>NC_088130.1:69965788-70268818 GCF_036370855.1 Dromaius novaehollandiae
GTCTGATCTGCTAGCAAAACAGATTTCGTAAATATTAAAAACACAGTTCTGTTTATACAAGCAATATTACTTTTAAAGCACATGAACTACCAAGAGCAAATGTTTAAGAACCAACAGCAAAAACATACTGCTAATAAAAAAGTGCTTATCTTCAGCACTAAGCAAAACTCTAAGGCTTAGAGTGTCTCCATTCAATTTGATTAATCTGATTTCTTATGCTAATTCACCATAACATTATTAAGTAAAACTACTTCAGGCCGTTAGGTCAACAGCAATCTTTGCCAATGTATATTTTCCTGCTGCAAAAATGAGACAGTTAGAAAAAGCAAGCTTGGCAGCCAGCAGCGCTGCCGAGGAGGGCAGACAGGTCACTCGCGAGTGCCTTCTCTCCGCTGGCTGCTGCAACCACTGCCAGAGTGGCTCAGCCGGTGGCACGGGGTCCCAGGCCTTGCGGCTCCGCGGAACCTGCAGCTCCCGGATCCATGGCTCCCTGGCACCGTCCTGGCTGTGGCCTCTGCTGCTCCATCTCATCTCCCCAGCTACACCACCCGCTAATAAGCAGTTCCCTGGCCACGTGTTCTTTTCAGCCTTCCTCCCTGCAAAACACAATCCTCATCCTGTAGTTTAAGTACTATTGCCTTAGAAAGCAGGCTGAAATTAGAGATACGCTACTCCTAACACAGAAATCCACAAGCCCCTCTATCCAATTCTGATCATACTTCTAGTAGAAAACTGCTTTATGTAACAAGACTGTGTATAGCTTTCCATTCCGTATTTCCTTGGTACTTAGAACAATTTCTTTGTCCACACTACTTGCATTCTTTTCAGCACACACAACTAAGTGACGTATGTGTGCTTTAAAGACGTGTGATTCCACATGACTGTATGCAATCAAATTATGAGACCGTGTAAGCCTCCCCTCTGATTTCTCCATCTATGTTTCTATACTGTTAAACATATTGAAGATTCATTTGATTTACTTCTGTATGTACTGGCTCTATCTAGTCTGTCATCAAAATAAAAAATTGCATATAGTTCTAGTAATAGCATTTAGCTGCAGCAGGAACACAAGGGTATCTTTACATTTAGGATGAGTGTCAGATTAGCAAAGAAAAATCCACAGAACCAGCTTGTCCCCATTTGTGCACCAGTTCTTCCTCCCTACATGAAAGCATAAAGATAATACCCCTTCCTCCCTGCTCTTCCAGCAAATTCAAATATAGTATTTTTTGTAGACAGTCAAATCATGAACCATCACCTTAAGTGTTTACACTAACATCTACTCTGTTTCTATACAAAACATACTCTGGAGCGTCTCAGCAGACGAGCCCTCTGTAGTACAGATTCCAGAAGTCTTCTGCTAACCAGATCTGAGATGCACTGCTGAAAGGAGATTTAATTACTTATATGTTGACTGTGTATTAAACTCAGTATTTGGGGCTTCTGTTAATTTCTCCCTCTCCCCACCTCTCCAAAGCACCATTTCAAATAGATCTTTCCCATCTCCTCCTTCCCTCTCAGCAGACATTAACCACCGCTATGACAGCATGCTCTAAATGGTAGTTACAGAAATTCTCAGATGTCTGGTTAGTGTGCTTTCCTCACATACTCTGTATTAAACTGGTCATTAGATCTAGGGTCAGAAAGCTTATCTCATAGCTAAGATTGGGAGAGATTATTTCAGTTTTTTCCTCTCTGCAACACAGTACAGTGTCACCGTTTTACCTTACAAGTTTCTTATTCTTGAGCAGACCTCAGACTGTGGCAACATCCTTGATCTCTCATTTTCTTCCTTTGGTACTTTATAGTTCTTGTGGCTTTGGTCTGTCATACTGAAAGTGAGATTTGTATAGGGTATTGAGGAATATTGTGAGGGACTAAGCTACAGCTGACCAGTTTGGTTCAAGGTTTATATAGTTTAAGAAGAGGACGTTCTTAACCCCATGCCATACCAACTCAGAGAGCTATAAACTCGAATTACTGTCCATTTCTGTCTCATGGTAAATACAACTTGGCTTTTGGACAGATTAACAGATAATTTTTCTTATCCATTATTGTGCAGAGTGTGACACTGTCAGACATACTACATTAGTTGTTACGCTTTAATAAATTTAATAGGTTTAGCCGCTTCTAAGAAAAATCAGAAGTCCCATTACCAAGCTATTTCAAAAGGGCAATTGTCAAGACAAATGAGATAGTTCAGGAACAAAACCTACTGGGTAACACTAAGCAGTCAGCAAAGAACCTAGACTGAACAAGAGAGAGGGCTGTTGAAAACTAAAAGCTATGATTTTCAGAAAGGGCTTACATGCTTTAGGAAAAGAAATCACCCTGAAAACTATAAGCTTTAGAAAATCCCACTGAAGAGAGAGACATTTAAAAAAAAATAATAGACTAGGCTATGAAGCAGAGCAGAGCTGTGAGTCAAAAATGAATTTCATAATGGATTGAAAAACTCCATCCACCTAAGCACAACTAGAAAAAATAAAATCCACCTATTCATCATTTTCGAAAGATACTGTTACACAGTTCATCCCAAAAGAGATGAAAGAAACGGATTAGAGTATTTATCCAATAGATACACAAAGGATGTCAAACCTAGCCTTTTACAGAAATCGAGGCAACTCAGTAGTACAGCTCCAAAGAAGAATATGACTAGATATTGGTCAGAAAAGAAGCTACAAACAGAAGCTGCAAAGCAGCAGGCTCAAGATAAATAATCTGACAGATTCAGTTAATAGAGAATTCCAAAAGGAGACCAAGATTGGATGTAAAGACCACTGGGAACCACAACGTACCCATTTTATATACCTACCTTTCACAAAACTAGCACTAAGAAGCCCAAAACTACTGAGAAGATGCATCTCAGAACTGAAAAAAAAAACAGGTGGTTGTTCCTAGTGATAAGAAAATGTGGTTTCTTCTTCATCATGCATTTATAGGAGGATATTTAATATTTTTTCAGGGAGTTTGCTGAACCAAAAGAGAACAATGCCTGTTTTACTCTGGTTATGAAAGAGATTTACTATCATTACATGACCAGGAATACTTTTAAGTTAAGCGTGACTCAAGCTGAGAGCTATTTTATTAGATGTAAACAGCTGCTACAATCTCCCCTGAGGTTTTATAGCACAAAAGAATAGATGCTTGCATCTGACCAGATATCCCCAACGGTGAGCTTTTGCTTACCATTACCTAAGTTCAGGAAGTAATTGTACTGCTTTCCTTAGCGATAACAGGTGCCATATTCTGATTCTACTTTTTTATGCAACATATTTTCTGGATGGTCTTAAAATGAAAGACAGGTTCACACAAACAGTATGTAAGGGTAGCTTTTGAGAATATTTAATCCTTTATATAGCAAGCTGTCTATACAGTCATGAGCCAGAAGAGACACTGAACTTGCAGTTTATTCATAGAGGGAGAGCTCTTTCAGTTCAGAATCTGTGTCCTTCCTGAGCTGCTAGTGCTAACTATCTGATACCAAGTTCAGAGACTCAAAGACTTATAAGACAAAGAAAGAATTCTGCTACAAATAAATAATACATATGGTCAAACACACGAAGAACACTCTTCATCCTGCTCCATAACTTTCAGAAACAAAGCCAGAAGAGTTTAACTTTTGAAAACAGTTCAAGTTCATGTTTAAGAAAATAAAGCAAAGTAAATCCCTACGCACAGGACTGGAAATCAGATAATGTTATACTCTGCAAAAGATTCAGCAAGTCATCTAACGCTTAGAAAAGAATGTGATAGTAGTTGACTTTGGTGCCTAGTGAATTCCATTAAGTGGCAAGATCCAAGTTTGGTCCTCAAATTCCCTGTGCAACTTAGAATTAATTAACCAAAAATGTGATACTAAAGGCAATGTTCATCCCACATGTTTATTCAAGCTAAGCAAGAGTGGGGAAAAAAAAAAAAAAAAAAAGTGGGGAGACAGAATTGTGTACTATGTATTGCCACATTCCAGTAATTAGTCAATGCAGCAGGAAAACTCTCTTCACTCAGTCCTAATCCTTGAGGGCAGCACTGGAGCCTCTGCTTTCAGAAACCAAAGGATCAGTCTTTCATTGAAAAGAAAATTAACAGTGCAGCTATAAAAACAAACAAACAACAACAAAAACTTTGTCCATATAGGCAGAGCTATCTGTGCTCTTCCTATCATATCCCAATCTCCCATTTCAAGAGAGTGAATTATCCACAAATCTATATGCTATACAGGAATACTCTTATTCTCCCTTGCTGAAACTCTACTTTTCAATTGAGATCAACAAATTAACCTGACAAAAAACAGAAGGGAGAAAGCCAATATTGATCACAGCTTTAGCTTACTGGTTGGCCACTCCCTTGGGAAAGAAAATGTGGCTTATGACTTATGTCTTATGGAATAGTTTTTATTAATATATTAATCAAAAAGAAAAAAAACAGATTTTCAGTTTTCAAGTTACTGAACTAATCAATATGTTCAAGAAACATGTTCACACTTCTCTTCCCTTAACTCCAGGATTGCACTGAGCCAGGAAGGAATATACTTCAGTTGAACTTGCTTGTCATTTTATTGAAGACTATAAAACTTACCTAATGTCATCATCTGTGACTATGAAAGCTTTGCAGAGGGGTTGAGATGTATTAAGCCAAACAGCCGGGTTCTTTTCTACAGCTGCAGAGAGCTGTCCTGTGATAGGTGCAGAACTGGTGTGCAAAGCACTAGCAACAGCTGATAACAGGGTATCGTCATTGTTACCTGGGCCAACTCCTAAAATAAGGATAACTGAATAGTTAACATTCACATTTCACACACAACTTTCAGGGGCAGAGCTCTTCCCAGCAGCTAAAGTTAATATATATTGATGATATTATTGCCACTGGATGTCTGACTATATAATCTAAAGAGTTAAAAACAAGTTCTTCAACAATGGCTTTGTAATATTTCTGTATAAATTAGCATTTCACAAATCATCCTATTTCTAAAACTGGCTAGTTTCTTTAACTTATACTAGCGATTACAATAACCTCAAATTTTTAATAAAGATGATCAGATCATAAATTTATCAGTTACATATTGAAATAATTTCTTAGCAACTTCATGATGTTAATCTATGTCAATATTTCAATAGTTTTTAATGCTTTAAAGGTATTAAATTAATTCTGGAAAATAAACAGTGAAGGTTTTTGCAGCACTCAAATTCCCATGACAATCTCCAAAGCAGTAGAACAAAATTGTTAGTTCGTATCTACGACATGGTATTTTAGATGAACGTTCACCAATACGAGCACAGTTCTGAAGTATGGTTTCTGTTAACTATATAAATGAATTAAAAATAAATGGTTTTCGAAATTGAGGCATTCTGTCTGCAAATACATTCAGAACTTGGAGTTTACTAAATCTGACTGTAAACTTAAAAGCTTGTCAAGAGCATCAAAAAGTCTGTCCTTTTAAGCACAAACTACTTTGTAAATTGGAGGTAACCGCAGTAAATGAATACAATACCTTGAAGACCTTTAGGTAGCTCCATGGATTTTATGATTTGTTCACTGACATCAGATGCACTGAGACCTTGTAGCCTCTTCTCCCAGAAAAGCTGAAAAATAGAAGACAAGATTGCTCATTAGACTAGAAAAATAATCAGCTTATGGTGGTAAACAAAATTCATGATCAAAGCAGCATCAGAATAACCAAGTAGACAGACAGTGCCTAGCTGCTTACAAAACAATCAACCTAATAGTCACACAAGCTACCAAAAAGGTAATATCCTATCTGCTGATGGAGTTTCAGTCAACAGGAACATGCTTGCATGAGCATTATGCAGTGTATGTTGAGATATTGGAGCTAGCTCTGAATGCTACAGCAGTACAGCTGCACCGACACTAATGCTAGTCAGTAGCCAAACCACTTCAAAACCTATCCGGGCTCAATGATCTGGCCCCTTACTAGGCTGCGTAGATATCTGTAGACTCATCTGGAAATAAGATCAAATCTTACCACTTTCGGAAAGCTGTGTGAACTAAATTCACATTCACTTTACTTTCTATTGCTTGATTCAGTAGCTGGAAACATGACCTAAGAGATTTTTGTTTAACAGTGCAGAATTCCCTCTTCACTTCTATAATACTGGTCTAAAGATTCATCCTGAAGTTCTGCTGCAGACTGGCAACTCCTATTTTTTAAAATGGACCTTTTCTAGCTAGCAAGATAGCAATGAAAGCTAGTTAAAAAGTTGATATCCATTCCACAGGAAGCTACATTTAAGAAATAATCTTGGTAAGGAGAGAAGTGAGAATGTAGCTTTGCAATTTCCTGTGGAAAAGGTATTCTGAAATAGTTCGACTTTTCTGCAGGATGTGCAGGAGGAAAAAAAAACTATTTCTTTTCATGCCTCCAAAACCTGATACAAAAAAAACCCTAGGCAAGCAGCTATACTAATTCTAGGAAATTCCTTGTTGTAGTTGGGAACTCAAAAGATTTAGTATTAGACAGAACTTTCAAATGCCACATTCTGTTCTAAAACTGGAAATGCAACAACCAGAGTTTCCTCTTTCATCCTTTGTGAGGCCTGTATCACCAGTCGCACCTCATTAAACTGAACCACTCTACATCAATGATTCTTACTCAGAAAAACCTTTTTTTTTTCCAGTGACAAAGGTAGTAAAGGCAAAGAAAAAGCAACAAAGAATGTGTACTTCAGCATTAAGAGTACTACTGACTGGAAATAAAGCACATAGTTATGGTAAGAAAAATGCAATAATCTCTACAACATGTCTGTACAGCTTAATAAATCAGTAGGGTGAATGATGGTTGTGTTCGCCAATAGATTACTACATCTTTTTACAGATAACTACTTATTTAAGTGTTCTTATCTGGACACATTTGTAACCAAGTCTAAATCCATGTAGCTTAGAAAACCCACATAGAATCATTCAAGCTCTTCAATTTTTTGCAGAACTCTGACTACATTGTTTGACACATTCTTGACTTCTCCATGATTTTGAGAGCTTTTTGAAAATATATGTTGCCACTCATGTCTCATTTTACTAGAACCACTTAAAATGCTTTCTGTAAACTTATTCCTCGCTCATATCTAGAATTCATTTTCACCATTCCAACCCAGGTTTTAGTTACATTGTTAGTGGAACATCCAGGCATCTCTTTCATCTTGTTTTAAAATGTTAAATATTTAGTACCTCCAGTGATTCACTTCTACTTTTTACCAGTATCGCTAAGATACCATTCCAAGGAAGCACTCTAGATGCATTGCAAGTCATTACTGCTCCAAGGATGAAGTGACAGTGCCTTTAGGCTGTCTGGACCTCTAAAGAAATCCTTGGTTACAAAAGCATAAATAGCAACTCACCGGCTAAACTCTAAAACAAGTATTAAGACTCACGAAAATGAAGTTAAAGTAAAATCCTATTAATTAGGTATTTCATCATTGGATCAACTTCCCACCTTGCTAAAGTCACTACCAAGTTTTTCTTTTTTTTTTTTTAATTGTTTAAAGATTTTACCCTTCATTCCCCTTTCCCCCTTCATTTCATAGTTTTTTAGAGCCAAACAAAAGGCTCACCAACTCCAAATTGTAGCTCTGTTTTTATATGCTACAGGAAAAAGAATAGCCTCTGTTTACTCAGGGTAAAATTAATTGGTCTACAGTAGCAGCAGCAAATGTATCACCAAATACAGTCAGGTATTACTGGGTTTTGATCCTTCAGTTGCCTACTCAAACTATCGCTGTACACACCACAGAGGGAATGAGGGATCAGGAGAAAGGTTAGGGTATAGAGAGGGCATAGGAATGAAAATGTGTTTGGGAGAGAGACGGGTACTTTAAGAAGGATAACTCAGATATATGAAAGCCAAGAAGATTTGCAAAATGAAGGGCTCTTCCAATACCAGTATTCACTCAGCTCTTTAAGCCTTAATTTTCAATGCACCAGTCACTTCAGTTATCAGCTCTCTACTGACTTTGGGGTCAACTAAGAAAAGCACTTAGCATTTAGTCACAAATGCTTAAATAAGATTGAAGCAAAAATATCTGAACTATTTGAGACTACAGAAACAAAAATATCTGAACTATTTGAGACTACAGAAACAAAGATTCAGGAATATAATTCTTGTCCTCAAGTTTTCAAGTAGCTCTTTTGCAGGTTGATCTTTTCTGTTTTTTGTTTTTAAAGTAAAAAAATCTTATACCTCATCCACACAATGACATGGGTGAGAGTGTCAAACTAAGATTTTATAAATTCTGACCAAGCCCAGAAGCTTCTGGTCTAATCTTAAAATGGGTTATAGCTCTCCCTATTCTAGTTCAAAAGCTCTCAGTTTGAACAACAGAACATTTTTAAATACAAAGCCACCACTCAATTAAAAAAAAAAAAAGTGGGAAGTTGGTAAGGCAAAGAAACCAAACAAACCCCAAAACACAACAGCCGATTCAAGTGAACCATTTCAAAGGTCAATAGCTCTCCCTTTAATTTTATGGCATCTTCCTAGCACAAAGCTTCCAGCATCAGCTTCCAGTTCTGTTGTCAAGTATTATCATACTACACTGATTGTCCTTCAGATTTCCACATCCCCAGATCTCCATCAAGACTGCACAAGTTCTCCTTAACACTTCACTGCTGTTCACGAGAAATGAATCATGGTCCTCGAGTCTTATTACAAAGTTTGTTCTCCAGTTCTTTAGGGGTTCTTACAAGTCTTCTCTTGAACCCCTGTATCTTTTCCTGGATTTTACCAAGGATGCTCAATATCAGATCTGGACAAATATTTCTGCGGCAGCTGCATCAGAAATTGCTATTCAGGGATAAGAGAGGGAAAGAGGGTGCTAATACAAATTCAGAAAGCTTTTATATTGCTTCATTTATATGACCAATATGCAACCATTTTACACCAATGGAAATACATGCTCAACATACTAAAAAGGGTCCTGAAAATCTTGACAAACACACTCTGCTCTGCGGTTACAGCCCTAAAACTAGCTTCCAGTACTTTATTTGCAACTCTCCCAGCATTACTGAGACAGAGAATAGAAACAGTGAATACAAAGCTCCACTGCAATACTTTTTGCACACTAAACAGGAAACTAGACACCTATATTAAGAACAATTCACAAAAATCCCACCTAGCTAAACAGTTAGGCATCAGTATCCATAGACCGTGGCCCTCGCAGACTGCCCTTGGCGTTCATCTCCTGCCCAAAGCCATCTGGAATTCACGAGGCAAGCAGCAGCCCCTCACAGGGTGCAAGCTTCTGCAGTCACAACCGCTCTCATTCAAGACACCATTGCCAACAGCAGAGGCTACCTGACCTGTGCAACTACCCTTCCAAAAGGGCAAGAAGGAGGACCCAGAAAACTACGGGCCAGTCAGCCTCATCTCAGTCCCTCGAAAAGTCATGGAGCAGCTCATCCTGGATACCTTTTGCAAGCATATGAAGGATAAGAAGGTGAATAGGAGTAGTCAGCATGGATCCACCAAGGGGAAATCATGCTTAACCAACCTGAGAGCCTTCTACGATGGGATGACTGGCTGGGTAGATGAGGAGAGAGCAGTGGATGTTGTCTGCCTTGACTTCAGGGAGGCTTTTGACACTGCCTCCCATAACATCCTCCTAGGCAAGCTCAGGAAGTGCGGGCTGGATGAGCAGACAGGGAGGTGGCTTGAGACCTGGCTGGATGGCAGAGCTCACAGGGTCGTGCTCGGTGGTGCAAAGTCTAGCTGCAGGCCCGTAGCTAGCAGTGTCCCCAGGGGACAATACTGGGTCCAGTCCTGTTCAACTTCTTCATCAGTGACCTGGATGAAGGGACAAAGTGCATCCCCAGCAAGTTTGCTGATGATACCAACCTGGGAGGAGTGGCTGGTACCCCAGAGGGCTGTGCTGCCCTTCAGAGGGACCTGGACAGGCTGGAGAGATGGGCAGAGAGGAACCTCATGAAGTCTGATGAAGGCAAGTGCAGAGTCCTGCACTTGGGGAGGAATAACTCCATGCACCAGGACAGGTTGGGGGGTGACCTACTGGAAAGCAGCTCCGTGGAGAAGTGACAGGACGAGAGGCAACAGGCACAAACTGAAACACAGGACGTTCTGTCTAAACATGGGGAAAAATTTTCTTTACTGTGAGGGTGACTGAGCTCTGGAACAGGTTGCTCAGAGAGGTTGTGGAGTCTCCATCCTTAGAGACATTCAAAAGCCAGCTGCACAGGGTCCTGGGCAGTATGCTCTAGGTGACCCTGCTTGAGCAGGGGCCTTAGACTAGATGATCTCCAGAGGTCCCTTCCAACCTCAACCAACCACTCTGTGATTCTGTGAGATACCTTCTGCCTAATAACCTTACATCATCTCACAATTGGAGATTTCCTCATAGGATGAGGTGAGCTGTCCAGACTCAGCTTGAGTTCCCTGGAGATTACCTTAATCCTTGAAGTGCAGGGCCAGCTGATACAGCCCAGCCTCACTGAGGCTGTACCAGTACAGCCAGACTAGCAAGGTTCATGTCTCCAGCAAAGAAGTGGTAGCAAATATGACCCTGTTACCCAGGAATGAGAATCCTGATGGGACTGGGATAGGAAGGTATGAGAGAAGAACCAGGACTTCAAGATTCACCATTGTTATGATGTGATATTTCATTACTAATGCAAAATGAATAACCATTCTGAGTATTCATCAGCAGATTATAGTGTTCATCCTATTGGAGAATGAAAAATAGCCCCATTTCAGTTTTGTTTGAAGACCAGCGGTTAGGGAATGCAAACTGAAAAGAGCCTAAAACATTGATCCTTCATTTATTGATGCTTGAACACGCTAGGTTCAGAAAGACTCAGTAGCCAAGTGCCCCATTATCCTAGGAAATTAATCAATATGCTTTATGCCAAAGGTGACCTGTTATGCAATAATCTCTTGTGGAGCAAGAAATATATCCCTTATCACTCAAACCTAATATCTTAGGGCAAGTCTGTTTTTCTTTCTGTGACAGAAAAGGCAGCATGGGAAAGCAGTGTCAAGGTCAGGAGGGTGGAGCAGAATTTTCACTTCCTTGTTGTTCTGAAATTCTATAATGGCAAAGCTCTACTACAGCTGAACTTCTGGAGTTCTTTGTTTGAAGAATTATAAAATATTGCTTCCTCCATAATTGTTTTTTGTCCAAGAAAAGCTATTCATGATGAATGGTCAGCTATAATCAAAACCGTAATCTCTGTAAAAAAACAGTCTCCTAAGCAACTATTATTTTTCATTCAGAAAACAAAGAAATGATAGATTAGCCTCTCTATTGCAAGAGCCACCAAATACAAGTAGAGAAGGCGCTGCACCTTTTTCTCAGAGAAATAAAGTCCATTTTGTAGTTGCTCAAGCAATGGAAGCCTTCAGGAAAATTTTGCTGAAAAGGGACATTCCAATTCTACTATTTTTAAAAGAAATGCACATGTGTTCTTAACGTTCAAATATTCTTGTTAAGTGACTGATTTATATGTAAATCAATCAATAAAGAACCTCAGATATTTGCAAAATTCTATTTACAGAATATTGAAAATACTCTAAATGTCAACACAATGATGTACTTGACTGGACACAAACTCCTTCTACTCAGAGTTACAGATATCTACTCTTATTTTACACTATTAGTCAGAAAAGGCTACTATCTAATTCAGATTATGATGGAAATAGCAACTTTAACAGCACAGCCACAATTCCAGGCAGCAGCCTTGGTATCTTCCCAGCTCCCTGGAACCATATTCATTTCAATGCTGCTTGCAGATGCATTATAACCTGATAGGCAAGCTGATTAAAACTTAATCATGTCTACACAAAATACAGTCAACATATCTGTATCATACTATAGACACAGGCAGTTCAGGATTTTGTTATGTTTTAAAATCTACCATAAAGGCTAAGTGAGACCAGAATGCCTGAAGTTATCGTTTGAGAAACTGCTCAAGTGTTCGATATTGCAGGCAATTAAATCAGGAAATATGATTAAAAAGACAGAGGTCTTTTCAAAGCATTCATGGATGAATTTAAAGTGAACAAGAATTTCTCCGTGAAACTGGAAAATTTCTTTCCTCTTTTTACATCCAATTAATTGCTCAGCTCTGCTGAATCCATAATTGCCAGTGAAAATTTCACTATTCCTGAACTTGACTGGGAGAGGAAGATGGAACTTAATCTCATCAAGTTCCTTCAGCTTGTCTTTTTGATAATTCTAATATATATTAACCAAAGAGCTTTTCCTAAAGTGTTCTAACCCAATCTAATTTTAGACTCCAGTCCCTTAAAAATTGATCCACGGGAAATAAAATTGCATCTATTTGACAAAGTTTGAAGTGCTGATAGCTAAATTTTTCTTCCTTGTTAAGAACCATTAACAAGATGACATACATAAAATGACATCCTGTAGTTTTTCTTGTAAATTAAGCTTTTTAGACTACATACATCTTATGCCAAAAATGACTGTGGTCAGCTCTGGTTTGTGACATACCATCCTATTTAATCATCAGTTACAATACAAATACACTGCAAACATATATGACAGTAACTGTAGCAGAGACTTTTAAACCAATTTTGAAGAGTACTTTTGGCCTGCAGAAGGATGCTGCTGCTCAGGTTTATTCCAAGGTGTTTAAAAAAGTTGTCTGCAACAGAATTGGAAGAACCAGGTGACATAACTGATGACTAACTGATTACCCGATTTCCTCAAAATGAGCTTCAAAGAGGAGGCTGGCCTTCTTTTAAATAGTGAAGACATTTCCTGGGAATGTTTTTAGCCAAATACATCAGGCAGAGACTGAGTTAAACCTTTTATAAATTCAGTACTATTCACCTACATAAACGTCTTTTTTTACCAGTGTGATTTCAAATCATCCCTAACTCCATAATCAATAGTATACAACAAAATTAACTAGTGATTAATCAAGTCCGCAGGAGTCAGAGCTCTCAGGTACCATGTGGTTGTGGGGGGGAAGAAGGGAGAATGAGTGAGCTTTGTAGTTTACCCTGAAAAAGATCAAGGAGTATGGTGCAGTTTGAACTAAGAAGCTTAGACACACAAAAGAGAGGATGCAACTAACTACATGCTGAAAATATGGAACCAGCTGCTGCCACAAAGATCTGTTGCTCTAGTTGCCAGATTCACCTATACCCAGATCACAAGCAAACTGTTATTAGTTTATCTTTCCAGGAACTACCACAGGACTTACTGCTTGAAAAAGAGCTGCTGCCAAATGTCTCCCTGCCAGCACCAATAAGCATATCTTCTCACTCTCAGATCATGAAAAAATTACTGACTGCCAAGGTAACTACAGTATTGGTTTATTTTGATCTCTGTATAAGGAGATAGGCCAAAGATAATTTTCAGTGAATTCTGGTTAGACTGTCTATTGAAAAGGGGGATACAACAGAAGTAAGTGGATAAAGCTTTTAGAGATGGGTACCTAGAAAACCAGAAGCAAGGATCCCTTCAGGGATTTGGGCCAAGGATCAAAGAAGCAGGAAGGAATGAAACTGGAAGCAGTAACTGAATAAGCTTTATATACAGATAGGCTTTATAGTCAGTGTTTCTGTATTCATTTGAACAGCCAATGTTGATGTCATATTTACAGCATCTGTAAAGGAAGGGCATACACCTGAGTAGGACAGACGGAGGAAGCAGTGCTGTATATAGGGATTATGTGTGTAAGGAAAATACAGTTTTTATCTGGAAGGGAAGAGAATTCAAATATATTTGCAAAGCTGTATTGTATACAACTGTATCTCAAGTGATAAGTGTTCTACATGATGCGGGCTTCATTAAGAAAAAAGAGACATTTTCCAGCACCTTCAGTCCTCAACCCTGTTTCTATATTTTATCTCAGCAGATCACAATAAGAAAAGAATCCTGACTTTCTGAAAAGCAGGAAAAGACTATATATGTTGATAACTTTGATGCTCCAGAGAGTGAGAAGAATGTCTGAATGAGCTTCATGCTATGCTCAAACAAGATGTACATGTGTGGTTGCATGTGTATGAAGGCTGCACACATGATTAATGATTTGAGCTCTCTCCATACTTTTACAAGAAATATCTATAATTGTACAATGGAAATTTGTGTGTAAAGACGCAAGATCATTTGAAGTAGTTTAAGAAATCTATCAATTTAAGAAATCTGTCAATATTTAAGATTTGCTACACTAACTGAGAGCATGCTGTGTACATTAAATTGCTCTGTTACAGGTTTTTAATGGAAATTTTGCTGAAAACTCACAGAAGTTTATACAAAACCAGCTGCAACCAACTCTGCACCCTCTTCCCCAAGTCTCCCAGCAAGCTGATCATCACTACTCAAAACCATCATAGACTTGCTCAAACAGCTCAAAGCAGCACTCTAACCTGGAGGAAAGCAACAGAGTAAGACACACCAAGGTTTGCTTTGCTATTAGATATATACGACGAATTTTTCTACATTCAAAGCAAACAGAGGTATCATCTCTTCCAAATGAAGTATGCCAACACAGAATGAGATTACTGTTTTAAGTGTCCTCTTCCAAAGATGCACTGATGCAAATGAGGAGAATGGAATTTGATTGATAAAGAATGCTGAAGCAGTGATCAGCAGATGATGATTACTTTAAGATCTTGCTATAGCTTGATCTATTAGAACCTATCTTAATGAGGAAAGGATTTAACACAGGTGGATTTGAAAACTGCCTATTCTACTAGTCTTTATGCAACCGGAATAGTCCATTCTCAAAAGACAAGGGATGCGTTCCAGAAGATTTCAGTCACTAGGTATTTGAAGAAAAGATTCTAGAGGAAAGAAAAGCGGGAAGAAATAGTCAAGCAAAAAAGGGTTTGGAATCCATCAAGATATGAATTGCCAGACATCCATTTCTCTTGTCACAAAGCTGCCATAACTCTCATATGATTTAGTGATTATTACTGGTTCAGCAGACATGACTGAAAGGAAATTCCTGACATACAAAGTGTAGTAGTTTAAAAGGAAAATCAAAAGAATGTGAAGAGGATCAATAGACACACACAATTATGCATCTTTTAGATCTGAATGTGATACACTTACACGGCCCCTGTTGAACTTCATGGGACCAACAGTGAAGTTAGCTGAGGCCTTCAAATCTTGCTAAAAGACATCTCAACAAGATGATCCAATATGGCTCGATATTTCTTCTTTTTCTTTCTCACCTGAATTTAGAGGATGCAGAGTCTAAATTCCTTATGTTATTTCTTACAAGAACAGCATTCAAGATGTTTGAAAGTGCAATATTAGAGACAACCTGGGTTTCAAAGGAAACGTTGCTATAAGTTAGTGACAAATGAGTGTATAAAACTATCAACATGCTTCTGTATTTTCTTCTCAGCCCTGCATTCCTAGGAAAACAAGGTATTTCAATTTGATGATAACACTATAATGACTCAAAGATACAAGTTAGACTTAAAAGCGATGCCTCAATCCAATATATACTACATTATGTAGTATAGCATTCCTTCATTCACTAAATTTCCTTTTCTTCTCTGCTCCCTCCTCCTCATATAAAACAAAACCAAAAAGCACAGTGTGTAGAGGTGATCCGTCATTGATAAAGAAAGAGAACCATCTAAAGGAGATCTTGTATAAGATGAGTTTATGTTACTGTGTTGTGGATTTATAATGGTAGTACAGTAAAAAAAGAGGGATTTAAAATAAAAAAAATTGTATTCACACAAAGCTCTTCTATGCAAGTATTTAAAAGATATATTTCTTGATGTGAACTACGTATTTCATAGAAACTTCTATGAAGAAGCTGCACATGAAAAACATCCTGTATTTGATGTCCAATTGTGACAGTGGAGCCTATAGATGTGTTTCAGTAGGAATGTGATAATCAAATCTGAATGAAGTTTTGGATTAAAGAAAAAAAAATCATCTCCATATGAACAGACTGTTACTTCTGTATTTTTAAAAAATATGTATTTACTACAACACATTCCTAGAAGTTATCTTCAAGGTAGAAATTCTCATTTGTAATTGAAGCATAGCCAAAACCAAGCAGATTTTCAGCTTGTTTCAACTTTCTGAGCAGTAACAACGGAAGTACAGTAATTCTTACCTGTCGTGGCTGCTCTGTTACTCGCTGTGGATCAGATCTCACTTTGTTACTAGGATGATTGGTAACTTTGGTGACTGGTTGTTTGAAAATTGATGCTGTTTGTCTGATTGGCAAAGTTGTATTTAAGTCTGGTTTTCCCTGTTAAAAGAAAAAAGCGAATTAACAAGTGCTATACACACACAAAAAAATCCATACATTAATGTTGGATTCACCCTCTGCTATTGATTTGCAAAAAAAGAAGCTTTTTTTGGAGTAAAGATTTCCCTTAAATGCTATATCCAACTAACCTTTGTAGTCATCCTTTTTAAAGGAAAAAAAAAATGTAATGCTTAGCTGGCTCCAGATATTTTCACCATCTTTTATCAATTACTTTCTGAAAGAATCAGACTGCTTGAAAGTCCACCTTTCCTTTTGGTAAAATACGTGTTATTTATGCAAGTGACTTACATTCCGAAAAGAGACAGCTTCACCATTAGGTGACAAAATGAATCTCCAAAGCTTCACGAAAACATACTTGTAGCAAACATTATATTTACAGAGTTCCAAGTCTTAAAGGCCAGCAATTTCCTACATAACTCTTCTCCTCAATTTCCTAAGTGATTCCTATATAAAAGAATTCTTAATTAAGTGCAGTAATTTATTCTAGAAAGAAACTAAAACTATTCTACTTTAACAAATTCTGCTGGAAAAGTTAGATTAGTTAGGTTTGTGAATTGATGATTCTCAGCTACCACTGATAACACTTTACTAGCATATCTTGTCACATACAAAAGCCTTCAAACCATCAAACCAGTAGTATATACTGGTACACAGCTCCCCTGTGTAGATATAATCTTGAACAAACTTCAAATCACAGAAAATCCACTGGAGACCTACATATTTTTCTAATTAACTGCTGGGGAAACTATCTGACATTCACAGAGGGACAACAGAAGAATAGATATGCATGTATTATAGATAGACATGCACAAACACAGCATGAGATAAGGGGGACATAGAGAACAGAGACAACAGTCATTTAACTAAATTTTCTTTATATAAGACTGATTTTTGAGGATAGTCAGCATGAGCTATTGCTCAAGTTCAAATTAGAAAGGCTACTCTAATTACTTTGTTTAAAAAGTAAATCTAAAACATAACACCAGATTTATTCTAATCTGGAAGACAGCAGGACAATTTTTCATCGTAATTTATTTGTAAGCCTTATTAGATGTAATTACAGTTAAGTTTGCTGTGTGCCTATTTTGTTTTGTTTTGCCTGAGTTGCTTTTGAACTTTGTGTCCAATGTCAACCAAACTTTTTAAAAGTCTTGAGAAAATTTCTTTGTATGAGTTTTGTGAAAGCTGGTATTCAAGTAGAGATGGGAGCAGGGAGAGGAAGAATGTAGGGAAGCATCTCCTGTGAGGGAAAAGAAAGCAGAACCCATTTTTCTATGTGAACAGCCAATAGTCAGCACATACTTAATTCCAGACCAGCACGTTGTAGGCCATTTCTTTCCAGGGAGTGGGGGCTTTAAAACAGGAAATCAGAGATACTGAAGTGTAAGATTAAGGAATATAGATACACATAGCACAGATCCATAAAATGGCAAACTTTATTAATCCAGGTGCTTACTAAACAATTTTTATAGTTTCAGTAATGAAAGAACATTTCTAGACCAAATAGTTTAAGATATATCCCATTAGTCAACTCCATAGACATTTCTGGCTTCTTCCTCCATTCATTGCTAGTAAAATGTGTCATAAAGACACTAGTCCCAGACAAAACTGACGCCAGCTTCCTCAGAAGTGATTTTGTTTGATATTTAATGAAACAGGAAAGTCATATTAAAATGCATCATATGTCTGGTACCAAAAACACTATCAAAGCTTTGGAGCTTAACGACACATTCATGTTCACTACCAATGAGCAAATGCAAGCGTGAGTGATCTGGTCTGTGTGGTTTGTGTGGTTTGAAGTAAGTCTGAGTATGAGACACTGCTAGTGCCTGAATCCCTCTGTAGAGCAAGAGCCCAAAAAGAAGCCTTTCGGCTGGGGAAAGAGAATTTTCCCATAGCCTCCAAGACTGATGAAGAAAGACAAAAATACAGTATCAAAACACCATGATAGCTTTTGTAAGTCTGTCTCTCTATTTTAAAGCAGACTGCTACTTTGAAGTGCTGTGACAGCACAACAGCATCTTACAGCTTTCTGTCTGCAATCCCAGCTCCTCAGACTCCTGAGGATGTAGTCTTTCAAACTTTTCTGCTCTTGGATTTCTTTTGTTGCTTTCTTAACAACTAAAGGTCTCTGGGCTTCTTTTTCAAGGCATACAAGGGTGTGACTGAGAATACACATGTGCTTATATCCACACAACAAGAGAGACAACGAAAGCAAACATCCTCACATTTAAGCAGACACATTTTCCCAATGAACATATATTAAGATGTTCTCTATTCTGCATGACAGTTCTAAGCACTTCAAAACATTTAACAGTCATACCTAATTTTGAAAAGAGAACTGTTCAAGCTTTTGCTTTTTAGAAGTTTAGTTACATGTTCAAAAGGAAGAAAAGTAAGCTATCATGTAATATTTCAGGTCCTATAAGAAAGTTTTATAATTGGCTGTGAAATCATAGTTCAAAAGTTATACGATGAACTTCAATATTAGACTGTACCAAGAATCAAGTTAAAAGATTTTTTCATTAGGATTTAGTTATATACCTATTATACACTTTAGAATTTACTTATATACCTATTACATACTTACACTTCTTCCAGTAAAAAAAAAAAAAGAAAAAAAAAAGACTAAGTTCTTGGGCTTAAAAATGTGAATTAAATCTCACTCTTCAAATCCTCAGTATTTAGACTATATAATTTGGACTATACAACTTTATAAAATAGAATGAGTTAAGAACCAGAGAGCACATGCTTGTTTAAAAACCTTTAGTTCCTAAGATGAACATACTGGAATTCCATATAATTGAAATTAGAGAAATATTCTGTAACGATCTGTGTAAAAATGAAATTAAAAAATTGGCTAGGGGCTCCGGCTTATTAAGCAATAAGCCTTCTGTTCACAGCATCAGCATCAGATTAAATTCTTATTTTAAAAGTAGGTATTCCTCTTTTAGCGCTTTGCCAGGAATCTGACAGGGTAGTTCCTCCATCAACAGAATGTCCTGTATTTTAGCATGTCTCTGTTACTGCAAGGCGGATAGGAGATGAGAGGGAGTGTGAAGTCATTCTTTCTATATTTGTACAATGAATAGCCTATGAACTAGCAATAAAGAGAATATCATCTCTGTACTCTGCAGAAAGTAATTTTCATCAGAAAGAGCAGACAAGCCACTTAATCCCAAGATATATCCTTACAAACCACAATGGTTATCATATTGGCTACTCCCATCCAACTATTTGGCTCATCTTCTGGGTGGGGGGAGAGGCAAGGGAGAGAGCCACTTTATATAGCCTCTCCAAGATGACACTGGGTTATTAAATTCTTCCTGGTGGAAAAATTAAGGTATTCCTCCATATAACCTCAAGGCATATAATTGATAGGAAGGAGCAGCAGAATAATACTTCATATTTATCTAGGCACCTTAAAATGTAACCTAACTGACAGGATGGTTTTAATATTTCAGGCCTAAATTCTTCATCCAGAAAGCAAAGAAGTTGATTTGTCAAATGTACTATGCACATTCTTATCTATTCAACAGTATGACTCAAATCATATACTAGTTTATAAGTAAGCTCTGCAGCATGTTGGGAATCCTTGTGTAATACTGATTTGCTCAACATCTTGTAAAAGCCAAAGCAGCTTTCCAGACCAACAGACGAAATATGCTAGAACACATAGGTGAACCCTGACCTCTCCTCTAAATACACGTTGTGATTTTACAGGTCTGTTTTTTTTTCTTTTCTTTTTTTTTTCTTTTCTTTCCAGGTAGTGCAGTTATCTCATTAAAAATACAATAAGGCTAAAACCTCAAAATCCAGTGGAAGTTTTCTTCAGAAATCCAGACATCTATCATTTCTAATTTATAAACTTACTGCCAGAAACTAACCACTCCCATATCTGAAATACTATTGCTTTCAAAAGAGAAAAGTAGCACATCAGAGATCTCCCTTACCCACTGCTTATTCCTGTCTAACTGCTGTGACCAGAGTTCCCATGGCCAGAGCAAACAGCAACAGGACATGAGTGCTTCTGCCTAATTCCACTTGCTAGTTCAAATTATGCTGAGAAACTACCACTGAATAGTTCGGAAATTCAAGGATCTTTTTATATAAAGCCAAAATGAGAGTCTAAGTTTGCAGACAAGTTTATATATTGGTCTTCTTTTGTTTCATCCAGATAGTCCCACCTTACTTGAGGAAGACTTTCAGATACTTTGGGCATTGCTTTTAGCATGTGTGTTGCATGCTAGATCAAGGACCATTCTAATGGGTCTCTCCTAATTCATACTGTGGGCCACAAGGAACACTGCTATAGATCCTCTGATCAATCTAATGTCAATCTAGAAATATCATTCTGATTCCGCTCTTCTGTCAAGTATGTTACCTTTTCAGACAACATTCACATAACTCCCACATCTCAACTTATCCAGGGCTTGCTGAAGCTCCATCTCCCTCCACAGGTTATTGGGTTTCTAGAACTCTTATTTCCCCTCCCTAAACTCCATAAAAAGAATAGGAAATGCCCAGTTAACCTAATTTTCTTTTTAAATGACTTCGAGGCAGAATATATGAGCTTGGACTTGCACAGTCTTTCTTGCAAAGGGGTCCAATCCTTCCAGTTTTGCCCATTCCCCAGGATATACTGATGTTTATTTAGCAGCGCATGTGCTTGCAGGCTCATTTTCCATAAGAGAGTTTGAGGTACTGATTATGGACTATGGACTTTTTTTCCCATTAACAATGAAAAAGTAAGTTTAACGCTAGACGTTTTTTATATATAATGAAGCAGCACTGGAGAGCAAAGTACACAGAATCACCAACCACAGCTGGACAGCAACAGCATGTACTTAAATTTGCCCCAAGTATTATAGCAATCAAATACCCTCACACCAGATAACTTAATCTGCACCACTACCTTGATAGACTTTACCTATCCTGCAAACTTTGCATTCCCTGATCTTGTGACATCAAGTTCAAAGCAGTATTTGAAGCTTTGAAGTCCATGCCTCCAGGACATTTTGTGCAGTAGCATCAGTACTGGTGGTAAAATAGCTACTAAGACTGAAAAAAACCAACAATATTACTGAACCATCTGCAATATGGGGGACAAACCCAGTTCAGCAAACATTTCTAGAACAAAGGCCTGATATTCCAGTTCATGAAAAATATTTCAAGATTTCTTTTGGTATGAAATCTAACTTAAAGAGTAGTTTAACTTTGCTTTACACCTCGAATATATTAACACCTCCTCCCCTCCCCCTCAAGAAAGGAGAGAAGTCCCCTTAGGCACTGTGAGCACTTAAGCAAATTCAGCTATATTAAAGAACTGTTTAGCCTTTACAATTAAAGCAAAACCCTGATGAGTTATAATCTATGCAGAAAATAAAGGTTCATATTTATCAAGCAACTATCAAGCAAAGACTATCCAGGATTTTTGCAATGCCATGGCTCTTACCGACATGTCCCAAATACTTTTTAAATCAAGGGCACATACTAGAAAATGGTCATTAGGATAAACTGTTTAAACTAAAAATAGATCCATTCCTAAGTACTGTAATCATGCTCTTATTACTTTCCGATCTTTTTTCCTTACTAATCACAGTTGCATCTGGGCTTTGAATTCATTCTAAATAAATGAAGTCTCCCATTTGTGGCCACAGAAATAAACTTTTTGGTACAGAAACTTGTTAAGCTCATCCCCAGCAGCTGGCGGATCTTCACATGTACAAAGGAAAAACATTATCACATGGTACAGGTGGTACAGGAAATGACTGATGCTCACTTTTTTTTTTTTTTTTTTTTTTTAACAACAAACCAGAACCCAGCCTATGTGTAAGATTCATTCACGACACGGGAAAAGCTTCCAATAGTAACGTCCTAATAGATGAAATAACTAATATATCTACAACCAACACATCTCCTGAACTCTCTGTTGAGAGGTTCTTTGAATATTTCAGATGAAGGACACTAACTACATATTTCGAATGGCCAGACACAGATTGGTTCCTCTAAGTCAGTGATTAAGTTCACCTTATTCAGGTATAGGCATACCTACAAGATTTCGTCATTCAGAAATAAAGACGTACTTACATTGCTTGATTACTATCACAAAACAAAATCTTTTCCTGTTCTGGGAACTATGGCAATATATCAGCTAGTAGGAATATCAATGTTCCCTGCTCAATTTTATTCATTATTCTGAGCATTTCATGCTCCACGAATGGTTTCCAAAAAACCTTTCAGTTCACTAACTTTCCAAAGACATGTATTTCCAGAAGCATCAATGTGCTCCAGACATTAAACGAAAGAAGACATTTAAAAGCTCAATAACATATTTCCAGGTCTTTCAAATCCTATAATCTCAGCAGTCACTTATAACCAGACAGTGTGTTTAATCATTAGTCTCTACTATGTTTTCCTTTCAAGATAAAAAACTGTCAGGCATATTTTTATAAGCACAGCAGCGTGCTGTTTCTATTGGATTCTTATTCAATCTTATTTCATTGTCTCTTCAAAAGCACTTCAAATAAATCAAATAACTTAATTTGCAAGTGAAATGTAAAAATGTTTACACTGAAAGTACTGAAAAGATTTATGTAGGATAAAGCAAAACTCCTCCCGTGGCTCTGCAGTAGATCAACCTATTGCCTTTATTGCCAGTACTGAAAGGTCAGTAAGAATGCATAATGCTAAGATAGGAGAAAAGTATATTGCTAGAACAGTATTTTTAAATCACTTCTACTGCTGTATATTAATGCTGCAAAACAAAGACATTTATTAGCATATAATATCCCTGATTCCAGCTGAAACCAGGAGACATTAATAGGTCATTGAAGACACTGAGTTCTAGGCTGCTAATGATGAGAATCTCAAAGTTACATGCATAAATCTAGCTGCCTAGACATGTCTGTGAAAGAAGGCTCAAGTACATTTTTATACTTGTTCTTGAAACTGAAGGGATGCCAAAGAATTTAGAAACATTTGTGGTAAATTGTTTGCATAAAACAAACAACGAGTAAAATATGAGCAAGTTTATACACAAACTTGCCTATGCAAGTCTCTCTCTTCAGGCCCCTCTAGCAGCACAGCTGCAGGGCAGACTAGAAGATGACCACAACCAATCTCTTTCAACATCTGTAGAAGAAAATATAAACTTCAGGATTAAGTTGAGGTCCTATTTTTAACTAACAAAGGAATATAGAAAAAATTCTTGAAAGCCCATGAAGTACAGATTAAATCACTCAGAAATAACAAACGTTATTTACCTTAAAAAAAAAAAAAACAAACAGCATTAATTTAGATTCTAATCTTATATTTAATGTACTTACTCTTAGCGACATACAAGTAATCTAAAATCATAGTAATATGAAGTGAGCATAGTTTCATCTATATTTTATATACCAATATTTTAATTTCTGCTTATGCAAAAAGCCTAATCAAAACCTTTTCCTAAGACTACCTCACAGTTATACTATTCGAAAGCCTCATGTTTGTGGAAAGAAAAAAATTAAAAATAAAATGAAGGCATGCTTTAAATAAAAAGAAATCAGCATGAAATGTGTGGTTCACACATTAGAAATGGCAGATGACAAAGAACATCAGTATACAGGACTAGGCTATAACTTGTTAGGTGTTTTCACACACTACTGTAAATTATGAAATCCCTAAGAATAGAACACTTTAAAAGGAAAACATTGCAAGCTCTTACAGAAAACCTTTCAAACTTCTGAGGAGAACTGTTGTATTAGATATCTATATTATGTCCAGCAATGTAGTATGTGAGCATCAGTTAAATGCACTTGTCATCTCCCTATATGGTACATCAATTATTTTCCTTCTGTATGCTTCCCTATATGGTACATCAATTATTTTACTTCTGTATGCTTAAGCCTTTTATTTTTAAGCTACTGTATAGCTGCTATATTCTTCAGCACTTGGAAGGCTACACTGTTGTTTAAAAATAAACAAATAAGAGAACAATCTGCATCAATTAAGAAAGGCCCAGTCCTGAAACAAACACAGAAAAAATACCTGGCCTTGTTTAGCTGCATAACTATAAACAGACACCCAGATTTGTACAGACAAATAGAGTTGCCTCAGAAAACAAGCTTCCTGGCACATATTAAAAACGTGAACTATTTCTGCTCAGAACAGGAAGATGAACATAATAACTTCAAAACTTGCACAGGAGAATCTATTGGTGTTAACAGTCATAACTCTCCTCATTTAGAAGAATATTATTCAGGCAGATGACTAGCACTGAAGTTTGTTCTCTTTAGTCACAAGCCAACTCCTGAATTACTCAAACTTTTTTTTCATATTTAACCTCACCTTGATATTTTCTTGGGTAGTAGCAGAGCATTCCCTCTATTTAAAAATTTGCATCTACCACTACTAAAAATTAAACATACATGTACATCTCAGAAGCAGACTGCGTTAAGCAGAAATGAACTATATGAACTATAGGAAAGGATTTTTTAGGATATCCTTAAACACAGTATTTACTAACAAACCTTATTTTGATTGAGAGAATCATTCCTTAGTCTCTGTTTGTTCTTCTGCAATTTACTGGGCATCATCTTTCCCGTTCTGAAGTCAAAACTGCTGAGATCAACAGTGTTTCCCAGGTATCTTGCCAACTGAGGCTTGCTTCTGAACTTCTTACCACTTGGACTAAAAAGAAGAAAACACTTTAGTATGTTTTGTTGTACAACAGGATACAACCTTGACTTCTTATAAAAGGTTTTATACCTTGTTAAATATCTGTGAAGTTTCCATATCTTTACTCCATGTGGCATGTTCATTGATGCACTGATTAGTGATGGTATACCTGCCCAGTCTCTGCATATCCAGTCCGAACCTTTGCATAAGATTTAACTTATGTCTCAAGCTGATGGACACTAGGATACACTACACCCTGTGTAGCCTTCGCAGTTACTCCAAACTAAATTCAAGTATAAGCAGTATACAATGGAACGTCAGGCTGTGCACAAGTGAAGGAACCTCTCTGCACAAAACCAGATCAAAGGCGAAGCCTAAACTGATTGCTGACTAAGGCCAAACAAGACTCAACAGCAACCCTTCTCAGCTATCAAACAGCAGGGCATTAAACAGGAGCGCAGCACCAAGATTTGAGGTGACATAACATCACTTATCTATTCAGTCACTAATACTGTTGAGCAAAGCCAGAAAAGTAACTGAGCAATGAGCAAGCAAGCAGCAAGCAAGATGATGCAAAATATGAAGCAGGTCCAAAGCTGCAACTGTGTATATGAATGGTAGATCCCACCACAATAGATGAAATTAGTTATACAAAATTTACAAAATCAGCTTCACTTGGAACTATTCCCACTTACCCCAAATTTCCAGCTGATGTTTTGAGTAATATTGGCAAATATCCAATTTACAGTTATCCTAAGAAAGTGGTATTTCTACCAATCTTCACATTACAGAACTTTCTAACCCCTCATCTATACTATGGTCTCAAGCCTCCGGAACAGCGACACACACATCGTGCACGCGCTGTCAGCACTGAACATGCATTTCAGCCCTGCGGATTTTCACTGACATTATAGGGGCTTCAAGTGGACTTAATATAACAGTCTGCATGTCCTGCGTGCAGGTCACTGCCAACGTGCAGCTTATTGACAAAAAGCTACATACAGTTACCTCCACTGTAAGGGACAATGGTGCTACCTCCTGACCCAAAAGTTTGGCAGAAAACCAAGTGTCGAGAAATGCTATATAAAACTCTCAGACTGCAACACCAGTTTATGATAGCCTCTCAGTACATAGTCATGAAAACAGCTAAATATTCGTCACATGAAGTCAACAGTCACTTGAATGTCTAATGCAAACTTCTATCCAACAAATTTAGCCAAATATCAAAAGCTTCCAGACTGCTGAAACCCAACAGATTAACAGTGCTCACAACATTTTTCAGGCCACTTCCTTTATGCAGAAAGATACTAAAGATTTTTGTTTTCTTCACTTCTCCAAAGTGTTTTTTTTCAAACGTATAAATACCTCAAGGCAAGAACTTCCACACAGAATAATATGTATTGAATTCTGGGAAAAATACCTAATTAAGACCAACATTTTAAAAAGTTATTTAAAAGAATCCAGGAATACAGACAGATAATTAACAAGAGGTAGAGGGTGGGGGGGGAAGAAACCTTAAAACAGATTGCAGTCTGAAGCTAACCTCCTCAAGGATGGGTGTGGGAGGGGTAAACAAACCCTCCCCCCTCCCCCAAACTCTATTCCACTTCTCATTAGGCACAGAATTGAAACTACAGTATACGCCAAACTAAATACAACACACTTTAGTTTTATTTTAGATAGTGGAAATTAACGCCCTAGCTTGTTAACAGTAGGAAAAATTCTGCACCGCAAGGTCAGAGACAGAGCAAGCTCCTTGCATGGCAACTCAGTTTCCCATTAAAATAATCATGTATATTGCCTCTCACTCTTCTTCAAGCACTCACATGAGACAAGTTCAGGATAAAACTTTGTCAAGAATTACTGGCTTCCTAGCCAAATGTTCCTGTTTTCTAACAACAGAGTGGAAGGGCTGACTTTACTGAATAGAGCCTCCTGTTGTGAATTGCCTTCCCAACTTTCCTCATGAACATAAAACACTGAACAAAAAGGAGAAAACAATGACTTTAAGCAAACCCTGAAGTCAGTGTTTATGCTCTCTGTTCCAAAAACTTTTTTTTAATTAAAACCTGTATATACTCAGTCGTTTTAGCCAATAGCTAAACAACAAGCAAAAGGATATAAAAGTTTGACAAGTACATCTTCTACTATGTACTAATTTTTATACCAAAGAAGAAATTCATTTCATTCTTTCATTTTTCCCATACCACTACCTTCTTTTGTTCTGTAAGGAACTAACAGACTCTCATCAAGAAAGTACTCTTCTTATTAATTTTCCTCTTCAGCTTCCTTGGAGAGAAATGCCTCACCTATCCCTTGAGTTAATTCGAATTCCAGCAGTGGGAAGCTATCAGCCTAGCTTCACTAAAAACTCTTCGTGTAGAACTCTGAAAACAGAATTCAGAAGCAAACTTTATTAATGCATCCAATACCTTTTAATTCTGTTATTGATGCTTCTAACATCTTTTCTTATTACTACGATTAACCTAAAAGCAAACAAAATAATACGATCCGATATTCCTAATTCGTGTCTGCATGGATCATCGGCAGGGTTGGTATTAAAGTCTATTTCAATCCACAGCACAAAATCTACCACTTAAGTTAATGGTGAAACTATTAGTAGTGGCAGGCTGTAATCCATCAGCAAAATATCTATTTTCACCTTGAATTCAGTGTTAATAAGAACCACATTTTCAGGTTGAGATTAAAAAATAAAAGTTTAAAAAAAATCCAAGACAAAGAGTACATGCTTTGAGAAAAATCTTTTTACAAAATGGCCAGTCTCACAAAAAAAGAAGCAACTGAAAATAGTTTTTTTTTTTTTTAATAAAGTGTGTTTGGTAATCTATCCATAGCTTTTGCATTAATGTTTGCCCACACCAGTGTGAAGGATGAGATCAACTTGCTACAGCTGTCCTTGACTTGATATGAAAAGAACAAACTAAGAAGGCAGGTGTATTTAGAGAGAGGAATCTCTCAGCCTTAGCTTTGCCTCCCAGCTCCAGTCAGGGACCTATTCTGAGCGAGTTTGCAATTCCACTGCTCATTCGTAGTGTTCCACCTCTTTCCCAAATGCCACCGGCTCAGGCGAGCACCCAGGGACATCAGCACTTCCCCGTCTCCCCAGAAGCATGTGTCAGTTGCATCCTACCGCATTCATATCGTTGTCAATGCATCTTTTCCTTCCAAATGGTTAACCAGCCTTCTGCCATCTCTGACAAAAAGCAGAAATTCTCTCTCTTAGACGTTAAGAGCATAGTCTTCCATGCCCTTCTCTAATTCCCTATTATTTTCATCCTAAACAATTCCCTTATATTTAAAGTCATCCAGTTCCTCCTGATTATTTTCTGATCCTCACTTGTTCTGATGATGTCCTAGATATGAAACTTGTTGATGATGCATAGCACACTCCACTTCTGCATCCAAGTTAATAAATACTAACATCAGATTAGTTCTAAGAATATCATTTGTGCAGCTCCATTAGTAACTTCCTACAACCAAGAAGCTATTGTTTTACAGTAACCTACTACCGTTTCCTCTTCAACCCATACCTTAACCACTTTATATCTCCCATTCTTCTCCAGCTTCAATTATATCTACTGACACTCAATAGAAAGTGAATTTCACCGAAGTCCAACAGATTGAGCAGCATTCCTCCTGCTTAACTCAGAACATTGTATCAGTGCAATCTATTGTGCAATCTATTGTGCAACTACATTTCAATTGATTCATTTACCACTAACTTCCCTATCCTTAATTGTTACACATTTTGAAGTTTCTAAAAGTTCATGTGATACAGACATATGGAGATGGAGAAAATAGATGGTGTGTGAGCCTTACGGTTTAACCTCAGTAGGAGGCAAACAAAACACCTATTGGCTTTCCCTTTGGTTTCAAGGAAGAGATATTTTATAATTTTTCTACTTTGAAAATGTAGGCTGTCAAGCCAATAAAGTAAGAGCTTAATTTCTGAATCATTCCCAGATTATCTTTAATCTCTACCCTGCTCTTGCTCCAGAGTCTCCTCACTTCTCTTACCTGCAGAGAAAGTTCCACTCCGTAGAAGTCAAATAGAAGGGTTATGTGCAGAGGCTTTATTTGAACGTTTATTAAATCATTAGTATGCACTAATGGAAAAGGTGACATTACAGAGTCTATTTAAACCAGTATGCCTATATGCAAGACTTCTACTTCCACATCTTCGAGGAAACTATGAAACAGCATTTTCTGCTTTTTTTAAAAAAAGGGAGTTAAAACCAAGTTTAAGCTCAAACTTGGTTTTCAGTAGGAAAGAAGGGTAGAAGGAGGGGTTTTATGCTTTGTTTGCTCTGAGAAGGGACTCTGGATGAAGGAGATATCTTAGAAGTCAAATTGAAAAGGATGTTGAAGGAGTCTCACACTTCAAACTCAAACTTGCTGTAAAAGATTTTAAAAATGTATTGCTTTGAGTTCACATATTCTAAAATTTAAACTGCTAGAAAAGTCAGAAACATGGATCAGTACATTATTTCAAGAAGAAATTACATAGATATGGAGGAAACCAGTAAAACTTGCCCTCATCCACATGTTCTGGACATTCCTTAATTTTACACTGACTTCTTTCATGCAACAAGAAGGCAGTGAAAGAGTTCTTTCAGGGTGCTGTGACACAGAGGAGCCTCTGGTTTGACTAAATTACAGCATGACCCAACATTGAGACAATTTAAAATTGCAAGATAAATGTGTAATCACACAGAAATATCTCCAACTATATCTTATACAATAGACTTTTGTAAGACTGTTATTCTGATAAGCACTAAGAAAGTTACAAATATTTAACCTTACCTAAACATACATAACATAAAAAACCTATAGAATGTTAACTATGTTAAGAATTAGTTAGCTTCAGTTAAAAGTTTCCATATATTTCCCAAATATAAATGTAATATATAGTGTATTTAAATAGAAGACTTAGTTCTCTCATATTTGAGACACACATAACCACTGGAACAGTCAAACTTTACCTTGTCAAGTTAAATGCTGTACAATTTTTTTTCAACATAACCAGTTAAGGAAAAACAGTAAATCTCAAAAGAGGTAATATCTGCAACAAATCTAAAAACCATTCATTCAATAATGTTACCAAGCCTCAAATCACATTATACAAGATTAAATGGAGAACACAACCTTCACCAGCTATATGCTTGTGTAAATTCACATACTATACAAATTGAAGTTCTTAGTGGGCTGAAAGTGATTATGTTACATAACGAGCCTGCAAGAGCTTTATTAATAAAGACACTTTTTCAGATGTTTCCAGCAAAGCGGTAGAACTAATATACAAGAAAGCTACCTTGAATTTCATTGTACAGCAAAACCTGCTTGATACTTCCCTATCTGTCCTCCTCCCCCAACTCAAAATGCACAAGTTTACATGCAAGGTAGTAGTTCAGCTTATTAAAACAATAATCTTAATGTAGGCAGACATTTCTGTTTTCAGTTGCTTTCAAAAAAATTTGGGCAAACTGCTTCATTTGTATTGTGCTTTTGTATGCTGGCCCTCCCCATCAAACAGACTTTGGGGAAAATTTTCAACCACAGCAAACTAGATGCTCCAACAGCAGTTGATAGTAGGGAAAACAGGTCACCTTCTCTGAGTTAAAAATGTCTTTCCTTTTTGTTTTTTTAAAGCAGCTCTAGCTTCGCAGTTTTGCAGCAATGACCAAAATAAGAAGAAACTGAAGGAAGAGGTGATCTCATGGCTGTTAAAACCAAAATACATTCCTTTAATTTAGCAAGTATTCGCCTCTATTATAGCACTGCAGGGTCAATTTATGCAAGTCAGTCACACCAGTTTTCCAAAGGTAGCCAACAGCTGCATGGTTCCTGTTTTCTGAGGGCCCAATCTGACAGGCTGCAGTCTGACCTAGAGGAATGCTGAAAAGTCAGATACCAATGGAGGAGCAATGCTAAACACCTTTGAAAAGGCATGTCTGATTAAAGACACTTTAATTTGGCTACTTAACAGAGGTGGAGCAAGGCAAAGTACTTCTACCAATCACCCCCCTCCATGAAGTGGGAATGAAGCCCAGCAAAGTAAGGAAACTGAAAATTTATCCGAGTATTTCACAATGTAATAGTAACTAAGACCGCAGAAAGCCCACAATAAAATTAGTTGTTTGATCTTATGTTCAAGCAAACCTAATACTGGACAGCTGCTCTTTAAAGCCTCCTATGTAGCTGACCTCTGAGGTACATGGTAGATTTATTCAACTAGGAAATAAAAGCTGCTCTATAATCATTGGAAGAGATCCTTTCTCGAAGATTTGATTGCAAATACTCAAACATATATTCTAAGACATTCAAAGATTTGGTAAAGAAGTCACTACATGAATGGTATAAATTCAGAACTTGATTATCTGATTTCCCTTGCAACAACACTTTTTTTTTTTTTAAACACAATAGTACATAAAGTTTATATTGCCACACTAATCATCAATAGCAATTGATACTGGTGAACTTTAAAAGGTTATTTTCTAGATCTTTATTTAGTCTTCTATTTCTGAAAATATTTTAGCTTATCCAACTCCATTCCTATGTTTCCTAAAAAACACAGTCTGAAGAGCTGCCTTACTGGGACAGAGGACTCATTCATTGTGTCCTTGTGTAATACAATCAAAGTGTCACCCCTCTGACTTGATAATAAACATTATTATTCAGTACAGTGATGAATTCACCCTATAAAGAAAATTAAGTATATTTTACATACGAAGACCCTCTTTGCCAACATGGTGCAACCAGCATTGCCCACACTGCGCCTACCTTAAGTAGGGGAGATTGTCACCATGCATTTTCAGAGAGCAATGCAAGTTAACTGAGCCATGGAAAGCCAAGGCAACAGAACCAAGTGTTTCACTGAAACTTCCAGCCACTTGCCGAAGGTAGGGTATCACTGCAGGAGCAACATGCTTCAGGTATAACTTTGATTTATCTGTCATGGACTTCCGCGGTCAAGTGGGTAAGCAGCATATAGTGTGTGCTGCAGTAGATTTCTAACATAACCAATCTGAGGTTTTACTTTCTCCTTCCAAAAGGCAACAGAAAGACACCCAAAATACTAAAACTAAAAGCTAAAGATGATCAGATTCTTGCCCACGCAAAAAACCTGAAGGTTAGGGTAACTCATTCGTTATTATCATTGTCCTTGCTTTGGTTTTCATTTAAGTTTAGAAAAGCAGTGCAATTATGAGCAGTGAAGGAGAAAAGATACAAATTTTCAGAAGAGATTAGAAGAACAAGATGGTAACTCAAAATTCTGCTAAATTAAGGTCATCCCATAAACTGGGTGCACTGCAGAAAAAATATAACGGGAGCAGCACTAATAAATTAATAAGCAGCTAATGCTGCCAATTTTTTTCTTGTGCAGAAGCTGAAACAGATTTCCAAGAGTTAGACCCAACTATTAGAACTTGTTCTATGCTCTAATTACCTTTGGAAACAAAAACAACAAAGAAGCAATATGCCTATGTATAACACAGGCCCAATTGGCCCAATTCAGGCTCCAGAAGCATTAGTTATGAAGTTACCTCTCATTTGCTTCTCAACACCTAGGTAAAGGTCTCCCTCAAAGAAAGAAAAAAAGAAAGGTATAAAATTAAACTAATCCTACTGTCAGTGGAAACTTTCTGGCACTTATCTTACTGTCAAACCACAAAACGAACTTCAAAGGGATGTCTGTTTGCCCCATGGGTATACCTATACTGGAAAAGCTTCCGTAGTCAAACTTAACAGCCTATTAGAATCCATTGAAAGTGGTGTCAAACTACTTGGCTTTATAAATTTTGTCTAGAAAAAGCATAGGAGTTCTTGTTTGCCTTTTTCCCACGAAGAACAAATGCATCAAAAGAGAATATTAAGTTGCTGTTGTTCTGAAAGAAGCAATTCCATGCCAGAGTTTCAGAAATGCTAGGGGTTATATACACTAGCGAATTTTAGTGATAGAAAGAAGAGGTCATTAAAGCCGAAGTAGAGATACCTGTGTTAGAAGTTCCTTACTCAGACTTTTACAGGACATTTGAAGCATTATGGAGCCTTTTGGTAGGACAGCAGCACCCCCTACCTCATAGCGCCCTGAATAAATAATACATTAAAAAAAAATCACAGTGCCAATTTTCAACAGTGTGAGAACTTACAGAAATAAATTACTAGTAGTAGAGTCAGAAACAAAAATTTTCTTAAAGCAGAAACAATTTTGCAGATAATTTTTGATTACACTAAGAGAACAACAGTTACAACAAATTGGAAGTAAGGTTCATACGCGCACAGGAGCTTGATTTAAAAGAAAAACCAGATGAATACCCTTACGGACAAGATATTGCCTTTTAGAATTACTTTGCAACATTTTATTTAAGGAAAGTGAAAGAATGCTCTCAGATTATCATACTGCAAATATGGGGATGACATTATAAAGGATATCCTAGCAAAGAGGATGAACAAAAACTCCTTTCCAGCTCACCTTTGCTGTAAGCCGACCTCTAACGTTATAGTAGAGACAAGATGCTCATTAACAGAATTCATATCTTCTTTAAGCTAGGAAAGATCACGTATACCCTTGGCAGTGGCTGAGTATTTCAAACCAATTCAAGAGAACACTATTTCGTGTCAGCACTGTCATGATCTTCCTTTTGACTTCAGTTCATATCATTGTAACAGAAAGCATTCCTGGTTCTAGAATCAGAACATCCGTATCCATTATGATACACACTCCAGCTACAGGCACAGCAAAATAGAGATATTGTCTGTATAAACTTTCAGGAAGTTATCTGATGTGTGGATTAAAGTCTAAAACAAGTATCTATTCTGAGAAAACTATGCTGGTTTTGCCTTTGTCCTACACTCAGTATCCTGCTTTTTAATGCAGTGTTCTCTAGATCAAGTGAGTTTATATTACTAACTATATTTTTCCTCCCTCAATCTCAGCTATAAAAGAATAAGATTTTTCTCCATCACCATTAATTAAGGTTCTGCAAGCCAAGCAAGGCCCCTGGTGTCACCTGTGCAAGCCTACTATCTTCAATCAAGACACACATGGAAATTATTTCTTCTGATTGCCAACAAAAAAATTAAGGAATTGGAAGTTTAAGTGAATTATTCTGAAGATGTATACACTTAAAATGCAATGCACATTTTCATCATTGTCCTACAATTGCCAAAAAGGTGTAATATTACTCTTCAAAAGGTTATGCCAAATCCCAACTATGCCAGTTTATAGGGAATACTAGTCTGTGTGAGGCATACCAACCAGATCCTGCTTTGTGCCCAGCTACATGTTTTAGCAACACAGTGTTTACTGACATTCATTTATATTTTTTTAAAAAGAGCTAGAGCGACATAAGTCTTTTGAATGTATTTGGCCTGCTCTACTTATTGGATCAAAACAGATTTTCATTTGTTTTAAATATAGCAATGCTGAAATCTGCCTCATAGCTATAACAGAATGGAAAGAAAAAAAAAATTTCCTATGCCAGTCCTGCCTGAAGCCACAAAAACATTTTTTTATTTGTTTCACTTTGGCTGTGCAGAAGTAGCCCTGTGACTGAACAGAAGTTATGTTATAGTCACATAAATGACTACTTATTTTTGCAAACCTGTAATCTGTAGTGAAATCAACAAACTCTGAGCTATGAGTTGCCTGGTAAGTTTTTAGTTTCAATTTTGCGGTTGTTTGGCAGAAGATCTGCATCACTGCTAACCATGCTGGAAGGCGTCCTAAAATTTGAAACATTTATTCCTACCACTTTCCCACATAAAAAAGACAGAATTCTGGAGTCAGTGATGAGCAGATTACAGTCTTGCATCTTAAACAAAAAGTGTGTTAAAGAGTTTCTTAAAAGGATTTTTGGCAACGGCAGCAAAATCTGAAGGATGAAGGCACAGATTATACATAAGGGGCTAACCTCAAAAGCTGTTTTGATCTAGTATAGCATTTGTAAAGTATTTTCACCCCACCCATGTTTTAATAGCTTTTATGTGATAATTATGAAGGTCAGTAAGAATAATTATTATATCTGAAGAAGGGGCAAACGACATCCTACCAAAAACTACTAAAAGTGTTTTACTCTATATGATTCGCATCTTCCTAAACCATGACATGCTAAAATTCCATAAAATCATAAAGCAATCCTGATTAAAAAAAAAAAAAAAAAAAACAAGTTCCAAAATGCAAATCAGGTAGATTGCAATAGGTATTAATCTTGCAAGAGTTCTTCTTAATTACCGATCATTATTTAGACCATCACAGTAAATGAAGCTTTGTCCAACCCCTTGCTTTTTTCTAGCCTTAAGAAATCATAAAAACACAAACACCAGGTTTTCAGTGAGCTGAGTAAGGTGCCTTAACGAACTTAATGAGGTTACACATCATTCTTTGCACAAGAACTAAAACCTGGCAGTATTAGAACTTACTGCATTTTCCCCATATTTTTATATTTTAATCAAGAACCTAAAATATGCAAAATACTGACATTCTACATTTTGATGGGACAGACACATGACTTAATTCAATGTTTTTAAAATAGGTCATTTTGAGCAAACCTCTGAAGTTATTCAGTTTTTCCTACATTAAATATATTCTATTAAATTCAGCAGTGAGTCTGTCTTAAGAAAAGTCGGATATTTAAATCTGGAAACAGTAATCCTATGCATAAAATTCAGTTTAAACAATGTGCAGTAAACCAGAACCCATCCAGAAAACAGGATTCAAATTGTAGACTCAAGTTTAATCTTTCAGACAGGCTTCATAAGGCAGCACTGAAGCAAGGAAAGGCAGATGCAAAGATGTAGACAGCGATGCCAGATGCTACCCAATCATCTGCCACAATATTAGCATACGGTTGGTAGTGCAAGTCAGACAAAGGCGGTAAAAAAAAAACAGTGATAAACAGAATTTGTCTAAAAAAGTTTTCAATTGGGTCCTTTCAAAAGCCTCAAGAAAATCAATGTTCTTCCTCCACATTTAGGGACCCCTTTGCCAGATGTTCAATTTTGTTTAGCAGCAACATGTGATGGTTCAAACGATGACATATTCAGCACTGACAGAAACCAACTTTTCCATTGACTGGTATCAGCGAGAGGGAGCAAGCATGAATCCCCACTGCTCCCGCTGGACAGCAGAAAGACTGAATCCATTCACTGAGACAAAAGGCAACTGCTGGCTCTGCTCGGAAACAGTAACGTTTGGGAGAGGTTTCAGGTGTGGTTCATCAGATGTATATAGAGCTATAAATAGAGGTGCTGTGGGTAAGAGGTTAGCTGTTGCAAAAGAAAGCTTCCTCTGGTGTGCAGCAGGCTGGACTTAGAGAAGCATGGCCTAAGAGCAAGACTTCAGAATTCATTTTATTTCTACATGGAAAAAAAGAAATATTTTTTTCAGTTTCTGAAAGCAAGCGGGAGGCTGAAACAGAACTAGGTTGCTGTTGCTTCTCTTGGTTGCTCCTCTTGGTTTTACTGTAACGTGTACAGTAATAACTAGAATATTATAGTGGCAAGACTTCTCTGATTTTCACATCCTTTTAACTCTGCTAAAATTTCAACTCTTCTTACTAATGGTCATGAACTCAGCATTTTTCTCCCCTCAATAACCTCACTATACTGATAGGATATCTCAGGTACAAGTTATGGTAAGTCTGACTTAGTTTAAACGCAGTTGTGTTTGTTTTTTTAAGCTGAGGAGGGCTACATCAGAGGCAGCGTGCAGCAGCACCAGCGCTCCTCTCCCAAGGAAAAGCAGGCGAAGGGGCTCCTGACGAGCTCTGCTAGCTGCACAGCTGCCCCGGGCCTCGGCTCTGCACCAGCCCGCTGCTGGCAGCCGCCTGCTTGGCGGCAGGGAAACATGGAGCATCGCCGCACGGAGCGCGGGGCACGGCTGGCTGCCCGGGCGCTCGCACATGCGGCAGAGCGGCCCCAGCGGGGAGACCTGGCCTCCAGCCGGCTCTGCGGCCGCCTCTCCCCCGAGCTCCCCAGCGCCGGCGCGGGGAGCCGCCGCCGCCGCCCTGCGCGCTCGGCCCCGCAGGCGGCGGCCCCCGGCCCGGCACTGGCCGCCGCCCCCGGAGCCGGGCTGGCGCGGGGCGCCGCCTCGGGGAGACGCGCCTCTCCGCCCCCTCCCTCCCCTCCCCCCGCGGCCGCTGACAGCAGCGAAGGGAGGGGACCGACAACCCCCCCCTCCAGAGGCCCTGACAGGCGGGAGGGGACCGACCCCCCCCCAACAGCCCCTGACAGGCGGGAGGGGACCGACCCCCCCCCCAACAGCCCCTGACAGGCGGGAGGGGACCGACCCCCCCCCCAACAGCCCCTGACAGGCGGGAGGGGACCGACCCCCCCCCCAGCAGCCCTGACAGGCGGGAGGGGGCCGACCCCCCCCAACTCCTCCCTGAGAGGCGGGCCGGGACCGGGCTCCCCAGCGGCCCTGACAGGCGGGAGGGGACCGACCCCCCCCAACTCCTCCCTGACAGGCGGGAGGGGACCGGGCTCCCCAGCGGCCCTGACAGGCGGGAGGGGACCGACACCCCCCAACTCCTCCCTGACAGGCGGGAGGGGACCGACCCCCCCCCAACTCCTCCCTGACAGGCGGGAGGGGACCGACACCCCCCAACTCCTCCCTGACAGGCGGGAGGGGACCGACCCCCCCAACTCCTCCCTGACAGGCGGGCCGGGACCGGGCTCCCCAGCGGCCCCTGACAGGCGCCTGGGCGGCCACCGGCAGCCTGTCAAGCGGGCGGCGGGAAGCGACCGACCGGACGACGCCGGCGGCCCCTGACAGGCGGGCGGCGGGAGGGGGGCGGCCCCCGCAGCCGTTCCCTGACAGGCGGGCGGCGGGAGCGGACGGACCCCGAGCCCCGCGGCGGGCGGGCATGGCCCGGGAGGGCAGGACGAGGGGCAGGTGGCTGAGCCGGGCAAAGGCAAGCCCCGGGGGGGGCGGCGGCGTGCTGGCCCCGGTCCACCGCGGGGCCGGACGCGTCCCGGCGGCGGGGGAGGGGGCTGTCAGCGGGCCGGGCAGCCCCGGCGGCACGTACCTGAAGTAGTAGACATCGCTCTTGCCGGCGCTGAGGCCCGACTTGCGGATCACCTCTTCCTTCTTCCAGCCCGGGGGCAGCGCGGGGCAGTCCATCCTGCCCTGCTTCTCCATGCACCGGGCGCAGGGCCCGACGCGCAGGGGGGAGGGACGGGCGGCGGAGGGGCTTGCCCGGCTCCCAGCGCCGGCGCTCGCAACAAGAGCTTTATTGTTCCCGGACACGGCCGGGGCCGGGACCCCCTGGCGATGGCGGCCGCGTCGTGCTGCTCGGCGCCAGGAGCGCGGGCTGCGCGCGCAGCCGGCGAAGTGCTCACCCGGCGCCCGCTTCCGTACTGAGCCCCGGAATCCGTGTCATCGGCCTTCCGAGCGGGGGCACAGAGCGCGTCCTAGAGGGGCCAGAGCGGCCAACCCCCGCCGACCATAGAGAGCGCCGTAGGCGGGCCAGAGCGGCCGCGCTGCCAGCGCCGCGGCGGCGGCCGTCCCGTCGCGTCCCGTCCCGCGGGGCAGCGGCCGGGGCTGGCGTCTTCGGGCTCCTGAGGGTGTCCCGCGAGGGAGGGGAGAGTTTAGACTCCCCCGTGACGGGCGCTCTGGAACCCCCCCGCGCAGAACCGTGCAGTGCAGATGCGGAAGAGGCGATAACAGTTCTTCACGTGTCACTTGTCCTCCAGGATGACAGAAGCTGCTGGTTAACGTCTTTTTGTTTGTTTGTTTTTCTGGGACGCGCTGCAGCATTAAAACCCATCAAGAAAGAATCTGTCACGCAACTGAAAGCCTGATGTATCATAAAACTGAATTAACTCGTTACTTGCTTTTTCAAAGTGTCCATTAACAAAACGTATTCTCTAGGATCCCCTGCTCCAAGTTCAGAGCAATTTATTTGCATCGTATACAATTAAACTACCAGAATGAAGCCTGAGGAATCGCCTCTTCTGCTTTATTCAGTTCCAGAGCTTTGCTACAAGCCATAGTGATACTAAAAAGTGACTGCTGTCCTCCTGCTTGTTTAAATCTCTCCAGAAAAGGCATCTCTTGAACAGTGTCTTACTGTGAGGCAGTTTTAACTCATGATCCACAGATTTTGTCTAGCTCTGGACATTTTTTTTACCATCACGTAGCTTTATCCTGTTTTCTTACCATCTATTTCTGTAACAAACTTCTGTACTGAGTTGTCCAGATACTGAACAGTCCTTGTTAATAATAAGGAACTAACACCGATTACTTTGTAACAGAGCTATTGCTTCTCTTAAATCCTATATTCAAACAGAACCAAATTGCACAACTGAACGGCTGTGTTGCCATGTTCTTCCCTCACAATGTCCTCGTGTCCCTGTTGCTACCGCCTGCCTGCCTGCCCCGTTCCCTCGTTACAGATGGCTGCTCAACGCCTGAGGAGAACCTCCAGGAAACCTCGCTGCGCACTGCCGGTGCTGGCAAACCGGGGTCGGTCTGATTCGCACGGGTGACTGCACCGGGGGGGCATTGCTGGTGCTGACGAGCGGAGCCGGGCAGCTCCGTCAGTGTCCGTGCGGCAGGCCGCGGCCTCCGTGGCAAGCGCAGCTCTCGTCCCCCGCTGTCCCAGTCCCGCGGCCGAGACCTCCTCGCCCGGCCTCCAGCCTCCGCAGTGGCAGCAGCAACTCCGCGGGCGCCGCCGGTCGGCCCCCTCCTCCGCGGGGGCGGGCGCCGCCGGTCGGCCCCCTCCTCCGCGGGGGCGGGCGCCGCGCGAGCCCAACTCCGGGAGCGCGGCCGCTCGGCCATCCCCGCCGGCGGCGGCGGCGGCGGTTCGGGGAGCGGCTCTGCGGCGGCGGATGAGTCAGCCCTTGGGCGGCATGGAGCCCTTCCCGCCGCCCACGGAGGACGACGAGGAGGACTGGCTTCGCCCGCAGTCCGGCGGCAGGACCGCTCCGCCCGCCCCGTGTGAGCGCGGGCCGCGGCGGCGGTTGCGGGGCGGGGGAGCAATGGCGCCGGCTGAGGGGACTGAGGGAGGCGGCGCGCGCAGCGCTGGCGCGAGGGCTGAGGCGAAGGGGGAGGGGTGGTCGGCGGGGGAGGCGCGCGCGCCGGCTGAGGTGAAGGGCGGGGGGGCGGTTGAGGCGCGCGCGCCGGCTGAGGTGAAGGGCGGGGGGGCGGTTGAGGCGCGGGCCTCCCTTCGTCGCCGGGCGGGGAGGCGGCCGCCGCTGACAGGAGCTCGCCCGCGCCGGCCCTGTCCCGCGGGGAACCGTTGCTGCCGCCCTCCGTGGCTTCGCCCCGCGGCCCCCGCCGCTGTGGGGGAAGGGGAGCGGGGAGCTGCCCCCGGGGGCAGCCCTCCTCTCCCTGCGGGCTGGCAACTCGCGTGGGCCTGGGCCGAGGCTCCCTCTTTGCTTTGGAGTGAATATGCGCTGGCGAGGTTTTGCGTTAGTGGTAAAGGGCTGTGTCTGGCTCGGAGTGGCTTAGGAAACAGCATCAGTAGAAATAAAAAAGCTATGAATCGTGGTGGATGATATTTTAGTATTCAAATTTGTCTATTTAGGTATGTTTTAACTTAAACTAAGTTTCTTCTATCCAAAGAGAACAAAACTGAATTCTCCAGGAGAAAAGAACCAATCCTTTAGAAAGCTGCAGTGTTTGTAAGGCGAGAGAGTACCTCTCCTCTGCAGGCTTTAACCTTTACTTGTGCTGGTATTCAGTGGCTCAGCAACTCCAGTATTAAAAAAAATATGTTTTTTTTTCTTTGTGATCCTGCTGATAATTACTTCGCTTTTCCACTTACCTCAGCTGACTTCAATAGGGCATTTAGAAAAAACAATATTTAGAAATAGACCAAAGTCTAAAAGATTTCATTTGGACAACATCAACTTTGAACTAGTTCTTTCAGTTTACAGAAATAAAAGTGATTTCAAAAAAAAAAAAAAAGAAACGACTTGGCATTTTTTTTTCCATAGCAGGGTTTGCTGTTTGTTAGATGATCAGTTGCTGTCTTCACTGGCAGCCTTTGGGAAAGCTTCGATATCTGTGTCTCATAAACCTTTTAGAAAGTGCTTTGTTAATTTACTTGAAAGCATCCACAAGCTGAAATTTTATGAAACTTGTAAAGGGTATACTCTAAAAGAGGTAGGAAAGTTAGCTCTATCAGCGAAGCATAATATTGACATCTAAGCTGAGTTGAAGAAAGCTTATTTTCTAGAAATATATTAAAAAGAAGTTTCAGTACTCCACTATGAAAGGATGTTGTGTCAGTAAAATGATGTTCTAAAATGATTCAGGGTGAAAAGACATCCAGCTGACTGTCTGAAAATAGGGGAAAATGTTTATTAGTATGCTGAATTGCTGTGGATTAATTACAGTCATAAGAAATTCTAGAATTACTGTAGTGCTACAATTAATGTAAACCTTTTGTAGTATCTGTTTGCTAGTGTAGATTAAAAAAAAAAAAAACTTTATTACATCAAATATAAGGCTGCTAGTAATTTTTATTTACTTTCCTTGCAGCAGGCCACAGTAAGTCTGTATCAGCAGGAAATACAGCGTGCAGAGTGATTGTTCACATTGACTTGGACTGCTTTTATGCACAAGTAGAAATGATCCGTAATCCTGAATTAAGAGACAAGCCTTTAGGTATGACTTATTTTGCTGCTGGTTAATTTGGGGATTATGTGCGTTCAGGCAGAAGAAACTACGGACGTGCCTGCGTAGTTAGATGTAGACAGTCACACAGTAGCTTTAACCACATCCGGAATGAGCAAGGGGCAGACTAGGATTCCTTGTAGCTGTGTGAGTACAAGACTGGTAAATGCTCTTGAGGAGGAGTATAGGTGCTTGCCAACATGTCCGAACAGTTCTGGGGATTGCAGATGATTTCTGTCATACATGAGCAAAGAGAGGGCTGAGCTCCGCAAATGAGTCTGTTCCTTTTGACACAGTCATGCTCAGAGCATACTTTATTCCATTCAGAAGTTAAGAATAAATGCAAGGCAGTCAATGTCTAGGATCAGTGGAGAAAGTACTTCTTAAATTGACTATTTTATAAAGAACAGTTTTCCAGATATGATTGTCTGAAAAGGCCCAAAATTGAGAGTGATATTAAAATGGAAAATTAAAAGCTATAATGTTTTAAAATGTTCTTGCCATCAAGTAACTTAAATTAAGAGATTTGTCTTGTGAAATAAGATTAATATTCTTCGTTTGCTTGCTTGTTTATAACATTGCATTCTGATCAAAGCATGTACATTGCAGTTTTTGGCAGTGGTGTCAAAGTACTGTGGCCTTTTGTGAAATACAGAGAAACCTAAATTTTTGAAATCATTTAACTATTATTTTTCAGGTGTGCAACAGAAAAACATTGTAGTTACTTGTAACTATGAAGCCAGAAAACTTGGAATTAAGAAACTGGTGTCCGTCAGGGATGCTAAAGAGAAGTTTCCTCAACTGATGCTGGTTAATGGAGAGGATCTAACTCAATATAGGGAAATGTCATACAAGGTTACAGGTACAAATTAACAATTCAATAGAGAACAAAGACTCTGTTAAACTCTGTGCACATGCTTGCATGTGTAATAATATTACTATGTTGTATTTTCCTGCTCTAAAAGTTCTTAGGAGAATGAGCCTTATACTATGGTGGTAATACCTACAGTTGTGCAATGTCAATTTAATATTCCATAAAATAGGCTCTTAGACTTGGTTTCAATCTTTGTCAGGCATTATATATCACACTTCATGGGATCTGTATGCTATATTAGGATTATGCCCATATACTTATTTATTTAAATTAAAAAAAATTGTTCCTAATGACTTCAGTAATAAATTTCCAAATAAAAAGTGATGGAGAACAGAATCCTGATCCCTGCAGGTGGGTGAACTTCTCTGATATCTCTTAACTTTAGAGTTTAATCTTAACTAAGTGATATGCCAGCATTATTAACAGTTAGTCATTAAAAACAGTAATTAAATGTAGTAGTAATAATTTAAAGGTGAAAGCCCACATGGCTGGTAAACTGGGATTCCCTTGGACAAGGTATCACAGAGAACTGTAATCTCAAATCTCTGCAATGTAAAAACTATAGTCTCAAAAAGAATTGAAGAAAAAAGATTGGGGGAGAAGAACAGCAGATCAGAGACAACTAGAATGAAGAGATACTAAAAAGACTTAAAAATGTGGATTTTTTCTTTTTTCTTTTTTTTTTTTTTTTTTTTTTTTAATCCAGAAGGGAACACCATCTCTACTCGTGCAAGCATCCTACTTGAATCCATGGGGAATCGGCTGTGGGTTGATGCAAATATTAAAGCTCAGTTTATCCTTGGTTATTTTTTTTCATGCTAGATTTGTTGGAAGAATTTTGTCCACTAGTGGAAAGGCTTGGGTTTGATGAAAATTTTGTGGATATCACAGAGATTGTAGAGAAAAGACTAAAACGGCTACAACAAAGTGGATGTTCCAGACTATGTGTGTCTGGCCATGTATACAACGACCAAGGTGAGCTGAGCCTTCTTTCTGTTGAAAAATAGCCTAAATTCTTGTGAAGTTCAATACAAAGCATCAGTCTGCTTCTAAGTGTTGTCTAAAGCTGAGCAGTTGGCAACTCCAGTTGTTCTAACCTTGTTTTCCGTGCTTGGGAACGCATGGATCACAAATGGGAATCAGTGTTCTGATTAGTTTGTACAAAAAGTAAGTCCGGAGCAGATGAGCGTGCACAATGATTCGGAGGAACAGTTTGCTGTTGTCTTTTTTTTTTTTTTTTTTCCTCCTTTAAGATAGTTTTAATGTACTAAGACAGTTAGAATTTTCATTGAGTTTGAACTTTATTGCCAGTTGGAAAAACTTAATGATTTTTTTTATGAATTAAAAGTAAGCTTTTGCTACAGCCTTTAGGTCAGGAATAGAGTTACTGGGATTGAAGTAGCTGCTTTATACATCTTTATTGTGACTTCTCATACATGCATGTGGTATGTATACTCTGATACTCATTTCTTATACTAGGGAAGAAGGCAATTGTTCTTTCCTGGATGTGATGTTACTTTGAGCTACTTCTATGATTTTGAATATGGTTTGAGAAGGGGAAATATCTGAAAAGATTTTTCCTCATCAGTGTTTGCATCTGAATAATAAAAGCTTACGTGGCAGGCATTCCTAAAACACTGATTTGGTTACATTGATGCAAGAATCTGATTTAACACTTTCCTTTGATATCTACAAATATATTATATTTTATATTTGAAATACTCCCTAAACATTATTTATCCTTGAAGAGTATGCCCCTGCTTTTGAAAAGTAGCATTTCTCTTTTACCAGGATTTTTGAGAGATAGGAGTGAGCTTAAACTTGAATGCTAAAGCCATGGCAATACCATCTGACCCATGGGACCATACTTTCTTACACTGTTTTAATCCATTTTGTAAAAAATCTCTACATCTTAATAGAGAATTAGCTAAGTGACTACTTACATTCTGAGCCCCCCTTTCTTTGTCTTCTGCAGCCATCAATTTCCATGATACAATGCACGTAAGACTAGTTATTGGATCTCAGATTGCAGAGGAGTTGAGGGAAGCTGTGCACGCTAGACTGGGCCTCACAGGCTGTGCTGGAGTGGCTTCTAACAAATTACTGGCTAAGCTTGTGTCTGGTACCTTTAAACCAAATCAACAAACACTTCTTCTGCCTGAAAGCTGTCAGGATCTCATACGCAACCTTGAGCACATCAACAAAGTGCCTGGTAAGAAGGTGGTACTATAAGCACTGATGGAGAGCATATGGAGAGCTTTGACAAATATGAGAAAAACAATACTTCAGAAATTATAGCTGAAATAATTTTGCAGTCTAGTTCTTGAAAGGGAATGGGAGGATTTGGAGGTGTTTTTCGGGTTTTGTTTTTCATTTCTTACACTGTTTCTGAATTTTATTTTGCAGAAGCAATGGAAACACTTCAGTTCTTTTCATTTTTCATTGTCATAGAAGTGTTATAGCATTCTTTAGGATGCCTTCAAAAATACTTAATTTCCGGTTTATTTTTATTGAGGCTCAAGCACTATGGCTGATATTAGCTTTTATATGCAACTTTTTTTTTTAATTTGATGACTGAAAATCTATTGAGAGTTATTAAAACAGTCTATTGGAGCCTGAGAGAATATTCTGAGAAAGTACTTTTCTAGTTACTCTATGCTGACACCACGCTGTTGGCCAAGAAATACTGATCGAGGCTACAGACTTTGGCAGATCTTTGTTCTGTCCCAGTGTGGCTTTTCTAATGGCAGATTCCAAAACTTGGAACAGAAACTTACCAAAAATTTTGCTGAAAATCTTGCAATACAGTAATGGAAATAGTAATTGTCAGTACTGAATTCTAAATGGCCAGGCATTTATATTTACTTATGGGTATAGATTTTTAATATTGGATTAGTAATGATGTTTTCATAATCTTTTAGTACTTTATTTACAAGATGTATAAATACATTTTGTTAAGCTTTGCTGATGGGAGACACAGTGTATAAAATTATAAATGGTACTGAGCTGAATGGGATAGCACTCTCTCACTGTTTTCCACAATATAAGAGTTGAAGTTTTCCAAATGGAGTTATCGGTCAATATGTATAAGCTGTTTTACACTAGACAAGATTATGTAGTAGAATTCATTGCCCCATATGTTTAGGAGATTAAAAGAATAAATAAGCTTTAAAGTTATAGTACAAAAAATATGTATTGGTCAGTCAGTAGCTACTAAAAGTGACTTTTTTTCTTAGATGAAGTCCTGAACTCAGGAAGTGTCTTACCTGTTACCATCTGGAAGAGCAGTAGAAGAATCTGCATGACCCTCTTGCCTTTATTTTTCCCTGTGTTCTGTGCTATAGGATGCTTTTGACAGCAGGATAGTGGACTAGCTAGATGTTTTGGTCGACGAGTCTGAGAGTTTTTAAAGAAAATCCTTTAATAACTTTTCTGTGTATTTAATATACATTTTATTTAGGCATTGGCTATAAAACTACTCAACGCCTCAAAACGCTGGGTCTTAAAAGCGTGTGTGATCTCCAGGCGTGTCCGTCTGCTGTATTAGAGAAGGAACTTGGTGTTTCTGCTGCTCAGCGTATCCAAAAACTCAGCTATGGAGAGGATGACTCCCCTGTGACTCCATCAGGCCCTCCTCAGGTACAAGTATTGTTCTGAAGTCCTTTTAAAGGGCAAAAAATTGCTTTGATTTTTGTACAGCTTCACTAGGCCAATTGAAATGGTTTCCAATTATAGTGCTACTTTAATATAACAATTCCTAGTTTTGTATATGTATTCCCTAATATAACTTAGGATATATTAATGTATCATGCTCCTGAAATTCAATTGAGCTGACTATCAAAGGCATCTTAGATTTCAATCTGCATACTTGATTTTGATGAGAATTTTGAGCTAATTATAAAATTGAAAGGACTAATGTGTTTTTTTTCAGTCCTTTAGTGAAGAAGATTCCTTTAAAAAATGTTCATCAGAAGTGCAAGTTAAAGAGAAAATTGAAGAGCTGCTTGCTAACCTCTTAGACAGGTGACTGTCTTCAATAGCTCTTTTTGCTGACTAAATTTGTGACATGAAAGGACTTTGAGCATATGTAAGGTTTGTCTCATACTCTATAATAGTTCTTTCAGCAAAATGTACTTGCAGGGACAGCACCTGCCTTTCCAACCACTCTTCCCCTTTGGCCTTTTGTCTCAAGTCATGAATTGTCCTTCTGCGTTGCCTCATTTTTCTCTTAGAACTGTCTTTTGTATCCTCCTTCCTCGGCCGGCTGCCAGCTATTCCATTCCCATGCAGCTTCCTTGACAAAGATTTTTACATTATTCCATTTGCTGATTCTTTTCTATTGCTCTGATGATTCATCACAGTATTTTAGTGCATCTTCACTCATCTCCTTTATTTTCTATGAAAGGCCCTAGATCTTCTGGTTTTTGTGTGTGACTACCTCTAATTTCAGTCCCTGAGTTACCACCACTTAAGACTTGTCTCCTGTTTCGCAGCTCATTCTTCTGTTAGTCTGGAAGGCATTTTTATTTCTTCCTCCTTTATTTGCCCCATGAATCCAGGCAGTATACAAACCCAGCTACTGCAGTTTGACAATTGACCAGCATACTGGAGGATGACAGCATGGATTTACTCTTGATTTCTGTGACTTTCCCGTCTTCCCTTTCTATCCTGTGACTCTCTCAGTTCATTTTAAAAAGATAAATGAAAGGAGCAATATTGTAGCAGCCCTGAACTGTTCTGTGACTCTTTTTCTTCTGTTGTGCCTCAGCTTACTGTTCTGACTTTTGAACCCCTCTGTGTGTCATTTCTAAATCATCAGTTGATTTTTTTTTTCTCTACATAGTTTCATATTCTCTTCATGCCTTTTCAAGTCTTAAAATAATATACAAATCTTAACCGTCTTCTGTCCCCACATCTATGCAGGATTAGCAATAGACATATCCAATTTAGTTATATTAACATTGTGGGTAGGGTGTCTTTTCGCTGCATATCAGACTCTGCTCAGTAATCATAAAATCTGAATTGAGGCTGTTCAACATCCCATCTTGTTTATAACATTTAGAATTAAGAACTCTTGTGTAGGCAAAGTATCTGCATGCCTTTTGAATGCTGAAAGAAACAATTACATACTTTGTTTCTTTGTTTTCCCCTCCTCCTAAAGCTAACCTTCTGCCCCTAAAGGAGTCTTATTTTCTTGAAAAACAAAGAAAAGCTAAAGATTCTGGATTATACAGGGTACAATTGTAAGTGCTACACTGCTTTTAATGTAGTAAGTACAGAAATATGCGGTAGTTTTGCAGGCTGACGCACTTAATTTTAACACTCACTTCAGCTGAAGACTCTGTGAAACAGTATTTACATAGTACTGAACTTCTAACTTGGGAGTAATTTAAGAAAACCAGCTAGGACCCAAAGTTCCCCATATAATCCATGGATAGAAGTTCAGGAATTGAGAGAGATCCATAATGTTTACATTAAATGGCCTTGTAACCTAAACTAGATGTTGTGACAGTTTCCTTGGTCCCCTGAAAAATTTGTCGTAATGCTTATTGCTTTGTGCACATTAACGTTCTGTAGAATACACAAAGATGGAAGAAAACCACACACAATAAGACTGACCATCCGCCAGTTTTCTTCAACTAATAAATGGTTTAATCGGGAAAGTCGTCAGTGTCCTATTCCACCTCATCTCATTCAGAAACTTGGAAAAGGTAAACTCTGAATTTTTGAAAGTACCCACTTAGTGCTGCTATCTTTTAACTTGCCTGAAAATTGTAGGCTGTGTAAAGATTTTAAATGTTGGTTAACTGGTGTTGTGGTCAGGTATGAGCATTAGAACAAACCCAGAAGTAGAAACAATGTTTTGAGAAGAGCTAGTGAATCTACTCAGGTGTTTTATGACTGTCAAAGTAGTACAGGCTAACTGGATTAAGAAAAAATCTGAGGTACTTAATCTGTTTCACTGCAAAACTCCATTATTTAGTTTCATAATAATATTCCTTAGGCCTAATAGTTGGAAGCTTTTCCATTACTTGTAATGGATATATCTTGATGAGATATGCCAAAAATATATAGAAATTCACTGTAGGAATAGTATCTATGTTACTGTGAAGTTTTAACTCAGCTTTGCTGGATTAGTAGCTTTAAGTTGGAGGGTGGGGGGAGAGGCTGTTTCCTACATTAGTTGTCTGCTTGCCTGTGCTATGGATTTGAATTATGTTCCCAGATAAATGGAATCTGTTATGTAATAAAATATCTTTTTGATGTACTTTTTAAAATTAATAACACATAGCTCTCATCTTTCTCAAACTTAAGTTTTCCAGCCTAACCAGCAATTGCGATTCATTTGACACTTCATTCAGAATTGGGGAGAGAGGAGATAAATCTGAATCACTGCTATACTAGCATGCAGAATCAGTTCCCTGACTTGCTTTATTAATCCCCAGATGACTTCTCCCAGTCCTAGGGAAACCATTGAAAGTCTGTGTAGCTTTTTACTTCTGAATTGCTGGTGGATTCCTGCTATGTTGGAGGTGACTGAAAATTATTCTTGTCTCATGTAGTCATGCAAATCCCAATAAACTATGCTGGTATTACCAGTGTTGATGTAATGTTGTATACCTACGTAGCCCTGTAAAGGCCCTTTTTGGTAGAGCTAGATCATTTCTCAAACCTCTCTTCAGCTTGGCAAGTATTCTGTAATTCTTTTCTTCTAACCTAAGTACATACTACTAAGCTACCTTCCCAGGTGTAAGATTCAGCATTTTGGTGGGAGGAGCAGGGGGAGGAAAGCAGTCTGCATTCAGTTCAGGGTATACCTAACAGGGCAAAATGGAAGTCTTAAAGACCTATGATATACTGATTTAGGGATAAATCTCTAGGACTGTTATTTTAACGGATTATCTTGGAAATCTTTAGCAGGTATTTCGAGTTTAATATTTGAGGAATTTATCTTTTGAGATGAATAAATGTTGCTTCATGGGATATAGATGGTGTCATAAATACTCTCAAAATGTTGAGTAGCATTTTTTTTATTTTTTTAAACTTCTTAGGTTACTATTGATCTTTATTTTTTTACATGCAAAATGAGGAAAGTTCAGAATGTAAAATTAAGAGTGCCTACTATTTTGCCTTTGTACTTTGAAAGAGATTATGATTTAAGTAGCAGTTGTTTACAGAAGGCTTTTGATTACATACATTGCTTTTTTCCACTTTTTTATATTAGAAAGCAGCAGTGTTATATCCCCATTGGTTGATATACTAATGAAACTCTTTCGAAAGATGATAAACGTAGATCTACCATTTCATCTCACTCTTCTGAGTGTCTGCTTCTCCAACCTCAAAGATCTTCCTAGCAGCAAGAAAGGATCAATTGGTTTTTATCTAACAGAAGTGTCACCACTTTCAGCCTCTGGTAAAAATGTCCAGGTAAGTTGAAAGACACTGAAAATTTTCTTTACAGATAAGTAAGTTCTGAGATGATATTTCTGTCTATATAGATATTTAAATCTTAATGCTTTGGAAGCTTTAGGATCACAAATTGTATTTGTATAGTAAAAATAAAGATTCCTTTGGAGTCTTCTGAGCAAGTGTTACTTGTTTGCTTTCTTTCATTAGTTACTATTAAATCTGTTTTAATCAGTGTAGATTGAATGGGACAGCCAGCTAGGTTGTTGACCCTTTAGACTGAAGAGAACAGAATTCGTTAAGGGAAAAATTCAAACCGATGTCTTCCAAAACTAATCCCTGAATTTGGCTCTTCATTCCAGTAAGATCTGCCATCTGTTTAACGCTTGAGAAACAACAGGCCACTCACTCGGATAGTGTAGTTTTTCATATTTTACATCTGAAAATCCTGGCGCTAATACTTCTATAGTAGCTGATCTACAGATCGTATTTTGGTGGAATTGATATAAGTCTGATTTAAAGATAAACTCAGAGCTTTAATTTAGATAAATTAAAACCTTAGATTATAAACATCAGTGAGATTTTATCTACCTTGTTGCTATTATAAAAATGCATTTACAGTGATCATTTTATTTTCTGTGTGTTCATAAGTCTCCCTGTTCAGAATAGAAATCAATCAGAGATTCAGTCCTGTATTGGCCAATAGCACTGGCTTCTGATCCGGTGAGCTTTTCATTCCTGCTCTGAATTGAACAAAATATCTCTCGCAGCTGTACACACTAGACAGTATAAGAGTTGTCTGTGGAAACACTGCTAAATATTTCCACAAGATCTGTGATTTTGATATGTAATACAAAAACGTAGTAACCTCAAACTTACTTTGTATAATGAATTTACTGTTTTTGGCTTGACATAATTTTGCATATTGATAAATTTCTGTTTCTTTACTGCTGAGGAATATGATGAATAACATCACATTGTATATTCTAAAGTTCTGTGAAGGTTTAAAACAGTAAAATGTAACTTCAAAATATCTGCTCCTTTAAAATAAGAAGAGAACCCCTACGTGTATCTGCCTTCAAGATCTATGTTTGAAAATGAGATTAGAAAAAAGACAACACTACTGATCAAAAGGAAAAAGATCATGGTCTATTAAAGAATGATTTGAAGAATTCAGTTAGTAAAATAGTACTTAGTCATTAGGAGTCTATATAGAACAGGTACTTATGTTTTTTTTATGTACATATTATGCCACAGGAAAAGGAAGATGTCTCACAAGACCAGGCAAGCTCTTCTTGGAACCAGAATTTCAACAGAACTGGAAATACACCAACAAAAAAACTTTCAGAAGAAAAGAAAAGCTGTATAAGAAAAGCTGGAATTTCTGACTTCCCATTTAATTTGTCTTCTGGTGACATCAACCAGGAGGTCTTCAGGGAACTTCCAGAAGATATCAAGAAAGAAATTATTTCTGAAAGAACAGGAGAAATGATCCCTACAGAGAATATTTTTAGTCAACCATCATTGTGTTTTCCAAAAGAGATAAACAGCACTTCTCTAAGTTCCAAAAGAGTAAACAATGATATGAACGCTGCAGGATGCAATATACCCTTCACATCAGCTCATGGCTCTGCAACTGTTCTGGCACACAGCTCCAATGCCAGTTGTTCTTCTGAGTGTCCTGGAAGTATACTCATAGATGGTGATAGGGAAAAAAAGCCTACGGACCCTCTGAATTTCAGAGAGAGAGACTTGCTGGCTCTGGACGCTGGAGCTAGCCAAACTGTTCTGCCTGCCCCTGTCTTGGGTAAAGATGAGCAAGCCTTTGGAACAACTTCTAAGGATAAAACCTATGGTAGCAGAGAAGGAATTGTATTTCCTCTTAACGTTGACCCAAAGACTTTTTTTGAACTACCTGCAGATATGCAAAAAGAACTACTAGCTGAATGGAAGAATGAAGAACTTGCATCCAAAATGCTTATGGGTAAAACCTCTGAAAAGCCTAAAACAAATACAGGAAGAAAGAATACAGCATCCTGTTTATCACAGTCTAACAGTTTACTAAGGTATTTTAAACCACAATGAAACATTTTCATAATACAAGGGCACTGCAAGAATGGGCACTGAAGACAGTTCACTCTATGAAAAAGTTAATGTAAATTGTAAAGATGTGAATATTAAAAATATATTTTGGTAACTTTTGACATAATACCTACTAGTGACTTCTTTTTTTTTTAAGTAGTAATTAGCCTGACTTGCACATCATTTTGTAAGGAGGCATGATGTGATCAGACAAATCCTACACTGTCCTAAAATACTACAGTGTAGTTCGCAAAAATGCCATTTAGTATTCAGTGTTACTACCTTAACACACTGACTGGGGGGAAGAAAAACACCTTTTGAATTTATATTTTGTTGATTTTTACTGCCTACTCTGTTAAGTGTTACTATCAACTTGGGAGGGCAGGAAGCAGTAAAGGTGAAAACTGTCTACGCTCTATTAACTTGCACCTTTGCTTCTGTGACTTGTAATGTAAACTTACTGACAGAGCTGTCGATATTTTCTGCAGTTAACTGGTAACTAGAAGCATCAGAAAGACTGAGGGGTAAGGCTGGAAGCATTAGTTATAAACACATTGTATCACCAGGATGTTCCCAGACAGTGTGCAGCATAAAAAAAATTGACTGTAGGTTTAGTGTTCAGGATTCATGAAATGACACAACTGAGTTACAGAGCAGCTTTTAATGAGGTGCCCTATAATTGAATTCATAAGGCTCTTCTTTGGCTGTTTCATTTGAAAATACTGAAATAGTTGCTAACTGCTATTACACATTTGTAGTAATTAAACATGTTTAAAGTCTCTGGTATGCAGGATGCTTGCTTGTTTCAGTCAGGAGTACATAATTTTGAGGTAAAAAATTATCAAAATGTGTTTAAAGCTATGGTAAAATATTTTTGACTACTCTATTTTAACATTGCTATAGTTTACACCACCATATTTTCACATAACTGTATACAAAGTGCAAAAATATTACAAAACATCACTTGATTACAATGAAAGCTACATTCTGTATTTTTGATGGCACTTCAGTGTAGATTGACATGATTCCCAAGAGCAGAAAAAACTAGCATTCATAATTTAGTATTTAACAGATAAGTTAAGCTTTAGATATTTCCACATACACAATTAAAATACTAAACTTCCTCCTCTATTAAAAATGAATCCGGATGAAAGATGCAAATGGCAGAACTGCGTATTATTTTTCACTTATGTTTAATTATGGTCTTTCAAGCCTTTCAGTCCAGCTCTTGTTTCAGTGATTAAATTTATGAGAGTAGTAGGTATTGCAGTCTCCACCACAGAGTAGGGAAGCATTCCTCCTAATTCTGGCTGGATAAATACAACTAGCTTAGAATGCTCTGGATTCCTAGGATGAAAAGAATAGAAGCCTTTAATTAACACTCATTTCTCCTGCTTCTAAACTTACTGAGATGCAAGTTAAGATTTATAGTCCATCTCTGAAATACCATTATACATATGAAAGAATGGATTATGGATAAAGTTCCTTTGACACAAACTTCAGCTATTATTATGAGTCTCATGAGGTTCCCTAAATAGTTTCAAAAGGAGATTGTCTGAGCCAAAAAAACTGACCTCCAGGAAACAAAAGTTTCCCTGGACTATAACTGGCTCAGTAAAAAAGCTCTTGTGTGGCTTTTATTAAGTTTTGCGTAGAGAAGATAACTGAATAATCAAACATAACAGCATAAGGAGAATTTAAATACTTACTCTGGCAAGGGTGAACACACATACCCACAGGGATTGTTATAGCCACGGACACAAGAAGGAGTTGGAGGGCATCTTGAATATTCCACGCTGACAGCTGTATTGACACACAAAAAAGCAGCATCAAATTAGTTATTTTATATATTTATCAACTGTGATTCAAGAAGAGCTTTTTTAAAACAAAGCACTACTCCAGAAATGGGATAGTACAAAAAAACCTCACATGATCAGCAGGGCATTTAGCAATTGTATTCTGTAGGCAAAACACCTAAACAATATTAAATACTTGTGTAAGTAATTCAATATATGTAAAAATTTCTACAGATGTTTGGGCAGGTATACCCAAAACTATTATAATTGAGATGTGTTTACATATACCTAGTGCTGAGTTGTGGTTTAGTTCTGAACAAAGAACTCAGTTTGTTAGCAGATGTATTAATAGCTTATTGTGTTAGCAGAATAAACAAAGAACATTATTTTTTTGAAGATCAATTTTGTTCGCTGCAGTATTAAAATTAAAAAAAACTTTGGTTTGAGGATTGTTAATATTTAATTCAGTGAGATCACACATGCAGCAAGTACTATATACTGTGACTGGGCTGCAGAACTGATTGGATAACAATTCATATTAAGATTTCCAGAATGCAGCCAAAATATATAAACATGCAGTAGTTAATAAAACTTACAGTTAGTTGTAAGGATACCACCAGGATAGGGTTTAACATGCACCAAGTCAACAAAATCTCTTGATGAAATCAGGCCCATACCATAACTGTGTGTTACACTGTGATATATACCGGTATCCTACAAGTAAGTAAATGTAAATTGTTGAATTAACAGTGAGAAGCTAAGTTTTAGTTACCTGGCAAAGCAGCATTATATGCTGAATAATAAGAATGTGGCAAAAATGGATTTATCTGTTAGCATAAAAAGACAGTTCTTAGATCCAGTTAGTGCTGAACTATCACGTGACCACCATGAACGTGATTTTCCAGGGTGCTGGGACTGCCATTCCTCATGACAGGGATTTGAGGCAGGGAATATGATTTGTGTGTAAAAAAACTCAAAATGTGCACATTAGGTATTCTAGCACCATAGATACTAATTTGCACTAAAATACATATGCTAGATGGTATGTTACATTCTAGGACAAAGATCCTTAGTCTGCGTATGTGTTTTAAAACTAACTAGTTCCAAAAAAGCAGAGAAGTGAGTGAATGTATTTGAATACATTTCTAATAATTCTAACATACTCTAATATCTGACAAGCTCTGGCAGAAGCAGGCAGAGGGAAGTGAAAGATCTGCAGAAGAGAAAAAGGGGAATATTTTTGCTTTTTCAGTGTAGAGAGTGTTTTCATACATTTGAGACATTTATACATGTGTAATACGCTCTTAGACCTTTCTCAACCATATGCAGGGCCACCTCTTTCAAATGGTTAGATAAATGCTTGCTAATACAGAACTGATATTCTTCACAGGTGTTTTAAGCTCTAGGTGTTTTCAGAGTGCCTGCGACAAAGCCAAAAATAACTGGAATTCTGAACATGTAATATATCACTGCATTAGTACAGTATCAATTCACTTTCCATGCTGTCCTTGACTTCAGTGTATCTAAAATAGCTCAGCATCTAGTGGAATGCAAGACAGCGTCCAACTACGGTATCTATAATCTAACATAAATTAAGAAGGATCTGATCTGCAGATTCCCTAGAGTGCAGTCTAATTTATGTCTACAACAGTTGTGTTCACATAAAAGTTACCTGGTTTTCCCATCAAGTGCAATCAAGTAGTCCTGAAGCTATCTGCATTTTTCAGAGATTAGAAGTAATTGTATATATAACTTTTCAAACTCCTACTTTACCTCCCTCCCTCCCCAAATTTCTGTGTTGATATACTACCAAAGAAACATCCTCGCTTCTAACAAGCCAGAAGAGTGTCTTTTTAATTTGTGTTAACCACACTAACTCAGAGAGATGCTTTCTCTCAATTTTGATGTGATTTTGTCTCATCCTACACTTAATGGAGACTTCTCATGTTTTCCATCCACTGAATTCTTGACATGCTCAAGGTTATTTCATATTAAATATTTAACTCCTAAAGGGAGTGACACAATTCATACCTACCTCACATCAGCTAGCACATTTAGAAATGAAAAGTTTTTACCAAACTAGAATATATTTCATATTGAAATCCTAGAGATTGAAGTTTCTCTGTACCAGCAGAGGTCTTTTTAATCAGCACAATACAGGCAGAAAGAGTTAAAAAAAAAATTCAATGAAATTATTATATTACCTGGTCAATCTTTTCTAACAGCTTGTAAGATTGTAATGCTTTGTCCCACTTGTTTCGATATTCAGGAAGATACATAAAAGGAATAATTTTACTAGGGACTTCCTTAATTATCCCTTCTCCACGGTATCTGGATTTTATAAAAAACAAAAACAAATTATTAATTCATATTTGTGAATTGCAAAAAAGAGCTATACAATAATAAAGATCTAGCAGTTGGGTATGCCAGGCAATGAGGTAAAGCACTTGCTGGATTGATTAAAGTTCAAATAATAAAAATACTTCTTCTGTAACTCTTTTTTGAGAGCATTAAATTCTTGACACCAGTCATTTTAAATGAATTTTTCATTGTGAACTATTAGATAGAAACCTATTAGTTCAAATATGTGTAACAATATTCATCCATTAATTTATCTTTTTCCAAATGGACACTTTCAAAATCTATTTTGATAATAAACAGTGAGAAGATTTGTAAGCTAGTATATTCTGGCATTTCTCAAACTTATGTCCATAATCCTCTGGGGAGTTCAAAGGGGGGAAATAGGGCCCCTACCTAATAAGGGAACAGGAAGCTCCTGCAGTGCTAGCAACTGCTCACTAATACCCACAGTTCTCACACCTAGTTTCTGGAGAAACTGTGAATCATTGCACTTATGGGCAGCAATTATACTCGAAGGTGAAGGATGCTGCATGAACAGATGTGCTCAGAAAGAGACCATGCTTACAAAAAGTTTTCATGAAACCAGATGTACGGACCCTGATGATGTATGAATGTAAGTCAGGAAGAGCAAAGAAAAAACAAATTTAAAACCAAACACAGGCGCTTTGTAAAATTACGGGTCTGTTTCTCCACTCTGCAGCAACTTTTGTCACCACTTAGTGGCTTGGTGGAGTGGGTGCAGTGTGGGTGTATATGCCTACTCCAGAAACTTGATTCTCCAGTACCTACAACAGGTGCAGATGGTGATGGAAAACATGTTAATATCTACTGAAAAACAAGGAATGTAAGCTGTGGCAGAGCCAATTAAAATTAGCATATTAATATTTGGGTACACCCTTTATTTCCACAGCTGCCATGAACTTATCATGTTTACCAATCTCGTGAGCGGCTCTCGCCTCCATCCTGCAATATCTTCTCTCCTAAACTCAGTATGAGTCGTTAATCAGAAGGGTTTCCTCTACGCAAGGCCTCTGAAAAATACAATTGCTAGAATAAAAGAAAGGGCACTTCACCTGATTGAAGCCAGGATTTGCATGCTTTTTCAGTAGCAGATCACATATTGACTTCTGTTAGCTAGCAGAGCAAACTGTTAATACTCCTGTCAATTAAAAAGGAAACTGGCATCTGCAGTACGTAGTTAATAAACATGCAGTGTCAAACTGGAAATGGGAACAGCCCTAGTTTTGCTCCCAGAAGCAGCTAATATTACTTCATAAAAGACATGCTAGGGACCAATACAGCTTCTTAATGTGCGCCATATAAAGATTTTTACAAAAAACCCACAAATGATGGATTTGGGGCTTCCTAAACAAAAAGGCAGAAAGCACCATGATGATTCTTCTAACTGCAAAGAACTTACTACAGACAAGTCTACTTAGTACAGCTAAAAATGGCTATGTGACTGATTGGGACTATAACATATCTTTTTCTTGCATGGAAACAAGTGAGGCAAAGAATTCTAAGCATCCAGACTCTCACTCGCCTGTATTTACCTGTATTGGGATAAGATCTGAAGTAGGAGAACAAATAATGCCACTTCTAAAGTATACAAATTTCTATTACAATAACAATACTTTTAACATATTCTAATGAGCTATTTCTCATTATAATACTATAGTATAATTCTTCAGCAATGCTAGTGATACAGCATTGACTTCTGTAGTGAATACCTTTGTTGTTGAGACCTTCAGAAAAAATACTGAGCAAGACTTTTGGATTTAGAATACCACTAGTCAGGAACATATCATATTCAGAATAAAAAAAGTATCAGATGCAAATTTTCTCTACCGTGTATCTGTCTAGATTGATATTTCACATAACTGAATAACCATTAAGCATTTAAAAAAGGAGAAAAGCTCAGGACATGTCATAAGTGCCTCTTTTCTTCCCCTTTCACACACTTCTCTTCTAGGTGATTTTTTTTACCCTAGCCACTAAGGGATCAGTTGAGTGCCACAGCCAGCACAAATGAGAAGCAGAACTGCAGAGCCAGGAGAGGGGTAAGGAAGAAGAGCACAGGACTGTGAAGGAGCAACACGAACTCTTACGAGTGACAGCAAGCTGTGAGAACCAGCCTAGTCTGCCTCACCTAACTCCACTCTTTGGGCCAAATCCAGCTGCTTAACAAAAGTTGCACAGAATTCATAGCTCAAGAGAAGGAAGGACAGATAAAGTTGCTGCTCTGGAGGCTGCATGAGCCTCTCATCGCTGATGCAGCGTATTCCGTTTCAGATGCTGGAAAGAAGGAGGGCAGAAAAAGGACAGATAAGGGAGAGTGAGAAAGTATGTTTACATGTGTGAGTATCAGTCATTTCACAAAGAAAGAGATGAAAAGGGAAGGTGAAATGTAATGGTTTGAATAGAATTTTCCTACTAACTTCAGGCCAAAACTGTGATTCCATATTTACTTATTCCATAATAATAACTGTTATTCAACATTTAATTTTCATGGCACTTTTGAACATTATTTGGGAAATCCATCTCTTCTCTATTCCAGCACTGTGGCTGACACTATGTAACTATAATCACAACATCTTTTCTACAGCCCAGAAAATTTAACTTAATAGCTTTAAGAAGGATAGATTATGATTAGTTTTTCTATTCAGGTCTTGGGTATCACTGTTAAAAACTGAACTTTGTATTCACTACAATGACAAACAAAATGAAAATACTTACATGTTTCCTGAATATTCTTTTGAAGGCTTTGAAGCAACTGTAATATTTTTCTTAAAAGAGAAAAGAAAAATAATAAGTTAGGAGTTGATAAAAAGTATTCAACTAGTGTTTAAAGTAAAAAAAATTGTAAGCACCTTTGACAACAAAATAGATTTCATAAAAATAATTTCATAAATAATATTAATTAATGTTTCCTTACTGAAACTTTTATCACTCTCCATCCTGAGGTATCTTGGTTGTATGATAAAACTTTTTTTGCAATCTCATCCGTAATTTTCTTATAGTCCATTTATCTGTAAAGATTTAAAAGCAATTTGTTGGCATGTGACAAAAGCACTTCTCAAAGAGCAAAAACCATAGGGCTTATCCCTGTATTCTTTCCACAGGCTTTAATGAACCTTTACTGGGTATTTCTATCAAGTCAGCTATTTCTTATGCATTATACACCACTTCAGAAGAAGAGGGTCCTTATTTAAACAAAACTACAACTGATTTTCATGCATATTTTGTCCTGAGAAGTAGCTATCGGAGAGGGCCTTAAGACTGAATTGCAACGTCTCGTGAGACATACTGTTCACTCCACGCCATATCCAACATTACTCCACGTTAAAACTACCTCTGCTTGTACAGTTTACCACCTGAGGCCCTGATGCTGCGAAGATGTGCGACGGTCAGCGACCCGTGGACAAGGTGCGTCGCTTAAACCGAGCGGCGCAGCGGCGGCTTTTCCTCACGCCGCAGCCTTCCCCCATGGTCTTTCCGGGCTGCACCGTGCCAACCCCTCGGCGAGGCCCGGCTGCACCAGACGGCGCAGGGAGGCCGCAGCAGCCGCCCACGGCGAGCCGCCCCCCGCCCCCCCCCCCCCCCCCCCGCGGCGGCACGGCCCTGCCGGCGCCCCTCACCTCGCCGCCCTCTCCGCCCGGCGCGCGCGCTCTCCGCCTCGCAGCTCTCGGTCATAAGAAGTTTCGATGGCGGTTCCAAGGTCAGCAGCGCCGCTGAGCGCTTCTGGGCTCGTCTCCCACGCGCAGATCTAACTCCAGAGGGCCAGAAGAGGCTGCCGCCGCCGCGCTGCCTCGCCGCCGCCTCAGAGGAGCGCAGCGGCGACGCCCCCCCTTCCCGCCCCCCGCGCAAGGCATGCCGGGAACTGTAGTCCCGGGGTGCCGCAAGCCGCGGCGGAGCCCGCCCCGCTCCCACTACGACTCCCACAAGGCCGCGCGGCCGCCGCTGCGCTCGCGCGCCGCCATTTTGGGGAGCGGCGCGCTGCCTTCAAACCGCTGCGCGGCAAGTCTGGGCGAGCGGCTCTTGTGGGGCGGCGGCGGGAGCCAGGGCGGCGATGGCGGTAGTGGGAGGAGCTGTGCACCTTTGTACCTTCGTGGGGCTGTGCCCCTTCGAGTGTCCCCATCCTCCCCCCGCCGTCCCTCCTTGTGAGGGAAATGGCGGCGGGGGGGCTGTGGGGCGTCTGCCGCGGCCGGGCCTCGGCGGGCTGCTGTGGTGACTAACGGCCGCCCTGTGCCCCGGGGCCCAGCTCGGCTTCTCGGCTGTCCGAGGGGGCCTCTTCGGCGGTAGGCGCAGCGGGGAGGGGGCCGCGGCTGCTGAGGTTTCAGTGTCCGGGTAGTTACGTCATAGCTTGTTATTAAAACCTGCGTTGATTGAGAGTGTTTGCCCTCATTCCTTTTTTTGCGTCCTTTGCCCTTTGTACAGCTGAATCATATGAATCCTTATGCTGTGTTTGCACAGTGATCCTCGTGTGCGTGTGATGCTGCTGTGATAAAATTAGTTATCTTTCTTCCTTGTTACATCATGTCTCTTCTTCAGCATCTTGATGGATTATTTCCAGGCAGGGGATTTTACTTACAGGAAGGAAATGAACTACCAAGCTTCTCTCAGTGGCCTTGAAAACCCTGACTGAAGCACTCGAAACTAGTCTGCACTTAAAACTCTTCAGTTTACAATTTACGGGATTACAAAGCCAACTTGTGCTGGCCTGACTGTTAATTGCACAAATAGAGCAATTTTAAGTGCCCCTATGCGTCAACGTCCCATGTAAGCCACGCATGCATCCTGTAAAAGTCTTTGATATGTGTTCCTATCTAAAATACCTGCAAAAATAATGGCTTCCTAGTCTGTTATACTCAACTAGCCGTTTTCTGTAGTGTCTATGCTTTTTTTGCTTACTTCTACTTTTGCGCTTGAACACTAGTGTTTTGTGTTCGTTCTGAAATCAAACATTACGATATTCTGGCATATTTTTTCCTGAATTTGCTGACAGATGTCTGCAGTTCTGAATGTGAAATGCCATTCCTGCAAAAACGGAGTAATGAGGTTCCTCTTGCACTGACAAGGAGCTAGATTTTCTTGCTCTTCTGTTATATTTTTTGCCACCGCTAGAGTGTCAGTGTGTAAGAAGAGCCTCCTTAGTGTTATCTTTTTTCTAGAGGCTGCATTTTCTGCCTTTTACTTTTCCAGTGGTGACAAGTGTGTGTGACAAACTTACTGAAAAGCAGCAAGCTGAGTGGCTAAATAGTAATTTTTAGGAAAATAATAAATCTTGCATAAAAATAAAAATCATAGATACTCTGCAGTTTATGAGAAGGAAATTCAGTGAGGCTGATAACTTACATTTTTGTTTCTTTTTTCCATTTAGACTGCTTAAAAGGATGAGTGGAGATTCTAACAGAGATCTGGATAAAAACTATGGCAAGCTTCATTAAAAAATTCAGTGTCAGCTCTCCTGACTCAACAGTATCTTCCCTTCTAGCAAGCTACAGCATTGACAACAGTAATCCATACTCAAACAGTGTGATTCACTACAAGGACAAGCTTTACAGCTCTGCATCTGAGGCTCTGGAGGCATATATTGAAGATTTTGATCTAAGTCTCATGTCTTCAGAAATAAGCACTGGAAAAATCTGCATAAGTCAAAGCACTCCCAAACATACTGAGTTTTCAAAACATCGTACCAAAGAAAGATATGGTATGTCTTCTACAAATATGTCTTTTAATAAGGTCTGGTGTTTGCTATTTATCTTCTTTTTGTTGCTGATGGTATTGCAATTCCTTGACTCGTATCAGCTGAGTTTTAGTTAAGAAGTATTTCCTGCACAATTGGTTGCAAGAATATGTGGCATAGTAAATGGTGTTTGGTCATGGCTAGCAATATTTGTCATTCTCTGTGATTCTTTTTTGTAAGTACTTAGTGGATTGGTGAAAGATACAGAGCTTGTGACCACACTAATATGCATATATGCACACTTATATGCAATGACATATTCCAGAGTATGGAACAGAAAATGTGTTTTCTGTATGTGAATATATGCTAAAAATAATGTAAATCATGGCTTAAACTTGAGTCTTGACAAAAATCCCAGTTCCTTTGCCAGAGTAAGTAACACTCAAATCTAATTAATGGAAAGAATTCCCTTAAATCCTGCTTTGTCTTCAGGAATTAGAACAAAATTTGCTCCTTGTTTTTTGTTTTATATTGAGCGTACTTTTGGGTCTGAAGTCTAAAGTAACTGGGCCTAGGAGCAAACTTAAGTAGGTTTGAATTTGCTTTTACAATTATTACTTGGTTTGAATCACTGGATGTTTAATTAACTATTTAACCTTGTATAAGAAGATTGAGAGTAGATAACTGTACCTGAGCTAGTTTATACTGCAAATGCTTTGTCCATTACATCTAAAATAGCAGTGCCCTTAGTACAGAGAAATTTCATACCTGAAAAAGTACACTTGCCAAAGTTGCCTTGACAGGGACAGTTTTGATAACATACTTGTATTATTCAGGGTTGGGTTTTTTTTCCTCTTCTTTAGCCTATTATCTTCCTCTAGCTTCACACCTTTTTCTTCTTCCTCTCATCAACAGAGCTATCCAAAGAATGATTTTGTAATATAAATCATCCTCTAATTAAGTTTGACTGATAATCCGAAGAAAAATAAGCGTTCTGATTATGACTGAGAAACAATTCTGTAAAAGACGTCATCTTTTCATACATTACACCGAAGGTTATCTTATTCTTTCCTGAAGTCTCATTAGCTTCATTCCTATGTTAGCTAGCTGCATGTATATTTTGTATATTATGGAAGTCTGTTGTATACAGATTTCTCTTTGTGATATTCAAGTGAAAGTGAGCAAAAATAACTTCCAGTTAATAGCTGAGAAAAACCTATTTTTGTGAATCAAAGCGTATTCACTATAAAAATAAGAATTCGATGCTATAATTCTTCCCTGAAAGCCATCCAAGTCTAATCTTATATAGTACGTAAGTTTCTGCAGGATCATGAAATGAGTCTATAGGCCCATTAGATGGCTAATTGCCTTACACGTTATTGCTTTTAGTTGTCTTTTTCTGTAGTAAATCTGCTGCATTTAGATATGTGAAAAGTCATTTCTAACTTTACTGTATGGAGGAAGTATCACTACTAAGACTAAAATATTAGGGACATATTTGCAAAACACACAGTTCTGAATGTGTCACTAAAAATAGATTGTAGGATGTTGGGGTTTTTTTCTCCATAATGGTTTTCACCATAACCCAGCAGTACTGAAGCTGTCAAAAGTTCTTGTGAGGAGCTGTCATATGACTGTAGAACTCCACATGTATTTATTGTCCGACATAAATCATACTGTTACATGACTGCATTTGCTAGAAATTTGCTTTTTCTTCGATATTCATCATTAGAATGTTAGCTAAGTTGCCAGTCGAAGGACAATTATAAAACTACAAATCAAATTGATAAACGTCTAATTAACCTTAAAAAGTTTATTTATCTTGTAACAGTAATTAGATATACATTAAAGGCAAAGTAATCAGTTGTACAGATTACCTTTGTGCTTAAAACCAAGGTTTCAAAAAAGTGGTCTAATATTCCACTTTAGGAAAAGCACTTTTTTGTTCACGATAGATCAGAGAGGTTTATCTCAGGAAGTGGGTTTCCTAATTGCAGGTAGACAATTCAGGTTTTCCAAATATGCATGTGATTATAAGAAGAAAATATAGGAGGGCTCTTGGGGAGTGGGTAGCTTGAAGATACTTGAGTTGTTGATTTTTTTAAATGACAGTTATATTTATAGCTGTATCAGGATCAGATAAAGGGATAGACATTGAGCATTTAAAATAAGATTAAGGTGAAGTACAAATACAGTAAGAATAGAATATATTAAAAACTTTAAACTTTGAGTACTATAAAAGGAGGGGTAAGTTTCAGCTGGTAAGTATTTTTCATGATTCTGATTAGAAACAGAACCACTCTTGCAAGAACTGGAATTCAGTACACTCAGGTAAATAACGCACTCAGATCTTAAATTGTTACTTCATTTTAGATCTTATGAATGTATTATTTTGGTATGCTTGAAGTTTAGCAATTCCTGTAAAATGTCTTCATTTTTCAGTGTTCGAGGATTTCGATGAGCATGCAGGATTAGGTTCTATTGCTTCACCCTGCAGAAGGAGGACTGAGTGTGACCTGGACTTGATTAGTCTCACGACAGATGACCTATTAACATTTCCAGCAGATGGATCTCGGCCCTTTGTCCAGCGCAGTCATTTTAAATCAAGGCATCAAAGTAGTGAATGGAATAGGTGGTCACTTAAAAAGTCTACTTTCTACCCGTACCAAACCTCATCGCTTCATATTGAAAAGGATTTCTGTCTTCAAGAGAATGACAAATCTGTTGCTAATCAGAAGCTACACAAAAACTTCAGCAAAAAGAAGCACAGCGTAGGTACATCTCATAGGTACAATTCTGTCTCTTCTAAAGAAAATCCAAGAGCCTTGTCTTTTGAAGAGAACTCTAGTGCTTTTCCTGTTAAGAATTACCCAAGATGGCTTACTAGTGGGAAGTCTAACTTAAGTGTCTCAGGGATAAGTAGTATTCCAAATTTTCACTACCCAATCTGGCTTGGCAGTCATAACCTTTTTTCTGATTCAGCTAGTGAAAGTGATGGTCAAACTTTTAATATACGACGTGAAGCTTCCTCTTCACAAACTTCTAAGATCCTGAAAATGAGACAGTCCATGGATAAAGACAATTCTGATTTTTTTTTTGAACATAATGGTTGCCTGGATCTAACAGGTGACAACGAAGTAGCAGAAAGTTGCAACTATGACAGTCCAGACTCATGCTTCCAATTTGTTGACTCCTTTTCAAGACACACAAAACGGCCATTCAGAGGTAACTATATTTCACAAAATTCATTTTTGAATTTTTGAGGATATGTGTACATAAATTAAAGAGGTGTTCATTTTTTAAATCACAGCACTACCTATGTTAGTTGGACTGCCCTGGACAGTAGATTTGTTTACTCCCATCTTTGACAAATGATTAAAAGCACTTACTAGCAGCTGGCCAAATTAAACAGCTGCTATACTTCAAGTTTTCCTATATAAATTAATACTTAAGCATTCCTTTACAGCAAAGAATATTTATTACAGTAGCATATTTAGCACCTTACTGTAAGATAATGACAATAATTCCAAATATTTTAATAGAATTTCAAGCACTAAAGTTAATTATACAAAGTGTAGACTTGGAAGAGAGAGATTCCTAACATAGTGTAATATTACGTAACGTAGAGATTTACACATAGTGTAAATGAATCTGCCAAATTGCTAAGAAGTATCATTTATCATGCAGTCTTTTCCCCTATTTTACACAGTCAGCAGGAGATATTTGTAACCCATATATGTGGTTATCCAGTGCCTTCAATATATGTAAAGACTGAGAATCTCTTATGTAGCCACTCTTTGTAGTAGGCCATTGCTCTTCAGCAGCGGGCAACACTATCTTATCTTTGTATCATGAAATATTGGTTAGATTTGCTTTGATACCAGAGATTAACAACTCAAAGTGTTAATTACCTTCACTTCTCTCTAATTCTCCTCATTTAAAAATAAAAATGTATTTGTTATGCAAGCTATAACAATTGATCTCTCCCCTTTTCCCAGAAGTTATATATAAAAAGTAAGTTAAAATATTGTTTATGTTGTGAATTCAAAGTTACAAAAAGCCTGATTTGCATATATCTGTAAACACCTTACCTAGTGAGTATGCATGATGAGCTGGTTTTAATATGTGGTTATATCCTTTTTTTCACCCAGAAATTTTTATCAACTGTGAACAAGATAGATATAAAAATATATGAGAATGTCTGTCATTTTGAGTGCTTGTCTCAACCTATTTTTAAATGTGATTTTTGTATATGATTATATATATGATATGCATGTGTATGTTTGCATGATTTCTCTCCCAGGTATCTGTAAAAGCACGTATTAGAAATTTTCCTATTATTTTATATAGGTTTTAGCCAATGAATTTGCAGTATCAATATGTAGTATTTAACTTTGTTTTGTGAAATAGTCTTAATTGTATTTCCTACAGCATGAAAGCACTTTAAAAACATTAAATAATCTTGAATGCTGAATATGATATTTGTATCGAATAAGTTAGGAAAATAAATGCTTGACTGCTTTAGACACGCTTTTGTCAAGAACCTTTCAGATCCCACTTGGTACAGATGATTTACATGCCATGCTGTCATACCAAGATAAGCAAAGGAGCTGTGTTGTGGCTATAATATCTGTAAAATATTTCCAGTGCTTTGTAACTCATCTGTAGTAATTTTCTTTGAGTATTACATAAAATTGAAAGTAGTGTGGAAATAATGCCAGCTTGAAGAGGGTCAGACATATTTTATCTTTATTTTTTAGAAGACCAACTTGAGCTTATGTTGGAGGCTGAGAAATCTCTGGAGACTTCAACTGAAGATTTGTCGAATGTCCTGAAAAATGATGACAGTCCTTCTACAATAGATATACTAGAAGCAGAACGATCATGGGAAAATATTCCAGTTGCTTTGTAAGTAAATGTAGATTTTTTGAAATATTTTTCTTCATGAAAATACATAATGTATTTAGTGACTTTTGTATATAGAGTGTAAGTAACAGTGCTGTGGTATATACATAAAAGATTTATAGCTAGATTTCTGTGAAGTGCTTAACTTTTGATATTCCAAGGTCAGGAGATTCATGCACTACTTTCTCCTTTTTGCCATCTTGAGAAGAGTACTATCAGTATTACTTACTGTTGGCTTTTAATAGTGTTTCTTATATGTTATATCATTAACATACAAAGATATTACTTCAAGAGAAAAATATTTAAGGGAACTTAAATTGTTAGGTTTAATAGTTCATGAGTTTACTGGTTAGTAGTTGTGGGGTGTGTGCTTTAAAAAAGCAGTATGGCTTTGGGAAATTTTGGAACACTCCTGGGAGTGAAATTTCCATTGTTCAGGAAGTGGAAGTTCATTTTATAGATCCAAAAAATGCTAGAAATCAATACTAGAAGTTCCTATAGTTTCAGTCATTTTTGAAATGAAAGAGAAGGTGTTTGTGGTTATTTACATTGTCTATCTGTCAGTTTCCCTTTACCCAGAAGATTCTGAACCATTGGTTAATTTTAGCAATATTTAACAGATGAGTAAAAGTCTCAGAATACAACGTTCTTGCAAGATTATTTTTTCATTTGACAATAGAAGAGGTACTATTCAAGTTTCTCTTGAGAGAGAGGATAATAATCTAACCCTCTGCTAGCCACCAGAATATTCACCTAGGAGAGCACCACTGGAAATCAGGCTTTGTTAATTTCTATTTCCATGAAACTACTAGTTTTGAATTAAAATGAATAGCTTTGAGACTATAGAAGGATTAAAGGTCAGCAAAGATAAGGCAACTATTTTTCTTTGGATGTTGAATAATGCGGGAATAGCAGGTGTTAGAAAAACATGCATGTATACTAAATTATGGATGAGTTTTAAAGAAGTCCTTATATCACTTTTTTTGTTCAGTTGCTTTTTTATGGCTACCCAGGTTTTGATTATACTGGCAAAACTGGAAAAAACAGTTGTCTGGCTCTATTACAAGCACCAAAGTGCTGACGGGACTACTCAGTGCTCCACAGTGTTGCATTGAGGCAGTATATCTGGTTCCATCATAATGACTATATCCTAAAACAATTCTTTTAATTTATAAACCTGTTATTATTCCCCATTGTCGCATCCTTAATTTTTCTTTAGCAAATCACCAGTGCCTGTATGCTGTGAGGACGAGGAGAATACTCTACCATTCCCCAAGGCAGATATTGTTCATGACTTCCTAGAAGACTGTATAAATGAGAAAAATAAGGTCAGTAAAACCGAGTATTTGTTAGACCAGAAAATATTAAAAGGGAGAATGCCTGTGAATTGGTTGTCATTCTTGCTGAAATATATGAAACAGAAAGTCGAACTGCACTAATTTAGTCATATTTCAGCATGTTGAAGTCTTTCAGTTATTTAACCCTATAATCTAACCCTTGATCACAATTATGAATAAAAAACCATCCAATTATAAAATGCTTTGCTTAGTAGTGGTTTTACTTTTATGCTCCATATTTTGTTCAAATAATAATTTTCCTGCCTCAAGTAAAGGAAGAAAGGCTTTTGTTGTTCATGTATTAAATACTACTAATTCCATAGCCTTGCTGATGTCATGTAGGCTATGAGTCAAGTTCAAGAGGTAAGTTACGTAATATATTTCTTCTTATTCCTGTGGTTGCCTTGGAATTGGATCGTAGATTCAATTTACTCTCTTTGGAGTATTCATTATTTTTACTGCATTCTTTCATATTAATCACCTTCTTGGTAATCTTAATATTATTCACTCTTTCATTTTAATTATATGAGCCTTTTCTATTTCTATTATCCTTTTTCGAGATAGGGAGATGAATGCTGAACCCAGTTTTCTAGTTGAACAGGATATTATTAATTTGTGTCTTGGTACATTTCCTACGTTTTCTGCCCTATTGTCCTTGAATCTCAACTGCTCTAATATCCTCTTTCCCCCTCCTGTAGTAAACAGAGCATTATTCTTCTAACTTTTCTACTGTTGCATGTACTTCTGTTCGCCTAAGGAGTTAGCTGAAACAGAACCTAACAATATGTACGAGACAAAATATTCTGTCTGATGAACGTTGCTTCACTGTATTTCATCTTTCATCTTTCCCACTCTCTTGGTTCTGCTAGATCACTAGACATTTCTAGACCTATGCAAGTATTTTTGGATTACCCATAGATTTTGTCACCTTGAATTAATTTGCATTTGTTTTAATTATTGAATGAATAGTTACTATATAGATACTAATTACATGAATAAGACCTATGTGTATCATTAACGAAAGTTACTTGTTCTGTCAGTTACAAAATGTTAAAACGCTTTCTACCAGTGCTCTCATAGCATTACAAGGAATTGACATTGTCAGTCTTGCTGTTCTTGAATTATTTTACACAAACTAGGGCTGAGGCCTTTCTGTGATTCCTCAGATCTTCCTAAAAACATATGTATTCACAGTGACTTCACTGACCATACAGTGGCATAAATTAAGACAATCCAGTGTGGCATAGCACCATACATGTGCAATTTATAAATAGACCTTTAAAAAAAGGTAGCAGAAAACATTCATAGAAATTAGCCTTTAAATTGTTTCAGGGAAACTTCAGAAGCATTTTTTGTGTGTGTGACAACTGTCAGTGTACTGCAAAATGAACAAAATCTTTGGGGTTTGGTCTAGGAAAATACCTTTTCTGGAGGTAATCATCACGGACCAACTGAAACTTTAAAGCTAATGTTATTTAACCTTCAAGCAGTTCATGAAAGTTTAAACCAGAATAAAATTGCTGAGGAAAAGGAAGAGTTTGAAAAAGTAAGTGATCAGTTTCCTTATATTGCATCTTGTCGATATTGATGTGCTTTTTACATTTCTGAGAAATATCTTTAGTGCTTTTATGGGCAAGGATTCCAGTCAGCTTACAAAGAAGGATTCAGCAGGATTCAACTCCCTTTGAATCAGGGACATATGCTCCAGACTGCTATGCCCTAAAACCAATACCTACTTTTTGTTGTTGTTGTTGTTGCTGCTGCCATTGTAAATTGGAAGCTCTGTGCTGTGTTATGCTATAATCTGTCCTGTTTCCCCGTGGCATTTTATGGCAGGTCAGCAGCATTGATAGATGGCCTCAGCTGTGTCGCAGAAAGTAGTCTTTGTAAACCAGAAGATGGCGGCATTACAGGCAATTCAATCACATGCTGGTACACGGTAGTAGCTAGAACACTGAATGAACTGCTGTATTCTGGCTGAGTTGTCTTCTGATAATATCCCAACTAATACTAAGCTTTAAGGGACATGTAGCAATGTTTAGAAAAATCAGGCATTCTCAATTGCTCTCTTCTTGCCTACTTGAGAATCTATGAGTTTGTATTTTGTGGTCCTTGAGTTTCAAAATGATTTCATGGACTTTATTATCCCTTTATAAGGGTTTTGTAATGTTGCTTATAATGTGTTCTTAAATCATATGTACGTATGTATAAATCATATATATGGATCGAGTGGGCCAACAGAAACCTCGTGAAATTCAACAAGAGCAAATGCAAGGTCTTGCACCTGGGAAGAAAGAGCCCCTTGCAATAACACAGGCTGGGGACTGCCTGTCTGGCAAGCAGCTCTGCTGAAAAGTCCCTCATGGTCTTAATAGCTACAAGCCAAACATGAGCCAGCAGCACACCCTGGCAGCAAAGAAGGCCAACAGCATACTGGGCTATATGAATAGGAGTATCCACTTTTGGGACCCCCATTTCAAGAGAGACATCAATAAAGTGGTGGAGGGCCACCAAGATGGTCAGTGGGCTGCAGCACTTGCCTGACAATGGGAAGCTGAGGGAACTGGGCTTGTTCTGCCCGGAAAAGAGAAGGTTTGGGAGGGAACTAATAACAGCCTTCCAGTGCCTGTGAGGAGGGTATCAAGAAGACAGAGCCAGGCTCTTTACAGTGGTGTATGGCAGAAGGATGAGAGAGAGCAGGTGTAAACTGAAACAAGAGGTTCAAACTGGACATGGGAGAAATTTTTTTCCCTGTGAGGGCCATCAAGCACTGAAACAGGTTGCTCAGTGTCATTGAGCAGTCTCCATCTGTGGAGGTTTTCAGGATGTGACTGGATAAAGCCCAGAGCAACCTGACATGACCACATAGCAGCCCCTGCTCAGGGCAGGATATGTGAGCAGAGACCTTCTGAGGTCCCTCCCAAACTGAATTACTATATGATTGTACAATATAGAGTTGTTCACAATCCAATGAAAAGTGCTATAAAAATTCCAGGCTTATGGTCATATTCAGCTAGCTTTCTTTTCCTCAATTAGCAATTCTTTTTTTTTTAAGCTTTCTGAAAAAGCAGATGCTGAATTAGAACTGTGCGACAGTGAGATGATCCCTGTTACTAATTCTCTTCAGAAGTAAGTGACCATTGGTTTTCTGACTTTTCACTCAGTTTCAGAAAGTTATGCATAGAAAGAATGATAAATTAGCTGAGAGAGTTGTCATGTGATCTGAAGACTTTGTTAGAATAAACCAGTAAGGAATAATTAAAAACATGGCAGTTCATGGAGCAGAGGAATATCTAACGAATCGTTGCAGAGATTCACTCTGTTAATAAACCTTTGTATCTTCTGTATTGAAATTAAATCTGCACACCACAATAAATTGAGTATTGCTACACATAAGTGGACTTTAAAATAATCAAACATGGAGAAGTTTATAATGTGGGGTAAAATACTTTCTTTTTTTTAATTACTTGGAGAACAATAACTGATAAGAAACATAGTCCATATATGAAATCAGTGGAGTCCTAGTGAATAATTGTAAGTGAATAAAGACATAATAAGTTTAAGAAAAGGCAGAATGGGAAACAGGTTTTGATTATATAGCATATTTGCCTCAACAAATCTCAGTATTGCTGTTTAGTTCTGTACTGCAATGTTAAATAAAAGGATTCTTTTTAAATTAAAACAATACAATAACTTTTAGTATTGATAAGCTGCTTTCTGACATATTTTGCAGCATTTAACATGCTGTGTGAAATAACCCATTGCTGTAATAATTAATAGGAACTGCACGTTTGTGTGAGCACCTGCATTTGAGAAAACATATTTGAAATTTCAATTTGGAAAAGGTTTTTTTATTTTAGTCTTGGTGTATTCTATAATCTCTAAGACAAAATGAATGCAACAGTTAGACTGGGAGATGAGAACTGTATCTAACACTATTCAAACTGTTAGTAAGAAATCAGAATCTTTTTAATGTAAGTAGTTATATGTACACTGTTATGAAAGTCTTTATTTTTCCTAATCTAGGGCTTTACACCATTTGTCTCGTCTTAAAAGTCTTGTTGAAGATACCAGTAGCAAGCAGGAGCAAACCGATGATCACCAAGAAGATAAACAAGAAGAAAAAATGAGTGATCTGTGAAGCTGATATCTAGGAATCTTTTAATACTGTGTAATTTAAATAATGTGATGGACTGTCCTTTGGTCAGAATCTTTCTTGGAAGCTGTATCAGCACATGTTCTCGGAAAGTATTACTCAGTATTTCAATACCTATTCATTATTGTTCATGCATTACTTCAAAGCTTAATTATTTGTGGTTCCAGTAGGATCTAATGACATGTGATGAGAGAGATCATTTTAGGAATGTTTAAAGTAATGTGAATGCTTTCATGGAAGAAGCTCTGTGTCTTTATAAAAATAAAAACGCTAAATATTAAACTGCTTGGCCAGTTCTAGTCACCACTTAACTGCACAGATCATGAGAAACAGGGGGAGCTGAGTATCATGTGTGAAGTAAAACAGGAAGGTTTAGCAGTAATGTAATTATGCAAGATGTTCAGTGCTGATCTTTCTAACAGGGCTTGAGTTGTAATTGTGTGCTCCTTGTTCCGCCAACTGCACCCTTATCAAATATCTTCTATCCAAAAGTGTCCGAAGTCTTTTTCATTGCTCCCCTTTCACATCCTAATGAGGCCTGGTTCTTTGGAGGGAGAAGGTACTCATTTAGAAGCATCATGTTTAGGAGCAAAGAACAAGTTACAGCTGAACTGGTCTACCAGCAGACTGCTACTGTTCGTGGCAAGTCCTAATCTCCCTTCCGTTTTCCTTGGCGTTATTCTTGGCTTTGAAACTCATCAAATCTTTCACTGGGCCTAAATAGGGAGAAAAATATTTTTAGCTGTGTAGTTGAATAGAATCAGCTCACCAAAGCCACCAGTAAGCATTGGAACTTGTGTGGGGGAGAGAGGAATAGGACTTGCCCCTTCTTGGCAGTGGCAAATTGAGAGAGAAAGAGAAAAGCTGCAAGTGGTAGAATTGTGGCTCGAAATATATTGACAGAACATTTTGAAAGAAGCCTTTTGTGCCTCTTCTCTGGCTTACATCTAGCATTTTATGCTCTCAGTAAACAAAATCTGTGTGGCAAAACGCCTTTCTAGTAAACTATTTCTTTTTAATGTGGATGTTTACAGGTACACATGAGAAAAGATGTAACTGAGCATGTGCTGTTTTTGAGGAATGAAAAACCAAAAGAAAAAGTGGAAGGAAGATTAGCTGTGCATTCCTCCCACCTTCCTGTTAAGAATTAGTAAGTAGAGACCAGTAGTAACAATGACTGTTTTGTGACTGTCTCAGGATCATAAGTTCTACAAATTTATGTATTTCAAACACAGAGATTTCATCAGTCTGTTTCTTAAATGCAGAGAGCTACATCTGAAATCAGAGTACAGAGAATGAATTTACTTTTCTAGAAAACTTTTTTGCAGAAGCTTTTTTAAAACATCGCATTGCTGGGACAGGAATGTACAAACCAACTAATACTGCCCTGTAACAGCTACTGGGCAACTGTTGCCTGTATTAAAACAGTATCTGACTGCCAGAGGTCATTTTAGGGAAGGAACTCAGATGTGGAAGGAAAGATGACAATTTTTTTCATGACATCATGAATGTCTCGATGTGGATCACAGTGAATTTCCTGTACTTTTGCACTAGGCTGGATGCTGTGTGTATGCGGTTATGCAAGGCGTGTGAATGCCACCTAGCTTGAGCCAGGACACTGCAGGCTCTCAGCACAGCTCACTAGTGTGGCACTGCCTGAGCTATCACAGCTCTGCTGTTTCTGAACTGGAGCAGGCTTGTGCCTATCCAGCTCGCAACAAAAACTACATTTATTCATCCAAATGTGCAGATACTCCTTGGGGTGCTGGTAGTACAGGAGAGGTGTGCTCAAAACAGTCCTAAAAGTACTTAGTTATTTTAACACACTGAAACTCCTTGTATCCTGCTTGCAGGGGTATATAGGGCAAGACACATAAGACACACCCCTCTTTTCCCTTGATGCTGAGGCAGAGCTCTGGTTCTCTGGTTTGATGTTTAGAAAACCTTTTTCATTAATTCCCCTCTGAAGAGTCCTCACACCTGGCCATAGCTGTGCAATTCCTTGTTCCCTGGGCATTTTATTAGCCTGAGAGTCATTTATTCTCCCTCCTGTCCCTCTAGATACTTCTTTTTTTATCTATTTAGTTACACAGCTTTCAGTCCCTGATGAGGTGTTTCTGCAGAACTTTTTCTCAGTTTTTATGGCAGACAGACCTAAGTAGCGACATCAAAGAACTGCTGCTAAGTTGACATTGTTGAATGTTAGTATTTATTAGCTTTGTGTTGGTAAGGTATGAAAGGCCTTAGTGGTGGAGAGCACCCATAGTGTGAGGTAGTATAGTGTACAAGATAAAAGTACCTTAAGTATGTGTAACTAAGCTCCAAGCAAGTGATGCTTGCTAGTTATAAACAACAGAAATACAAAAAAGAATAGAATAGAATACCTAAAAAATAGCACTAGTTGGTAAGTGGAGACAACTTGTTTCACATAAGAAGTTGTTTTAACATGCTATCAAGTTTGGCTTGTTTTTCTCATTTCCTTGTGAAATTTCCCATTTCCCCCCTCTACAGTATTTTAAAGAGCAATTTGATCCCTTACATATCAAAATAAAAAAAGTAACTTTCTGAATGTATACACTAAATGCTTCTTGCAATTCTAGCTAGAATTTGGGTTGCTTAGAAGTTAGAATCAAAAAGCTATCACTCAGGAGAAAAAAAAGTGAATATGTAAATAAAGTGCTGAACAGAGGTAATAGCTGTTTTCAAGATGATGCCACTGATGTTCTTGTTGTTGAGGCTATGTCAGAGGACAGGGATTTTATTGAACTATAATTTCTTCTGTAGTGACAGTGAGAAAAAAGATAGGCAGAAAGAGAAACACCAGGATTTGGAGGAAATAATAAAATAGCTGGGATAGTTTAAAGGAAAGTCATCGTTTCTCAGCAGTTCTCTACAAGAAGTGTTTGTTGAGGATGTACATGAGTATTTGTGATTGTGTGTATTTGCATATACAGGAAATCTTTTACAAGGAGGGCACTTCCTGAATTACGGTGTATATATATCAGTAAATCTGACCTGAGGAACATAAAGGCTTTGATGAGGAAAAGCATCTTGCAGTTAGATCTCGTGAAGATCCTACCTGTGGTAAGAAAATGACTTGGCATAGTGGGACATGGTGGGAGGAGAATAGACAGGATTTTTGTCTGTTTTAGGGATTTTTGACCTTCAAATGCTTAATGGGAGAGTCCACTGTAATACTAGTTTTGAAATGGAATGATTATACACTGCAGTGATCTGTTCTGCTGTAACAGTCCATCTGCAAATCTCTCTGCATCAGTGTACTCACACTGATACAAAAAAGGGTTGATATAGACAATCTTGTAGTTTCAGACTCCAAACAACATGAAGGCTGGCCGTGCTTGCAGCACAGGTTAGTGTGGTTAGAGTTTATAGCCCTTTTAGTCTGAAAAAACTGCAACCCCATGGTCACTCATTATCAACCTATGAATTCTTTTCCTATGTAACTCTGTCAGTGTCAGAGCAACTTTGTTATCCAAAAGATGCTTGTGGAGTCTCAGATTTATATAACTATCGGGACGGTGAAACCATTGAAAATCATGATGAATATTTTCTTTCTTGTTGATCATGGATTCTGTGTTAGTTTTTTACCATAGTTTTCCATTACTGTGTGCTACCCAAAATATTGGCCAACATTATTGTTGGAAGGTCTCACACTGTAGAGGGGGAAATGGGAAATTTCACAAGGAAATGAGAAAAACTTGTCATTGATTCTAATTTACCTGATGCTGCCAATGTGAATAGCTGAGATTTTCATAGCCGTACCAGAACAGAACGGAGAAGAGTGCTGAGGAGAGAAGAGCTCTATCTCATGAGGAAAAAAAAATTTTTTTAATTTAGGCTTACGAACTTAGGGGGGGAAGGCCTTAAACTAGGATTCATGGGAACTGATGACAAAAGCATGTGAATGAGTTTTAACAATGGAAGGTAGAAAGAGGCATAGTAGCTATGGGTATAGGGCTTTTTATAAAAAGATTGATGCAGTACAAAAATAGAGGATAGTGAATCTGTCTGCTTAACATTTAAGATGTCTGTATACCCTGCAGAATGTATGAAAACTAAATGGAAGAATGTACAAGTTTCCATATAAAGTTGTGATTTAGGTGACATAAATGTTAACTTGGTGGGATATTTCATTTGTTAATGAATTAATACAGAAAAAGGTGGTGGTTCTTCAAGAACAGCAGAGGGAAAGAGAAGATTTCTCTATGAATATCTCTGTTGAAGTCTAGAATATAGAGGGAGATGACCTGTTGAAAGTGTCTTGATCATAATAAAGGGAGAAAAAAGCCTGAGTGTTGTTATGTTGAGAACCTATCATTAAAGACCACCGAACCAAGAAGATAAGATGGACAGATGGACAGAATTTTTTTGTGAACAACTAACAACCATTTAACTTGATGAGATATTATTTAACCAAATATTTGTTGGGAAAAGAGTAAATAGACCATAGAGTATCCAGAATGTTTTTAGAATGTGGTGATGCCAGTTTTTGTTGCAGAAGGTGAAGATAAATACAAGAATATGCTTACGGGGGTTTCATGATTTTTAGAACGGAAAAGAGGAAGAATAGAAAAAAAGCACCTTCAAGAAATTAAAAGAACTGGTTTGCAAAATCCAGTGAGAAACAGTCTAAGGAAAAAAGGTGCTCGGGAGTTTGGCAGTTCTTAAAATATGTATGTGTTTACGATATATTTACAGGCTATACTGATATGGAACAAGGAAAGAATTTGGCTTGTACCCCTGAAAGTTCTCCAAGAAGGAAGCATAAAGGAAATAGCTGGAAGTGCCCTTAAATATGAGTCACCATGGACTTTTGTGCTTTTTGGAAAGTCCAAAGCACAAAAATGAGAGACAAGTAGGAAGACCTATCAAAGATAATAAAATAACTCAGAAGTCTCTTATAGCTGTAAGGAAGGACCCAGGAAAATCTTGGTCGATCACTCTTCTCCAGAGAGTAATAAATGATGTCACTAAAGGCATACCATTTACTTAAAACATCAACTGCAATCAAACAGCTAACACCACCATTGAGAGGGTGGTAGATAAAGCTCAAATTACAACAGGGAAAACATGATTGAGAGCTCTTACGCAAGTTACCTGTGTTCAGTGGACTTTGCCTCCCGGATTTAACACTAAGCTTTTGGAGAACTGCATGAAGCTATCTTAGAGTTGTTAGCAGTAATGTTTAAGAACTTATTGTAGTTGCGTAAGAGTCCAAAAGGCTACAAAAGTACAAATAACATGCCCGTTTTTAACAAAAAAATCAACTAAATGATGCCAAAGAGTTACAGGCCAATAAGCTTAACTTCATTTTCCTAAAAATTCAGAAGGACATAATCAAACCTGGAAGATACAAAGGAAATGAGAAAAAAGAAAACCTACAGGTTGTAATGAACACTGTGTATCAAACCAATCTAGTTTCCTTTTTATGACAGGGTAACAGATTATGAGGATGGGGAGAAGAAATGTCATGTATCTTGACTCTAGCAAAGCTTTTGACACTCTTGTGTACCTCAAAACAAGAAATCATAGTCTAAATTAAAATATGTAAGGCAAGTATTACGGTGGTTGGAAAGCCATAATTGGGGGAACAGTTAACATTGAAGTCTATTGCTTTTCATTATTTTCATTAATTTGGTGGTGTTAGAGAAGGTCCAGAGGAGAGTGACTGAAATGATCAAGGAGATCAAAGAGCTGCATAGCAGGGAGAGACTAAAAAGGCTGGGACTCTTCAGCCTGGAGAGGAGAACGTATGTTTGATGTTGCTTGAAGCCCACAGTGCAGGATCTAGGGAGGACTCAATGAACCTGACAGGACGTTTGTTTAGGATGGAGAAAAGAATGTTCTTTTTTCTTCATTCGGGAAGCAGTAAATGTCTGAGGTCGGGGGTTATGAGCAGGTTCAGAAAGGACTTGGAAAAAGTCATGGACTTTTTTATGGAATGAAATCTAAAGGGAAGAGGCTATTCCTTTTCGCATCCCTCATCCAACAGTTATGTGTGCTTATAAACTATGAAGAGACTAGCCTGGGAATAGTAGCCAGCCTATACTGTCCTTAAATAGCATCTCTTAATGTCCTTTGGGAGAAAAAAATACTGGGCTGGTTGTATTGTAGGTCTGACCTAGTAGGGCATTTTTGTATGTAATTAGGTCCGCGTGTGGGAAGGACAAAATGTAATAGACTTTTGTTGCAGCAAGAGTGATTTCGGTTTGTGAAAACCTTTTTAACAATAATAATTCTTAAGTGGTGAAATAGGTTGCCAAATGAGTTGTGGAATCTCAACGTTTTTTGTGGTGTGTGGAAGTATATTACACAACATCCAGAAGGAATAATTTAAATGTATTTGGACCCTTAGCATAGGTGAAGAGACTAGATGACATCTGAGGATTCCTTTCTGCCTTTTTAAAAAGTATTTGATGGCTCAGTGTCTATCTCATTGTCATCTTGGGTCTTAGGGTTCATGAATAGCGCTAAAGCTGAATGTGGAAATTGTCAGGCCTTTCTGTCGTAGTTCAGTGAAGAAGAGTTTTTATTATTGCAACACATTTTGCCATACTAAGTATCATTACTGTTACTATAGAAAAGATGATGAGTCATTTCCCTGGGCTCTGTCTGTAACATAACTGAGAACATATCGGAATTAACGTTCTTTTGGATCACTGCTTTTCTTGTCTTTTGTGGACTCATCTATTTCAGCTTTACTAAATGGATAACCAGGCATTTGAAATGCACGGAGAGAGCATACCAAGTTCTTCAAAAACAGCAGAATGGCCAAAGAAAGAGGTACGAGTCAATTTCTGTTATGATGCTATCAAAATATTATTAATAGAGTCAGTTTGAAGATTAAACCCTTGCTTAGTAAATATGACATAATCAGATACTACTAAGAAGGTCCTACAAGAAAATAAAAGCTCTAAAGGGCTACTGTTGCTAAGGTCCTGACATGGAGTAAAATGTCATGTGCACTTGCTAGGATCCGGACTATGAGGCATAATTCTCTGGCCCCATTTTAGTTAATAGCAAAACTCCTGTAACTACTGAATAGAACAGTTATCTTTGGAGGATTCCCCATTGATTTTAACAGGAAGAGCTACTTAAAAGCTGATCTCATGGTAATGCTTACTGTCTCTACTTAGTTATTTGTGTACTACTAAGTATTTGTGTACTACTTTATTAAAAAAAAATTTTTTTCCCTTGAGAAAAGTAATCCTCTGTAATTTTCCCAATGAAATTTTGCTTCTCAGGATTTGAATTAACTTCATACGATGAGGGCTGGCATGTCACTCATAAGCTGAGACATTTAATTGCAGTCAGCATTGTGATACTTCCAGGCTGTAAACACACCTAGGCTAGTGATTCCCTCACAACATAACTTGTTCCACACATTGTATTGAGATTGAATGCTCTATATTCATTATTATTATGTAATGCATACAGTAGTCTCTCTATTTTTAAAAATAATTATTGAATTGGTGTCACTGCTGTGAAAATGCTGTAAATTAAAGGTCATTCGAGTCTGAGAAGTGGGGATTTTGTATGCATTTGAGTCTGAAGAGTTGCTCCCTGGAATTGATGAGACCGTGTCATCTGAGTACTACCGTTGTGATATTTAATTGAACACAAGCTCTAAAAAAGGAGTAACTTAAACTATAAAAAGGATTATTACAGAATAGAATAGGGGGATATTTTGAACACTTTTCTGCTGGCAAGGGAAATGAATTTGTAGAAGAGATTTTGTCAAATAGGTTCATGAAAGGAGGTCATTTTGTTAAAATTGGCAAGTAATTTTCAATTTTTTCATTCCTGATTGTACAGCTTAAGAAATCAGTGTACATAGCTTGATTTTCAGGCACTTATCATCTGAAAATCAAGCTTTTAAAGATGGATCAAGCTGTGCACCCAGAATCACTAGAGTTTTAAAATTTGGGCCATAGAATACAGTCTGTATTCATCGGAAGCCACGGTTTCTAAGAAAAATGATAAAGGGACAGGAAACTCTAAAACTCCTCACCAAGGTGTTGCTTTTTTGTGCCAGAACACTGTCTACAATTGCAAGGTAGATGACATTATGAGAGCATTTAAGAGCATTTTTAATGCCTTGGCCATCTATAAAGAGCTTCTGTGCTTATGTATGCCAAGGTGCTTCTCCCCTTCATCCTTCTTCAGAAGCCTGAATGTCCTCAGAGGAAATTTAGAGTAAAGAAATGATGCAAAGAGCAGTTTAATACAGCTGAGATTCCCCCATCTGGCCCATCTTTCCACCAGGGAGCAGGGCCACTGAGAGCCTTCTGTGAAATGTGAGGCAAAGCAGAGACAACATTTCTTCTTCCTCACCCCACAGGCAGACGTTTGCTGTGAGTGGATGCTGCAGCTCTTCGGAGTCTTGAGATATAGATTAGAAACAGTAATGAAAAAACATTAATTGTTTGGAAGACCATGGGATGAGGAAGATGTGCTTTTACTTGGTGGAATAATGAAGGGACAGCAACAATCTGATGCAATTTGATAACATGCTCTATAAGGTTTCCTTATGCCGAGCCCAGTAACTTGGCCAGAAGTGCATGTTCCTGAAAGGTTTACTGTTTTCATTACAAAGGAACTATCAGTTTTTCCTGTTTGTTATATCTGTAACTGATTTCTTTTTTCTAAAAAAAATCTTTTCAGGAAAGAAAGAGCTACTGCTCCCTAATGAAAATCTTTCTAGTCTGTCTGTTGGCCTGTATTATCACCACCACAATAGGAGTGCTGGTCCTGTCCTTGATCTATGCAGAAAGCATTGGCTTTGTAAAAGAGACAGTTGTTAAAAACCGTGACACAACCTCCCCCAAAATAGATGAAAAAGAAGTGGATGTCAAATTCCGGTTCCTGAATCAGCTGGGAAAATCAAAGGTAAATTGTTCTTTTTGTGCAATAATATTCTAGCATTATATATAGAAATACAATGAATTCATCTCACCTAACTTTAATTATTAAAGCACTAAGTGTCCGGTCTAAGCCCATCATCCAGGCTTCTTTTATCATCTATGAAGAGAGATACAAATCTCCAGACAGCAGTTCATTACATTTCATAACAGATGTTGGAAGTGATATGGGACCTTAGAGGTTCCTCTGGGAATCCTCTGGGCTTCTGAAATTATAGGATAGGAAATTCTGAGAAACATAAATGGAAAGCTCAAATCTAAATATAAGCTGAGTAGCACCCTAACATTTTATTTCTTATGACTGAATTCAAACAAATTCTTATTTTGCAAGAAAAAATGAACTCTGTGGTCTTTTTTTCAGTGAGCGAAAATGAATTAACTCACAATGTAATGAACTCTAGCAATTACATTGTTTCTGTTTAGTTGTATTTTTATACTTAAAGAAATGTATCCTTTGAACAAGCTCTAAAGACATGTTCCATCTTACAAATATATCTGTACATAGAAAATAATTTCTGATTAATTTTTATCACAGCTTTTCAGCAAAAAAGAGAAAAGGATAGATTAGATAGTAGGGCACTTAAACTGATTACAGCTGTTCTAGTACTTTTAGGTGCTAGATTTAACTATGTAATATTCTTGAAACAAAGGTGTTTTTAAGAGGAGAGCATCCCTTTTAATATGTCATCCCTGAGTGCAAGGTGATTTTTTCAAGTATAAAACATATTCCAGAGACAATATTAATATTGAGAAAGGAACAGCTTCAGGTACAAATGATTTACAACTTTCTACAGCCCTAATTCAGGAAAATCTCTTACTCAGGAAATTTTCTAAATGTTTTGAATCTAAAAATTTAAGCATAAATATAACTGATTTCCTAAATCGGACTCCAGAATGACATAAAAAGAGGAGCAGGTAATTCTATCCTTAATACCATTATTTAGCTCTCATTTGTAGAAACAATACCATTACATCATAACATGACAAAGTAATTGTGAAATGTGACTAAAATACATGCAGAGAGAAGTCTCACTGAGAAGAGCAACGGGTCCCTTCAGTATTGCTTAGACTATGCATCTTCCAAAATATTTTTGGATTGTGTGGTCACCACTATCCACAATTAATAAAATTCTCTTCTGTCACTAACTTTACAGGTACATCATTTCCCAGGTGGTGATATTCAGTGGGCAAGATTCAGGAATGATGTAAATGAATATCAAAGTGTTGAAGAAATGGAATTTGGAAAAAGTATCAATAACTTTCGCTCTAAAATGACTTTTGGAACCTTACGGATCAAGAGCAATGGGCTTCGGGTTCCCCACTGGCATTTTAATGCTAATGAACATGGCTACCTGCTAAAGGTATTATCTGGTTATTTCATCTCTCCCAACTGGATTTTCTTTTAAAGCACCATGTACATACAGAAAATGTACACATGTAAATAAAAATGTACATATACATTATATACAAATGTTAACCAGTAATAAAAGTAGAATTATCATTGATTCGTGTATGACATGAGTTTTATCGCTTTAGATAACATTTTTGAACTGAGGTGCTTGAAACAGACTTTTTAATGTTACTTGCAGAAGCGTCAAGCACCTGTAGCTTCCAATAAAGCGTAACAACTGAAGTCAGTGGAGATTATGGGTACCTGTAACATGTAGAATTTTATCTACTTAATCTGCTTGCTTTATCTACTAAGCATTTCTGAGAGCGCATTGAATCTCTTTTTAAAACCTTCCATGAAGGAGCTATTACAAAGTCCAAAAATAGTTGTCTCCAGTGCTTTATAACACAAACCATTAGAAAGTTTGTGCTGCTATACAACTCACATTTTGTTTATTGCAAAATTTCTCCTCGATCCCTCTGATAATCTTAGTTTCTTACAACTGTTTATATATAGAAGACTGTTTTGTTCCCATGTATTCTTTTCTTTTCTAGACCAAATACCCCTCCCTGTTTTTCCCAAAAAACTTGCCTTTGAAGATGTTTGCCCTATCTCACCTTAGTGTCAAATTTCAAATCTTAATAAAAAATAAAGAGAATAAAAATGATAAATACAAACTCACAGTGAGAAACAATTCAAGATAGCATGTTAATCTGAAAAATAAAAAAATCTTTCTTTGGAAGCACATGTACTTAGATATATCTTGATTATTAATTGTATTTCACGAATAATTGTTCATAGTTTTATTAGAGCATAACTGAACAGCTCCAACTGGATGGGGGAACATCCCTAGAGTGAGGCCCTCTCTCCAGCAATTTTTGGTCAAAGATGGCTCTTTTATGGCTATTGACAGCCTCTTGAATAAGAAATGGCTTACATATGAGCAATGTGTATTTGTTATATGTTCTTTAAATCTTCTAAAATTTTGTCACTTAAAATACTATTCTGGATTCAGTTTCACAAAGGCTTGTTAGAGAGAGAACACTGGTATTTGTTTTCCCCTAACAGCCTTCAGATTCCTTGAATTATTGAGTTGCCATACACAGGTTACAGTGAATAAAGTCTCTGAGGAAACTTTCATTACTATCATTACGTTACAGGGTACTGCCTGGATTGGAGTAGTTGATGCAGATGACAGCGTGGTTACCACGTACAATGTCACAGCTGGCCAAGTGATCTTCTTCCCTAGAAACACTTTGCATTGGATAAAGAATGTAGGAAAAGAAGACTGTCTGTTCTTACTGTTTTTTACAACACATGAAGAACTTAAGACGTTGGATGTAGATGATGCATTTTTCTCTACCCCAGAAGATATAGCAGCAAGAGCATTAAAGGTCTGTACAATAGGATAGCTAGCCTCTATCTAGCCTTCTTGACATTAACATGTCAGGTCCCCACTCCCTATATCTTTTTTAGGGAGGTTCCTTAACTCAGCTGGTCTCTTCAGTCCCAAAGGTGTGGAAGGATGTACCTATGTCCCTTGTGCAACACTGTGCCACCTTGTGTGTTCCTTTACAAATATAGAGAAATAAGTGACATGGTTTTCTCCAAGGAACTTTTTCCCCTCCCCTTTTCACACTTGTCCCACTCATGGAGGATTCTCCACAATTCCAAGGACAGAAGGGAAAATAACACAACGAAGTCTAAAGTAGCTTCCCAATAGCCTCTTAGTAAATGTTGTGCTATCAAGAGGTCTCATAGGAAACCATAAATAAGGCCATCTTCTTGTTAAAATTTCTCTCATTTGCACTGACCCATTGCCAAGGTCCCTTGACCAAGAATATGGCCACAGAGCTTCTGCTCAGTCTGAGGAATCTGCATGTTCAAACCATTGAGTTGTGACAGACCTTCCCATCTGTGAAATGATCTGATGGGGACCAAGTTAAATCTGCTCCAAATTTGTGTTGTAACTGAGAAACAAGGGCAGAACAAAGAAGCAAAATGAACTATGCACAGGGCTAAGCAGTTAAAGAGATGAGGTATGTCCCCAGGGCAGCATTTGTCTACCACCATGTATTAAGGTGGGAAACTTGATAAAGTACAATTTTAATTCCCCAGTTTGTTTGTATATCTGTCAACTTAATTTGTACTGTGTGTCCTGCAGCCACAGGGTGGAGTTAACTTTATCAGAACATTCAAGAAGCAAACAGAAGATCAGGCAATTAACCTCCCCCCAAATTTACAAGAGCTTGTACACAATGCCAGCTATGTGCAATCTCCAGACCACCTTGTATGGCGGTACTTCTATGACCTCAAAGGTACGCATATATAACTTTTTATGTAAGAGCTTTCCATGTTTACAGAGGGGAAGGTCTGTGATTGGTTCACTGAAATATGCAATAAAAAGTATATAGAAGAGTGATAAATATTTAAGGAGGTAAAAAGAAAAAGAATGGGAATCATTATTTCTTATGCAAAAATGGTGCTATTTTTCTTGATGGTATCTCTAGTTACTGCCCTTCAGAGATGTATAATTTGGCCCTTATCTCACTTAAACTGTTTTACCCTACCGATTGAAGTAGTCTTTTGTTTTTGTCTGCGACGGTAGACGTGAGAGTGCAATGCCAGTAAGCAGCAGGGCTTCAATACGCTGCTTCCCAACTAAAGGTTTTCTACTGGTGTAGCTAACCAGAACTGATCTGTTCATTGCTATAGTTACCTTAAGCAATAAGCAGCTATAGTTTTCATCCATAGATGAGGATTTTATAGGCCAGGAAGCCCTGAAGAAGACTAGCTGGAGAGTGACTGGGCTTTTCAGAATATCTGGTATTTGCATATAAAGCTTCAAAGAATCTTAACATATACCTAACTCTGCACTCCCTTTTCTTTTACAAAAACAACTTTATAAACAGCATTAAATTATATTCACTGTTTGTTTTGTCAACATCTGTATTAAACGGCCCTCTGTACAGACTGGACCTACTGATTAACAGAGAGCACCTAATAAACATAGATGACGGAATTTAATTCTAAGTACCACTGTAAAAAACAAATATAGGTCCAGAGCTCCACACGCAGCTGATGGAGATTAGAAGAAATAGATGTGTGACAGAAATCTTTGCACTTGGGTCAACATGTTCTTTGAGGTAATCTTCTTCTGTAACAGACGGCTAAAAAGTGGCCAGGTTCTAAGAAAGCCTCTTTCTCTGGCCAGGACCTATACATTTTCAGCAAGGAAGGCACGGCCCATAGGTAGACTTATTAGCTGTATTCTGCTTGAAGATCTAGCTATACCAAAACAGTGCTTCAAGAGAGAAATATGCCAGATTTGCAGCTTGTTTGCATTGGTGGTGCTTTGCAAACTGTTGCAACACACAATTAGTGCCGTAAAGGTTAACATGAGTTAATATACTGAAACTTAGTACGTTCTTTAAGTGTATTGTGGTTGATAGTAATCATATTTGTGACAGGAAAAAATGTTGTGAAAAGGCAGATATCTGCTCATGCAAGAGACAAGTAATTTAAATTCAGGGAAAAATTCTAATATGAGGTTTTTATTATGGTGATCTGTCTATACAAACATACAATAAATTGGATTAATTGTTTCTGATGTGCATAGTGTCTAGTGCACAAAGGAAGGATAAGCTAAATGAGCTTCCTTTTTGGATCCAGAGGCTCATAAGATTTGAGACCTGGCCACCTTGTTGAAAATGCTTATTTGCCTGTGTCTGTTTTTTTAAGGGTCAGCAGAATATCCTTTTCCAGGAGGAATCTTCAAGTGGGCTCGCTACCGCATAAATGGAACTGGATTAAATGAGACAGAGAAAATTTTTAGTGAGTCACTGAATAAGGTATGTACTTTCATTTGGATACTGTAGGTATTTAAACATAAGGCATAGTATGCAGTGTGTGGGGGTTCATCACTGCTTCATTGTGTTCCAGGGATATAACAAACTTGAGGGATTTTCTGAATGTTTTTGTTTTGCTTTTCAGCATGAAAATACTCTTACCTTAGCAACTCTCAGAATATTCAGCAATGGACTGGGGCAGCCTCATTTCCACTTCAACGCTAATGAGATGGGTTACGTCATTAGTGGCTGTGGAAAGGTAATATGTTACATCAGTTGAGGGATAAGTCACTGGAGTTTTGACTGTATAACAGCTACAGAGCTAATAACTGATTCCCATCTGTGATTATTAATAATACTACAAAACTTTCAAGGTCTACTCATTCCTCCTTTGTACAAAATTTTTCTCTTCATTACATTTGTGGAAGTTTGCCTAATCAAAACCGAGTTATACAAAGAGCAGAACTTGTCTTTGTAAACTGTTCAGCAAAAAATGCCCATGATAGGAATTCCCACTCTCCTGGATACTGGGAGTGTGAAATAAAAAACAGAAATAATTTTGATTTAGTGCCTCTAAGGAACAAATAAAAACTTGGTGAGAATTAAGAACTAGGATATGGTATTTTATTGTGTGTCTTTCACTCAATGCAAATTTGAAATGCAAAGGTAACTGAGATGGGATGATGGAACTCCATAATGCAAAGAGTTACCCTGTTCCCACTTGGGAATTTGCCATGGACCTCTATAACTATTTGGTGTCTCAATGAAAGTAATGACTCAGCCCTAGCTGATTTCAGTGCAATGTTGAGACCATCACTGTGTACTTTTCCAATAATAGCACACTGAATATTGCTACTGAATATTGCTGTTTAACTTGCTATAGGTTGGGGTTATTGCATCTGATGTCACCTCCAACTTCAACATTGACATTGGAGATGTCATATTTTTCCCTGTTGGAAGCCAACATTATATCAAGAGCGTATGTGATGAGGATTTACTTTTGATTCTAGCCTACAGTACAGGCAACCAGGTGAGAATTCATATGGACGGGGAGTAAAAAATGTTCAACCGTGCATAAGCGTATGCTTTTCTTACACATGTAAGCCTTATGCTTTGGTGCACACCTTTCAAAAGAAATTCTAAGACTATCTCAATACACTGACAGTGAAGATTCTCCTCTGCTGTGAATGGTTGACATGTAACACCTACTAAAACTCTGTACTTGCGAACAAGAACAGCAGGTGAAGAAGACAGGGAGTAGGTCTGTGGCAGGGAATGGTGTGTTCCTGCATGTGCGCATATGTGTATGTGTGGAAGAAAGAGAGGGATGGAATTCAGATCAAGCTTGTGCGTGATGTGCTGTTGGTGTTTAAGAGACAGAGCTGGCCAGGGGGTGGGCAGGACAGGCTGTGGCTCCTCACATGCCCAGGAGCTGCAAAAAGGAGAGATCTTCACAAGCCTTGGACAGGTCTATATGCTAGCAGCCAGAGCAAGAGTATATTAAATTGAGATTAAATTACCTGGTGATACATATAAGGCTTATATCAAGTTACTTATATATTTTTATATTCATTCCTGTTCATGTTGTATTTGACATGCACTTTAATATTCCATATTATTAATCTTGTAAAAATGATCAAGTCATTACGATTATTCTTTCTAAAATATTGTATTTTTCTTTATAGCTGGAAACTCTTCGTATGAATGACTACTTCCATAAAACAGCAGATCATATCCTTGCTCAGCTTTTTTTCAAGGAACAGAATGAGTTTAAAAAGATCCCAAAGGCTTCTTAAAAATCAGGCAAATAACCTATGTTAGCATTTAATCACTCCAAGTATTTTTCACGATTGCGGTATTTCTTGCAGTACTTCCTGGTACCTTTCCTGCTATTTATCCAGAGGTGTTCAGAAAACAAAAGAATTTCAGGTCATTACTTATAAAAAGTTTTTTCTATTTGTATTTTTTAACTGGTTGTATTTATAGTGCAATGTAATTTTATTGTATATCAAAGTAACTTCTGCAATTGCCTTTTGCTCTCTGTATCATCCATGATCCCCCTTCCTCTCTTCCCTCACAGTACTGAAGTTTACATTGATTTTCTGTATTGTTGACAGCACTCTATCTAGTGATGCATAAATACAGTGTGTTTACACAACTCTGTCTCTTGCCTGAAACCAAGTGTTGTTATAAGCACTGCGTCTAATTGGGTTGCAGGAATGAGCTCCTCATACATTCATGTTGTATTCACTTTCCCTCCCCAAATTGCAACCCCCTCAGTGAGGCACTGTATAGGAATTTAAGACAAATAGCTTCTTTTTATGACTTTGTCACTAAACTGATATCTGATTTTGAGCAAAATATTTGAGGCTGGATTTGTAACAGAATGTAGAGTCAGTAGCAGCAGTGCTGTGTGCTAGGCACCCATGCTCCCTCTGCAAAAGATGGGGAGCATTTGGCCCCAAAGAACTGGGCCAGCAAGAAGCAAGGATGATATATCATTTTCTTGTGACCCTCAAGTTCCATTTTGCTAGGTAGTTATACCCAGGAGAATGGCTACAAAGGGGAAGCACAGAGATATTTTTCCATTTTCCATGGATTAAGGCATTTTTTCAGGGAAATGATCTCTGTATCAGGAAAATGTGTTCATGTTACATGGTTCAAATCAAATCAGGGTCAAAGTGGCTTATTGATTTATTATCAACATATGATAAACCAGGATTCAGTGAAACATACAGTTGGGATCAATTTTAGCAGTACAACAGATGAACCACGATCCTAGCCACTTACAAAGTGTTTGTAAACACCTACAAACTTCTAAACACTCGTCTATAACTAATCCCAAGAAGTTTTAGTAACGCACATCCGCACACACAGTCGCTGTACACTCTCTGTCTCTCGCAGGCCCTGTGGGTCACAAGCAGCCCCCTCCCAGGACAGCAGGTTCCCCTGTTCACACACGCCTCCGGTTGTAGGTCCTACCTCTTTGTGTGTACCCATGCAAACACCCCTTCAGACACTTTTGGGTATTCCACTCGCAGGGGCTGTCACGCCCCCGTTCCTCTCCCATCACCTGGGGTTGTCCAGGCCGTTTTGCCGAGAGGAAGGGCTGTGTGGGCCCCCCTAAAACCTCTTCTTCAATTGCAACGCAAAGGGGGTGTCCCTGTACCCCAGCTGGGTGTGTTGACAGTATACTACGCCGAGGGCTGCGTTTGACTTGTGGGCTGCTATGGGAGAAGCCTAATTGGGCCTTTCCTTGTGCCTCTTTTTTGCCTGCCGCTTTTGATCCATGTTTAATTTGACTATAAGCAGCTTTCAAAAAGATGTTTTCACAAGTTCAGGCTCTGCTCAGTTGGATGCTGTTATTCCTGGTGTAGATCAGGACAGTGACTGCCAGTGAAAGACGGCAATTGTGTTACTTTAAAAAAAAAATGCCCTAGGAATGTTGAAAGCCTGAAACTTTTAATTTGGGTTTTGCAAGCTGATCTTCATGAATGTGCAGATCCTGAGCGGCGTGAGGTTAGTGTGTGTGCGACAGAAACAAACTGGTGGAAATGTGTATGTGGAAAATATCGATTTATTTAGCTCTGTCAACTGTTTTGTTAAGATTTGCAAGCAGTGGGGTTTAGGGATCAGCACTTCTGTAGCATGTTTCTGGAGCCCTGCAGGAAACCTGCTCCAATCAGGCCCTTCCCATTCGGCTACGCGCATCGGACGTGGTCTCCCCTGCTCCTGCCAGCCCGACTCAGAAGCACGACTGGAGAAGCTCCTGGAGCGACTGCCATGGGAAACGTGCTGCTGTCATTCATCACGCCGTAATGAAATGATCATTGCCTTGCGCGTTCAAATCCATCAGATTAATAGCCTGTGAAATGCATTTTCCGGAGATGATTACTACCCAGTCAGCTGCTTCAGCCATACCCTTGTGTTTTATAGGCAGGCTGGCATTTATGAAGACTTCTTGTTGTTGTTTTTAACTAAATAATTAGCATGTTCTCAAGCTTATTTTTGATTTTAATAAAGTTTTGGTCTATTAATTGCAGACCAATTCTCCAGTTTAGTGAAGCGCTTTTTACTTAACTGTAAGCATGTTTACTGGTAGGCTAGCTTCATTACCTGTTTTATAGATGTACTGATTTTAATCCTTTAATGCTTATTAATAATGATGACCCAACTGTTCTTCCAACAGATTCTTTAGCTGTCTTTGATCATTATTCAGTATATTGGCTCCTGTCTGAATGAGGACGTTTGTGCATAAGAGTCATTCTTTGACCGGAGTCAAGGCCCAAAGTAAAAGCTTTCTTCCATGTGACTTCAGTCACTTGATGGCTTCACTCAGCCTTTGGGTTGTCATCGACTGGGATTTAATATCCAGTTGCATTTCTTGTCCTATGTCTTGGAATCGGAACCCAAACAAATGGTCGGGGCACCCGTGTCAGATCCCCGTTTTGTGTAAATCGCCTGAATTGGTGAATATTCATTAACTTTGGCGAGCCAAGAGCCTTGCCTCAAGACCCGACAAAGATAACAAAAAAGGATTGAGAGACCTTCTTCAGCCCTGCGTTTAGAGCTTGAAACCGCTGCTTGTGCAATATTTGAAATACAGGACAATATTTGAAAGTGCAGGATGGGCACTGTTTTGCAGATAATGTTTGGCCAGTAAAAGTGATATATTCGATGAGTGATGATATATGCTGTCCTCTTTTGTTTTGCCTTGACTAGTAAATTAGAGGATAGATCAAAGCAGGTGGGTTTTTTGTTTTTTGGGGGAGGGCTGGTTTTTTTCCTAATGCTGCTAGTCTGAGATGACAGGACTAAGACGTAGTGTGGCCTTGTCGCTATGCATGAGAGACTCATCTCAGGACTCTTTTTTTTAATCTTCTCCAGCTCTCTTTATTACTTCCCTGGAGGAACTATCAGTCAGGTATTGTGCAAAAAGCTTTTCCGGCCATGGTGATGAAAAGTTTTTCAACTGACATGGAAGAGATGGACTCAAAATGCACCTTACCGCCTGCGATGAGCTTTGTCAAAACAGATCAGACCAAACTTTTCAGCTCAGCTCCGTGAAGGTGAGAAGGTTGAGTGCTGCAGGAATCACCGACGTTCAGCTAATACAGATAGCTTCTCACGTTGATTCAGGTTTGCCTTCCTGTTTCTTTCTTCTATAAAACCATCACTTTTATGTTCTTAAAAAGGTGACACAGAAAGGCCTTGTGTGTGGTGTGTGGGTTTTGTTTTTTTTTTCCCTCAGCTGGCAGAATTATCCATTTTAATTCTCATTCCAGCTAATAAAAATGTAATATTATCTAACTCCGGTTTGAGATTTGGGATCTCAAACTGGCTATGCTTGATGCACAACCATCCTCAATGCTGCTAGTTTTGCAAGCTGGAAACCTAGGGAAAACTCTCAGTTAATGGGTGAATGGAAATTTGAGAACTAGCACTTTCTCAAAATGCAGTTATACTAAGAAAGTGTAATTCACTTGAAACTGGAGGTGTTACTCAGTGCAGCCATAAGCCCATCCCTGGGCGTTCTCTTGGAAATAACTGGGATAAAACATTGATCGAAACAGAGCAACGCTTAGTTAAAGAAGAAAGCTGCATTGCCTCCCGTGAGAAATACAAATTATGGCAGATGCTAATACACCTACATGGTTTCCAAGTGAAGAAATATTAAATGGAATAGCATGTTTGGGTAACTGTAATCAGAAGCAGTAATAAAATGGGTGGGACACTATTAAAGTATTAATTAACGAAATGTCCTATGGGATTTATTAGCAGTGTATGATTACTCCAGGGGTTTGTGCTACATGTTCAAAAGAAATGTGCAGTGTTTTCCAGTGGGCAAAATTCAGCCTCACCTTGGGGAAGGAAGGCAATAGCAGACGTGTGAAAAGCCACTGAAAGCGTCTTGTGGGCCAAATCCACAGATTTAACCGGCTGGCATGGGTGTGCGTAGGAGCGAAGCTTGCTCGATGTAAGCTGTCTTGCAGCTCGCTTTGGGGGCGACCCCGAAGGTGGGGACCTGCCGTAAGCCCCGCACGAGGAAGCCCGTGAACCTCGGGGTATTTTAGCTGGTCGGCAGGGCAGACCCAAGCCTGGCCGGAGCCACGAGCACTTGCTGTCGAGTGACCTCAAAACAGGTCATTTTTGCCAGTCTGATTTTGGGGATGGGTTCAACAGGCGAGCGAGCACCGTTCGGTCTGCATCTGTTGCGTGAAGAGCGATGGAGAAACCGCTCTGTAGAGAACCAAACCCACCAAATTAATCTGAGTTTTTCTTCTTCTTTTTTGTTTGTATTTTTTTTTAATAAAAGGCAGTAAATGCCCAAAGAGAATAACCAGATACAGAATTTTTGTGCTATACGCCACGCGTTTACTGTAAGTCTCAAGTCTCTCCTTTCTCACGTATAAAACTGTATTTAACAGCAAAAATGTCTAGTAAAGCCAGAACCCAAGGGCCCTTTCTGCAGGGCTGGAGCACGTGCCCGCAGCTCCCCTCTCCATGAGCGGGCGCCTTGAGCAGGGCGATAAATGGGCAGGAAGCTGGGTTTATAGCCTAAGAACGCTTTTGTGACCAGTTGTCATAAAACAACACTTTAAGCGTCCCATACAACACCCTATGGCGTTTTTTGCTTGATGGCATGCCGTTGGGGCTTGGGGCCATTTACCTTTTCCAGGCCTGGCATGGTGCATCATGCACATGCCGCTTGGCCGGGGGCAGCCCTGACCCTGGGGACAGCGGGGTTGTTCCCACCGGCAGCTCCCGAGCCTCATTTCTCGCAACGGGGACAAGCAGGGGTGGCAGGACGCAACGGAGACGAAGGGTAGCGATTTGTTGCGACATGTAAAAGCATATAAATCTGTTGAAACTTGGGTTTTACTAATTCTTAAGCAAGTTTTGGAGATCTCATGCCTTCGTGCACGTGCGCAGCAGCGCTCAGTGCTGCTTGTGCCCACTACTCCCAGGCTGCAGAGAAGGGCTCAGCACCGCAGACCGAGCACAAAGGATGAACAGGAGAGAGTAGCAAGGTCCCTTTCAAGGAAATGCACTTTTTTCCCCTGTCTTCCAATGTTTAACAAATAAATAGTTTCATCTTGTTAACATTACCTTAATAATGACTAACCTATACTGTTCTGTCTCTGTACAGTGCTGTTCTGTTGAACCTCTGTCACGTTAGATGCCCATACACACGTCTACCGCAGCAGCTTCTGTCGAGATCTCCACCAGCTAAGAAGCATCAGAGCCATCAGCAAGCTCGGTAGGATCTCAAGGGGACTCAATGCAGGATTATTTAGTAGTTACACTTGCTTTGGAAATAGTCCTGCGCCTTTTTTCTTCTGCGAGCAAGCCCTCGCGGTGCAGGTGAGCTTTGTGGAGCCCAGGAGACAAAAGGCAATTTCCTGAGCTTTACTGCGGGTTCTGATTGCAATCACATTTGAAATGTTTAGATATTTAATCTTTACCTAACAATGCAAATATAAGCAAACGGAAAATCTAACCCACACCCTAATCCCAAACAGCCTTCACAGGAATAAGTGTTATGGGTTTGATTGTAGCCTTTGAAGGAAAGCCAATATTTGTTACTTTGAGTTAGTTTCTGATGACTGCACTGCTGGAAACAGTTTTTGCATTGTGATTTTGCTACCCATAGGAATAACAAATCTCTTCATAACCGAAAGTTACCCACTTTGTTAGGAGGGACCTTCTCGGCAGCCCTCCTAAAGCAGGTGCATGCAAAGGCAGGTAGGACCTTCGTGGATTTTAGGTGTCACTAGTTTGGACAAACAGGACGGGTTCAGGATAAATGGAGACAGCATATTGCTCCTCCCCAAATCTGAAAGTAGTGGGGATCTAGCAGGGAGAATAGCGGGGGTTGCTGCATGGAGAAAATTTGCAGTATCCAGGACCAAAATCCGCACGGGTCACTTGCTCAGCAGCAGACCGGTTGCTAATTGCTTCTCAGTGCTTTTGCTTGCAATGCCCTGCTCCCCTGCGGCTGCTACACCTGCGCTGGGCTCTGAGCCCGGCCCAAATTCCCGGCCTGGTGGCAGCCGCGGTGGCTGGTGACACCTAGAGGAAAGCTGGAAGTGTCACCCCTGCGAGGAGCCACCCGGCCGGCACCAGCGGCTCGCTACGCTTCAAGCATGCCTGCGTCAAAAAAGCAAAATGCAATTAAAAAATAATAAATTTGCTTCAAATCGCTTGCCTGGGGGATTCTGGGGTCCTGGCTGCTTCCCTCCTCCTCCAGCCGCAACAGGCAGAGCAGCAGCACCGGTACAGACACATAAATGACGTTGTGATAGACCAGGCTTACCGGACCTTTCCCTCTAGGAAAAAGTCTGTTTTTCAGTGTGCCCATTTTAGAAATAGTACAGGCTTTTGCAAACGCTCAGCTGACTGTGTTTCATAGAAAAACAGGCAATAAAAACATCTACTTTAAGCTGCTTGGGATCAGATCCTGCGTTTTTCTCAAGGAAAAAAAAATCCCAGGGAGTTAATAGCAATTCTGTTTCAGAGAGGAGCAGCCTGCGTCTGTCCCAGCACATGGAAGCAGCTGAGCGTTTCAGCAGAGCAGAATGAAAGCCCGATCGTCCGGACGCTGCAGCTCCATATCCCAGGGACCAGGTCGGGTAGCTCGCGGCTGAGATAATGTTCCCGCAGGTGAGCTAATATTCCCGTTACGTTACTTTGTGCCTCGCAATAGTGATTGTCCCTTGTTATCGGTGGTGACAGCAGCAGTTCTTCACCACTTTCATTTTGAGCATGCGCCCTCGTGGGCTGGGACGTTTTCCCAGGCAAATGGATCCCTCCGCAGCACTGAGTGCCCATCCGAGGCAGTATTGGCAGCCCATAAGACTGCTCAGAGTAACCTCTGTCTTCTTGAGGTTAGACATGATGTTACCCTGCTGTTAATTTTTTTCCCACATATCCCCCTAATGCCTCGAAAGCCACAAAGTAGGCTAAAAAACCGTGGGATGCGTTACACTGTGATATCTAGTTAGTCCTTGTAATTCTGCACATAAGGGGGAAATAACTATGCTCCTTTGATTTCTTGCGTGGAAAAGAGGAGCAGGAGGTTGGAGAGGCAAGCCAAAAGGCCATGAGAGAGAGAGGAAGAGAGGAGGCTGTAAAAGCAGAATTTAACAAGTTCTTCCAGTCAGATACGCCTAGCTGCCTCATCATGCCCACACGTGCCCTCAAATGCATTTCAACACAAAAAATCTCCTCCCTCGCTCCATGATCCTCTCATCTCACGCAAGTTGCAATTATAACCTGCAGAGCCGTCAGGGAGCCTCATCCTACGGCCTCATCTTTCAACTGAAGGAATCATGCTCTTGGACGAATTCCTGCATTTAGTTATTTAAGGAACTTTCATAGGCCAGAGTCGCCCTTGAAAGCAGCCAAGAAGCCTCTTTGCCACTTGTTCTGACCTGTCAGCCCCCAAAAATCACACAAGTATTCCTACGCAATAACAGCAGTTGCCACATCACTCATGTATTTTATTTTTATCTGGAATTGCATTTACTGTGCTGAGTCTGCTCATGCAAATAGTCAGGTCCTGTAGCCTTAAAACGTTCTCCAGCTATTTCGAAAGTGCTCAAGAACTTCAGAGCAGATTTGAGCTCTAAAGAAATAACAGGAGACCTAAAAAGGAAAGCCTACCAAGGCTAATCACTGCAAAAGTATTTGTTGCTTCTTTTATTGCTGGTTTTGTCACTGATGTGTTGATAGATGATAACCTTTTCCAAGCTGTGACACTGTGTCTTAGCATGGTCTTTTATTTAGGACCTATGGCTCCAAGGGTTTGGACTATTTGGCTTGAGATCTGCCAATATGAATCTGCTTCTCTTCAGAACAGCCAGTTCTGAGCTAAGCAACCCCAAAAAGAGCCCTGGTGAGAGGTGCTTTTCTGTGCAACTTCCTAAGCTGCAAGAAAGGACAAACCAGTCATGTTTTTTATTCTTTCTCTTTTGTCCTTTCTAGTCACCTCCTTATTGTTTTGTTGCACATTAGATGTTTTTCTGTACGCCTTTTCTCTTTTCTGCTGCCTGACACCGTCTAGCTCCCATGTTCACGTTGTCTTTGATGTCTCCTTGGCCGTTACACCCTCGCCGTCGTGCTTGTCTCTCCTTCTACTCCTGACTTTTCTGACCTCGAGGATGTTGATTCCCTCTTTCCAAGCCATCATCTCATCATATCTCCACTCTCATCTCATTTTATTTTTAGATGAACAAAAGGCATGAAAACACTGTGATGCATCTCTTCCTTATCTGACTCCTGCTACGCTCCCTGAGGTCCTCAGTCCAGTGCAAGGGGCACGGTGACATGAGGGTAGCAGCTGTCTGTATTTTCTCACTTTCTGCCACGGATGAAAAATGCCTTGTTATCGAGGCTGAGAACCCCAAAGGGCAGAGAAAGTTGCTGGGAACCCAGTGCTTTTGCGGATGTGGCAGTTTATTCCTGCATTTGAGTGGGGACGTAGAGGTGGGCTCCTGCCCAGCTCCCCGTGAGCACCTTGGGGCCCAGCTGAGGAAGCGGGACCGGCCCTTGGGGGCCAGCGGCATCGCTCCTCCCTGCCGAGGTCTGGAGAAAAGATTTGGAGCGGGAAGATGAGGCATAGTTTGGGAGTAATAAAGGCATAATAAGCACAATAAAAATCCCCGACAGATGTGATTAGCTGGCTTTTCTCAATCCTGGCCCACAGCTTGGAGCAAAGGAAATCGATACGAGGCGGCTGCAACCGCAGTACACATTACCAGGTGGTGTCACAAGGAAGGCATGCGAGCGCAGGGGAGAGACATGTGGATCAATATTAAAATGAAGCCTAAACAGCCTGTGAAGGAAGACAAAATCAATTATTCATTTATATTTGGGGAAGAGGTTAAATGAGACCACAGAGCTTTTAGCCTGCAGAGTGTAGCTTGCACTGTTCAGTGAAACTTCTAATCAGGATTTACAAGCGAGATCAAGCACAGTGGTGATGGAAATTAGCAGTAAGTTTTCAGGAGTCAGAACAAAAGGAAAATGATCGAAAATGACTGCCGGCTCCGGGCGCCACTCACGCCGGTTCTGTTCAGCAGAACGGCCTGAATCCCCTCGTATACCCATTGCACCCTTTCCTCACGGAAATTCATCATGGGACAGGACATGGCATGCCTAATTTCATGAGGTTTTCAATTTTTTGATCACATTTCCCCCCCCCCCACACACACACACACCATGCTGGTGATTAAATTTTCACGCTTAAACATCTCTGAAAAATTTTTAAGTGATCAGGTTTTTTCTGTCCTAATTCTTTGTGTGAATCCAAATATCCAGGTGGAGAGATGAAAAATGCCTACAGTGCCTGATCGTCTGCCTTGTTCCTCCATGGTGTGGGATCATTCCCTCCTGTAAGTCTTGCTAACGCCTTAACTAATCTAATTTTAAATGTTTTATGTTTCTGTAGCAGCTAAAAAGTATAAGTCCTGAGTAATTCTTCTTCATATCCTAGCTCTGCACAAGTTGTAGACCAAATTTGCAGTGATAGGAAGCAAAATAAGGATTCTCCAGGGAAATAACTTCTTTATGGCCATTTTCAGAGGATCACAAGGTATTGCTGAAAACACACGCCGTGCAACGGGGTAGAATAGCTCAGCTAGCGTTAAACGAGCTAGAGCGGGCGTCAAGGGCCTCGTCAGTGCCGAGGCTGAGTCTAGCTGTTCCTGTGCCTGTGCCGGGACTGGGGCCGCAGGGCGCTGGGGAAGGACCTTGGACCATTGCACCACGCTTACCCAAGCTCTTCTCAGAAGCCCCCAAGGTCCCCAAGCCTGTCTAGGTGTCCTGTCCCAGTGCTTCCCAACATGGAAGTTATTTTCCAAAAACACCCCCAAATGTGCTTTTCTCCCCTCCTTAGATTAAACTGACATTTTCCCTACCTGCTACCCGCCCCTGTGCACCAGCATGGTCCTGGGATTAGGGCGATACCAGACCTGCTTGTTGGATGCTCTCCTTGCGTTGGAGAGCTGAGACTATGCGAGTCCTTACAGAATTTCCCCAGCTCTTGGGTTGGACCTGGGTTCGGAGCCAGGGTTCGGGTCGGCCTCCCACCTGCTATCTCCTGGAGCGTGGCATCTCCAGACACGCCTTAGCTCGGCTCGGAGAGCTTGCCTGTGATAATCTTTGGTGACATGATGTGCAGTAGCAGCTTTAAATGCCCTTGTCAACATCTCTCTGTGTTTTAATTGACTCAGGAGATGTAGGACACAGAGTAAATGGCAAGTTTTAAATAATTAAGGTGTTGCTAATCCTCAAGAAATGTCAGAATGTCCCTAAGAGATACCGCATGAGCTCCTCTTTCTTGTGAACCGGCTAATTAAAGAGATCCTTCTCGCGGAAAACACATAACTGCATGCGGCCGTCATCTGCAGCCGGCTTCGCCTGAGGAAAGGACGACCGTTTGGGAGATTAACACAAATTGTTGAAACGCAGTGTTTTGATTTTGGAGCTAAAGGCTGTTCTTCATCCATGTAAAGGATTGGCAGCAGCATTAGTCCTCAGGCGAGCAGCGCGTTGGCCTCGGGATGGAGACGAGAAGGTCTCGGAAGCCCCGGGCAAGCGGCGGGTGAGTGTCGGGCTTGGCAGCTCGCGGGGACGGCACCGGCGGGGGGGAGATGCACGGCAGGGCGGCTCCCACGCACCCGGCTGATCGGCCGCCCCGCCTGCTTCTCCGTGCGCTCTTCAGGAGCTCCCGGGGTTTATTGATAATGCCAGGAAAACACTGCTGGGTTGCGAATATTAATTAATTAATTAATGATTATAAACATGAGCTGAGAAATGGTGGGGGGGTGTTAACAAGTGGCAGATTTTAGAGACTGCAGAATTACAGCTTTAAGGTATTTTACAAGATAAAAAGCAAGGAGGTAAGGAATAATGAACTGCCCCTACGGCAAAGCGCGCAATGCCAGAAGCCTTACGGGGCGGCGGAGACGGCCTGATGCCGGGGGCTGGCGAAGCCGGGGCGGGAGGGAGCCACGCGAGGGGTGGCATCATCTGGGATTCGGGCAGACACAGGAGCCTGCAGGAGAGCAGAGTCACTTCTTTGCCCAGCTCTCTGATGCAGCGCTTAAAATCCTCCTCGCCGACGAGCACAGCAGGGCTTGATGCGTCTCCACTGTGGAGGGAAGCGCCCGGCACTAGGGAGGAGGGTGCTTCACTCTTCTCTCCTTGCTGCAAAATATATATCGATGAGCCGCTGGGAACAAAGAATCAGCAGAAACGCTTGCTGTACTGGCGTGGCGGTGAGACACCTCCAAAAAATGTATTTCTTTAGAGGCAGGGGAACGGGAGGCAGGAGCTGCTGCTGCCCAGCTGTTGGCAGGCTGAAGCAGAGTGATCCCAACCCGGAGAGATCTCGACCCAGAGAAATAACAACCCGGAGCAATCCTGACCCAGAGTGATCCCGACCCAGAGCAATCCCAACCAAAGCAATACTGACCTGGAGCAATCCCAACCCACAGCAAACCTGACCCAGAGCAATCCCAACCCACAGCAAACCTGACCCAGAGCAATCCCGTCCCAGAGTGATCCCACCCCTGAGCAATCCCAGCTCAGAGTGATCCTGACCCAGGGCAATCCTGATCCAGAGCAATCCTGACCTGCAGCGATCCTGACCCACGGCAATCCCAACCCAGAGCAATCCCAACCCAGAGTGATCCCAACCCTGAATAATCCCGACCCAGCGTGATCCTGACCCAGCGTGATCCCGAACTGGAGCAATCCCAATCTGGAGCAATCCCAACCCACAGCAATCCTGGCACAGAGTGATCCCGACACAGAGCAATTCTGACCTGGAGCAATCCCAACCCACAGCAATCCTGGCACAGAGTGATCCCGACACAGAGCAATTCTGACCTGGAGCAATCCCAACCCAGAGCAATCTTGACCCAGAGCAATCCCAACCTGGAGCAATCCCGACCCAGAGCAATCCCAACCTGGAGCAATCCCAAACCGGAGCGATCTCGACCCAGAGCAATCCCAAACCGGAGCGATCTCGACCCAGAACAATCCCAACCTGGAGCAATCTCGACCCGGAGCGATCTCGACCTGGAGCAATCCCAACCTGGGGCAATCCCAACCCAGAGTGATCCCGACCCAGAGCACTCCCGCCCCGGAGTGCTCCTGGCACTGCAGCAGCCCGGAGGCCGGGGAGGCCGGGTGCCCTCGGCCGCCCGCCGGGGAGCTCAGCAGCTCTGCAGGAGTTGGGACGTGTTAGACTCAAGGCTTTGAAAAATAGGGCACTGCTGCATGTGCTGCCTTTAATATTTTATACCCGCAGAATAAATTATTGCTTGGAAGCTGGAGAGCGGCACAAGGCTGAGGGAGAACTAAGCTTGAGTTAAATCCCTAGTAAGTTGATTTATTTTGCCTCATAACGGCATGCTTGAATATTACTTGGTTTATTAATTTGGACTAATATGTAGTTTCTTATCTGCGAAACATAAGCAAGGAAACGCTGTGCTAAAATTGATGCCCTGATTTATCACGTTCAACCTTTGCATCTATACTGCCGTGTAGGAAGACACCGCAAATGCGACTCTCCCACATTAAAACCGCTCTGCTTTTGAGCAATACTGGGGCGAGCCCTTGCCCAGCCGCGATGCGGCGGGTTGCAGAGGAGCAGCCCGGGGCCCTTCGCTTCCCGCCCAGCAGGACGAGTCTTTCAGGTCAAAGCAGGCAGAGTCGGTGCTGATAAGCGCATAGGGCGTGAGCACGTTACGTTCCCGGGCATAGACAATTAGCAAGTGACTTTATTAATGGTTTCTCTCCACTTAAGGTCTTTGGGCAGGGGCTCCCCGCTGTGGTGCCTTCTCCCCGCCGTGCACATGCACCGGAGGAGCCGCTGGGGCAGGAGGCAGCACGAGGTGTCGGGAGGCTCTGGGGGCTCCCAGACTTGCGCCTTGCCGGGAGGTCCATATTGCAGGAGCTGCTCGTCGGAGAGCAAAGCCACAGGCCAAGCGCAAAGGAGTGGCTAGCAAGGGAAAAAAAAGCAGGATGGATTCGTGTTTCTAGGTTTTAGGTTCAGGGAGCTGGACTGGATGATTTTCAGAAGTCCCTTCCGACTTCAGTTATTCTCTGGTTCTGCCCAGTTCCCAAGCTTTGGCGTGCACACGAGCATATCCGACACGCATGGTTTTTCTAAAATGCAATGCCTTCCTCCGAAAGTAGTGAAGACAACCCTGAATCATGATTTTGTCCTCAATCTCAGAAGCTTTTCCCCAAAAATTCCCGTTCCTGAAGCCGTCCGACTGTGGGAAATTTGGCTGCCTTTTTTTCTGATGTCGTTTAAATATGTTTCTCCTTGTCGGGCGCTGCAGAGCTGGACCCGGCTGCACAAGATGCAGGCTGCAGTGCGTGGGGGCACGGGGGCCCCAGGCTTCCACGCTGGGAGCAACTGGTGTAACTGGGAGGACTCTCACTCAACCAACGGGAGTGCAATTCACTTACAAATCTGTCATTTCCTGGCCAATTTGACTGAAATCGTAGGGGAATTAGGGAACTAGGGTGACTTTTTTATCTACTTTTAAAACAAAAACCAGACTTAAACGTGCAAGCGGGCGCAGTTTTGAGTGCAGAGCCTGTACGTGCAGTTGCTGCTGAGTGCGTGCATCCATGCAAAAAGTGAATACGGCGGGTTTTAAAATCTGTGCCAAAATATCGAAGTCTGACCTCGTGATCAGAAATCACCAAAAGGCCATCGGTCATTTTTATTGAATTGAATGCATTCAATTTAATGGCCACATATGACTTATTTTCAGGAATATAAGTGTTACTCAGGAAATCAGTTCTTTTAGGGGCAAAACTCCTCTATTAATGACAAAAAATGGATGGGACTCGTTATGGTGGAGGAATTAGTCGTTTGAGCAGCACGGCTTTGTTCAGCTGGAATTCAAGCCAGCAAACTCTGCGTAAATGTATTAGCCAACTGCAAAAAGGTCAGCGATTGCTTGTTGCTGGAGCTACATTTCCACGCTGCTTCTTTTCAAATCAGGAAATTATAGTGATCAGATTTTGCATCACAAATACTGTTTTTCTGGCACTCATGGTTTCTCGCGCCCCTGCTAACGCCCTGCTTTGCGTGTTGGTGTGGCTGTGGATGCCGCACGGGAGTTTGCCATGCAGCGTAGCATGGGCAGCCGGGCAAATAGCTCGTCGTGCAATTCTGTGCGCTCTCCTCGCGCATGTACGTGCATCCTGGACGCCATCCGCTGTGGACTGTGCACGGAGCATGGAAAACATCCCCTTCATCCACCAGCCCTGCAGCGTGCCATCTGCTTGCACTGTGACTTTGCTTGACGAGCAAACCGGGGCGATGGCGGGGGAGCGGGAGCTGCAGCTGCAGCAGGGCTCCGCTGTGCAAAGAGCACCCGGGAGCTCCCGCGGGGCCAAAGCCCGCCTGGAGCCGCTTCTCCGGCCTCGTCCCCTTTCTTCCTCCTCCCGCCGGCGCTGCCGCCCTGGGAGAGCCCAGCTGCAGCTGCGAGGGCTTTCAAGGCCCTCGGCAGCTTGCTGGGAGCTCATGAATATTTTGCTTTGGCCTCGGTTCCCCTCGCATTAGCTCCTCACCGTGCGAAAGTGCTCACGTGTCGCCTATGTGTGACCCTGCGCAGTCTCAGCATCTCCACCTGGAAGCCACCGGTGAAGGAGGAGGGACGTGGACGATGCTGGCTCCTGTGCCGCTGCTGGGGTGAGGGTGCAGCTACGGCACCTTTGCAGGGGGCTCCTAGGGCAAAGACACCCCTCCGCCGTGGGCAGAAACAGCCACGTCCAACTTCTTGCTTTCGTAATCTTCTCAATGCAAAGAAACAGAGAGCAGTTGAGGTATTAATTTTGTGAGCTATTGCAGTTTTTTAATGGCTAGGGTTTAATGGGGCCAGCCACTCTGCTTTTTTTTTTCCCCTGCAGAAAGACCCATCCCCTTTCACAGTCAGGCCTCATCATCCTCAGGTTGTGCATCTGCAACTTAAAATATATCACTGTACATCGCTTTAGTGTAGACCGCATTCAGTCCTCACCCACACGTGATGGTATTGGAAGCTCCCCTCTGCAAAAGCAGCTTTTTCTTGGTTGCCAGGGCAACATTGTTCCCCAAATCCGGGGTTTTACGTGCTTTTTGGAGCAGCTCCACGGATAAGGTTATTGCACGGACCCGGCGGCCGCTTGCCGTGCCGCTTGCCGGGAGCCCTCCGAGGTGCTGGCCGAGCTTGCGCTCACGGACGCCTGTGCTGTGCCAGAAAGCAAAATGTGGTTAAAAAGCCCACGCCGTGCCGCTTTCCTGCTTGCACGCTAATGCTATTTGCGTATAGGTGAATAAACAGCAGGCAGCGGCGAGCCTCTGCGATGAGCGCCACCTTCAAAGCCATCCTGTATCCCGCTATGGAGGCAATGCAAAGTTGTAGTTACTATATTACAAAAGGATTATAATCCAAAACTATATATAAGGGCAAAGCGTCATGCATCCCTGCTACTGCCTCCCAGACAAGCGGGCTCTGCTCGGGCGGGCTACATCGTTCGTTTATTTTCTTCCTTCAAAAGATTTTTCATGCAGTGCAAGGAATTAAATCTAAAAAATCCCCAAATTAAAGGGCTCCTGCCTTCCATTCAAGGCCGTTAATGAGGTTTTGGGCACTTTCACTTAGCCTTGTCTTTGCATGGGACTGCAGCAGGGTCCTTCAGGGACTGTCGGGCAGAAACATCCCTGGATTCATCGGGGTTCACCCATCCCTGGCCTTGCGCTTTGCGCTCCAGTGCAGTAAAGCTGAAATCTGGCAGCTGGCAGAAGACCTTTATTAATATCACCCGGCTGCACTGTGCCCCTTTCTTTTTCCTTATTCATCCTGAGTTTCTAGCATCCTCTAGTCATGATGTAGAAAAGGCTTCAGCAGTTCAAACCTCCCTGCTAATTTATGGCCAGGCTAAATCCTTGCAGCGTCTCTAAGGGAGCCTTGCAGGCCCCCGGGAGCGCCAGGCTCTTCCATTCAATTTCGTCTTCTCTGTGACTCAGTGGCTAGTATTTTAATACATAATTTCATTCAAGACTTCTCCATACCTTGGAAAGAGCAATGTTTAGCTTGCCAGGCTTGCTGCCTGCAAAACAGCAGCGGCTCGTTTGTCACAGCCACAGACTGTGCATGTGTTTGAACAAAGCTAACTGCACGCTGCACGTGCACCTGCCGCATTTCACCACGTCCACTGCCTGCAAAAGCTCTGACGCTTTTAATTGCTTACAGTAATTGCATTAATTCTATTTAAACTGGCCGCTCGTTTCCACAACCTTTGCATTTTGCAGCATGAATCCTGATCGAGCTGGAAATGGGCACCGACTGTCTCCAAATGTGTTTATTTGTCTCAATACACCAAGCAGGCGCTGATAGCAGTCTTTCACTAAAGAAAACGACTTCTCTGCTCATTGGCAGCTCATAGCCAAAACCACGAGGGTCATGTTTTTGCATGAGAGAGCAAGTATTCCCGGAAAAACGCACGCACAGCCCTTGTGCCCATGAGTTTGGGGTGTGCAAAACGAGGATTTGTATTTAGATGTGGATCCAGCTTGTGCAGACAGCTAATGTGTGCATGCGGCCGTGCCAGTGTGGTGGGGGCTCTTCTTTGGGGAAAGAAATGCAAAAAAGAACCAGGTCTTTCGTCATAGACTTGAGGAGCTCCCTGTGCCTCTGTTCCCGGGGAAGAGCCTGCTCCCGGGCGAGCGCTGCTGGTCGGGGCACGTCCTCGCCCAAAACCTGCCACGGGCACTGCTAGACCCGCCGGGGCTGCGCAGTTCCTCTGCGCTTCTGCAAAATGTGACAGCAGGAACCTGCGTCGGTGCCACCGCGCTGATTCGGAGCATGCAAATCGCTTGCCAGCTCCTCGATGCTAAAATGATCAATACTTGCAAGAAAGATGCTCATCGCTTCTGCGTAGCAACGGCCTCAGGAGCAGCAGGCGGTGTTTAACGGAAAGGCAACGGGATGTTGTTTACCCTGGACGTTACTCCTGAAATAACGAGTGCAGCTCATTTTCCCTCCAGCCCTGCCTGCCTTAGCAGCGCCTTTCGCAGGCTGCTGGGGGCCCAGCGATGCTCTCCCCTGCAGCAGCTCGGGGGCACCAGGTTTACCCCAGATCCATGCGTGCTTCCAAACCCGCTATTTTGCCTAAAGCTGCTTTCGAATTTGAGATAAACTCACTAAATAATGCAAGCCAAAAAGGTGCTCTAACCCTGCAGCTCGGTGCAGTTAAGCAGGGCTCCTGCTCCTTCGCCGTCCCCGCGGCCGTTTCACACGCGAAACCTCTCCGGCAGCCGGCGAGGGGAGAAAAAGCAATGAAATACATGAAGACACTCTCTTAAGAGGAAAGGTTTGGCATTAAATATGCATGGGCTGGTTTAGCAATTACCAAGGGGCAAGTGAATATCTAGAGAGGGATGAAGTTTGTGGGCACCAGGGATGCAGAGGAATTATTTAGCGTGGGAAAGCGCATGGGGATATATTGTGAAGTAATAGGATGAAATGAGGTAGTAGAAAGAGATCGGCTGGATATCAAGAAAATCTGCAGAGTATTGACATGAATAATTACTGGGAAGCTGTGCAAAGCTCATTGCCTGAAACGCGTGTCTGGATTTTCAAGGGAACATGGAGGGGTAGATGGGAAAAAGTTGGTTAGATAGAAATAGCATGAAACCAGTTCTGCTCCGCTACAGCTGAATTGCAGTTAAAAAGTTGCAGTTGAAAATAATCTGGACGGTTCCCCGCAGGGCACAGACTGTGCTGTCTGCTCAGCGCTGAAGCAAGCACAACCTCCGCCCTGGCTTGGGGAAGCAGACGAGACACTGGGAATAGCTGGCGGAGCTGGGAAGCGCGACTTCAAAGAGTCGCGTTTCTTCTTCTTGTAAACAGTATCATGCATATTCCTGTTATACAGCCTCACTTTAATTAGCTTTATTTTTTTAGACAAAAATGCCAGCCCCTGTTTGCATCCTCAACCCGTTCTTTCCATGTGCTCCAGATAACATTTCACAATGTAGTTAAAATAACTTGATGTTATTAGAGCAGTTGGTAGTTTCTTAATTCAGTGTGCGCCTTAAAAATTATAAAAGATAATAATCTTTGCTTTATACAATGAATTTTGATACTAATAATGTACTCAATATGATTATATCATGTAGGTTATCATTTAGTCTAGTCGGTGGTTAAGAAACCCAAGTCGCATCCAGCATCCCACGGTGCTAGGAGCTACGCAGAGCTAGAACAGCTCCTTCAGACATTCATTGTATCGGCAAAACTATTATCTCTCCAAAAGTCATCTATTATTTTAATGGTTTCACTGAAGTAGTTATCTCTCTTCAATTACAAATTCATAGTCTTTCCCACTGTAATACATTTACTAAAATAATTGCATTATAAAATACGGTACAACTGGGTAATCAATGTGAGTAATTCTGAATAATAACTGTGCAGTTTGTAATGTAATTTTATTTTAGCTTGCTAAAGGACGTGCACAGAGAGGTTTGGTTGTGGTCTGATGTAAGGCTCAGGGGACAAAGACAGGATGAGCTATCGGGTTCCCTTGACAGGATGAATCCAGTCTGTCGGATCCAACTCTCCTTCGGGGAACAGATTGTTTCGTTACTTTCTGCATCCCCCATGGCTGGTTTTTCTTCGTGGTCCCGTAGAAGTAGTGTATGGACTCCCAGGAGGTCAGCAATCACAGATGGAAAACCAGTGTTTAGTTGTGCGAAGGACGCACAGACACCTGATCGCGCGGAGGTATGGGCTTTGCATCAGCTCCCGAGTCACAGAACGATGGGCTCCTGGCAGGATGCGAAGATCTCACAGCCAGCGGCACGGCTTCTCGGCCACACACGGAGCTGGTGTTGCCTGATCTCTCTGTCCATCCGTCGCGTGTCCATCCCTTTGCGACATGAGTCTGTAAGCAGAACGGTACCCAGTTTACCCTGGGTCAGGGTTACCTCTTCCTACCTACTGCCTTCCTGCGGGTCTGGACTTCGCTCAGTGTTGTGCACTCAGCTCTCTTTTTGGACCTAACTCATACTTGTGTCTGCAGAAAGCCTCGCTGGTGTGCAAGGACACTGAAATGGTAACCGCTAAGTAAGTCTGCTGTTTGCATTACACTGATCCGTGCTGGAGTAACGTTGCACTCATGCCCCCCAGCAACACTTTGGAAACAAGACCCCAACCTCTGAGGCCATCTCAGGAAGCCTCTTTAATGTAAATATGGTGCCTACCAAAGGGAACACCAAAGAGGACAAGGAAGCGAGGATTCAAATGCACAGTACATCTCAATACACAGTTCATGACCTCCTGACTTTGGTGCTCTGTTGTTCGTGGTGAAAATGTGGTCAAAGAATATATATGGACAGTGATGCATGTATTAACTGTGTGTACAGCTGAGGTCCTCCCACATGGACGGAAGTGGTGAGCAGACGCGATCTACTCGAGTAGGTCCTTGAGCTCAGAAATTTGGAGCATTGTCATGTAGGTGCTTGCAAGATGTTAAAGGATGGGTCTGAATCCCAGACCAGGGGTGTAAGGACGTTGCACCGCTCTCACTAAGAGCACCCACACGCTCTGGAATGAGAAAGGCCTGGCAGGTTTCCTCCTGGCAGGAGTACGACGCGGGTCAGAGAGCGTGCAAACTCCTTCAGCAGAGAATAATACATTTGCTGCACAGATTGGCACAGGCTGACATCCACGTCCGAAAGAAACATTCAGCGAAAGCAGGAAGGGACCGCGCGGTAACATGCCAGGAAGTAAAATGAGATTAGCTACTGGGTAGGTCCGGGTGCAGCAGAACTGAAATCATGGGAGTCGGATTAGATCGCCGTCAAAAATATCACTCACCGGCTGCCTACTGCATCCGCCAGGGCGGGGCTGAGAGGAGGAAAGGAAAAAAGTATGATTCACCCTCTCGTGCCGCGTGTAGCCCCACTTCTGGGAAAGGCCAGGGCGCAGGAGAAGGCTGTTTGAAGTTCTCGCCTCGCCCACTAAAGCACACTCGGTAACCACAAGCATCGTGGTATTTTGTTCCACAGGGGTTGGTTAAGAAGGAAGAAGAAACGGCAGTACACATACCACAATTTAAGCCATCATATATACATGCTTAATAATGAAGATGACTCAATTCTGACATTATTTTGCTAAGACTTCTGTATAAATAGTTTATTAGGGTGAATGGGACAGATGATGTTTTTTGACCACGACATCAGTCCTGGCTCCACTGTTTGCTCACCTCTTGCAGGGGTCGAGCGGGACCCGCAGAGCTTTCCCTCTGCAGCCACTTCTCCCGGGACCTCGTCAGTGGGACTGGCACAGGCAGACACCTCCCAGAAATCGGACATGGGAGCCTTTCCAGAGCACCCGGGGAAATGCCCCAAGTTCTCCTGGATGAGTTCTGCTTTGGGGCTGGGCGGCTGCTCATGCAAAGGTGAAATTGTGAGGGTTACACAGCCGAACATCGACTTTGCTGCACCTGAACACCACTGCGTCAGACTGTCTCCAGCAGGACAGAGCAGGAGGGACCAGCGGCCGCATCTGGCCTGAACAACCTAGACATCCCCGCGTGAGCATGGCGCACAAGATCGTCCTGGATGTATGCTGGGGAGCAGGGTGTGCGCACAGAGAAGGGTTCGACCGAGGCCACAGAAGCAGCCGGGGACACAACGGGGCTGGACGCAGCTCCGTGGACCTCAGGACCTCCCGCCGCACCATCGCTCTGCCCAGCGCCCACCTAACCCACAGGATGCAACCGCAGCGAGCGGCTATAACGGCGCCGTGGCTCCGTCTTCCCAGTCAGTACCTGCTAATAGACAACCGGGAGCAAGGACACGACAGGCCCTCCAGGGCCATCGGCTCCCCGCCAGCTCTGCCGCTGCCCTGCCTGCCCCCAGCCATGCCGACCGCGGCGCCCGGCTCCCGCGGCTATTCCTGCTGCCTGGCCACCGCAGCTCATTGCTCCGCAGAGTGAGTCCTGCTAGTTGCAACGAGCACCAGGTTTACAACGAGCACCAGGTTTGCCGCTGATTTTCATCGAGACAGGAAAGCGTTACAGATTAATATCATTCTGCGTGTGCCTGTTTATCTAAAATTAGGACTGAGCTGAATAACATTTCGGTTACAATTTGGCTATATGTGGTGCTGAGCAAGCCAGCTAGACAGAGCAATGCCGAGGCTCATTCAGTCCTGCTGACTGCAACGTCAACACTCCCAGATCCAGCACGGCCAGTTTCCACCAGTCCTTTCCTCTGTGTGTGAATTGGGCAAGAAAAGATTTTTTTTTAAGCAGGTATTCTCAGTTCAATGTTCTCTCCAATTTGCTTGACCAGTTATTTATGCAGTGAAATGTGTTTTGTTCTATGTGTTTGCTGTGGCCTGCCAATTACAAATACTGCTTTGGATATTCAGCATTTCAAATTCAGTAATTAAGCCCAGATCACATGATACAGCTTCTCTTCCTGAAAATTCATTGTTTCTGGGAAAGTAATGCAAAGTCATGTAGGTAAACTTACCCAAAGACAATTAATTTTGAGTGGCAACTGTCATAATTTGATGTACAATTCAAAATTCACAAGTTGTAGGTATTTTGAGTGTTGAGCTTTAAATTCCTTTTCTATGAACATTTATGTGGCTCCTTAATGACTGCAAATAGAAAAATTAAAGACCAAAAGAAGAGAGAATTGAAATTCACTTTTAAAATGAATATTTTATTACTGTTTTCCTGCTCATAGTCATTGTGAGAGGATACTAAATAATTTTTTTCAGTGCTAGCTTTTATTTTAAGAAAAGCTATCTGCCTGCAAAATGAAGCATAATTCATTTGTATTCTCTTCTCATAACATACAATACGCAGAAATAGATCATCTGAGCAAAAGAGGAACAACAGGAAACTTTTATTGGCAAAAAATTGGGTTTGCAAAATTGCGAAGACATCACAGAGACAAAAAGAAAACCCTGGATATGTAGTTACGAGTTCTTAACAAAGCGGCTTAGGCTCTACCATGAGCCCGTCCCTTATTTTGCAGTAGAAAATTTGCATCCAGCATTTGGTACAGTAGTTGGAGGCCAGGCATTGAGATGTCCATTCATTCCCCGTTACTCTTCTCTCCAGCTCCTGATGGAACAAGGAGGAAGACGTTTAAGTAGCATTTGTTCAAGACAAAAAAATTGGGCATTTTTTTTTTTGAAGTTTCATTATTGCACCTCAAGAAACGTGCTCTTACCACTGAGCTGAAGCCTATGTAATTAGGAGAAAGCAAAGAAAGGTATTATTTCTCACTTGTCAAATCAGAAGCGGAGTTTCTCTGGAGGATATACCTGATCGTGGCCCGCTGTGTTGCACTTCATTTTATCCCCAGTGCACGTGTCGTAGTCCTTAGACATTTTAGCTGCTGGGGTCATTACAACAGAGATCTTTCAGAGCCAGCAGATAAGGGTCTGTTTCTTAATTCAGATGAAACATGGGACTGCTCCTGTCAGGGAGGACTATACATATGAGAAATGGCTTGCAGGAGCGAGCCTTTCACTGCGATTATAAAGACTCTAAGGAATGTTTCCATGGTAAAATAAAATATATTAGCTTTCTAAAGAGGACAGGATCCTCTGTGTGAAGCCCTGAATATTGCTGGTGCTGCAGGCACTGATAGTGAAAAAGCTGAAATGTGAAACCTGCAGATGAAAAGAAGAAGAAAAGAGAGAGGTGAAAGAACTAATAAAAGGTTTGGAAGGGTTTTAAGATATTTTAAAATACTTGTTTCTGCCAGGCTCTTGGTTTGACCAAACCATTCCAGCTGCCATGGAGGAAACCAGAACAGCTAGGAAAACAAGAAAGAGAAACAGAACTGTCACAGAGCTTGAGAATGATGCGAAAAAGCCTGCTTTCCTCTCATTAATACCCTTTCCATAGCAATGCATATGGTTAGAGGGGAAATAAACTTGCAGAGAAATTTGAGCAAGCCGTGGTTGTTGTATCTAGAGCACCGTCAGGGGAACGATGAACACGGATGGCCAAGCGGCAGCCCCAGCGCTGGATGCAAGGCACGTTTCTTGCTCTCGATACCACTGGACAGCTATTCAAGCTTGTTTCAATGCCCAGGCTAAGAAGCTCTCCTGGACTGCAGGATAACCACACGCAAGTGGCTCTGCAGAAGCCACCTGGGATCCAACCGGGTCACTGCTGAGCAGGAGCTAACAAGGCTTGATGAATGTGATGTGAATTTGTGCCATTGATTGCCTCCGTGCTGCATCTTTATTTCACATCATATGCTTCCATTTAAACATGAAGAGCTACTTCTTGTCAAAGCTTCGAAGCACTTAGGCCACATTTGTCCCTCTTGGGCCAAATCATCTGTTCTTTCACCAAAGTAGGTACCACCTAACTCTCCCGCTCCGTGTTTCCCAGTTAGGTCCACCGCTGTATCTACCAGCCCAAAGCGCGTCCCAGATACCCCAGGTGATCTCAAAGGGCACAACGTGGCAGTGTGCGTGGCTGGAGACTTCAGCCCCAGCTTCCTGCTTGGCTCGTACTTTGCTTTTATTTTTCCCTCCATCAGCACTCTCCTGCCCGAGTGGCTGCTTTTACCGCATTTGTGCTAGCTTTTGGGTGAGAAATGATGCTTTTTTCTCGAGCAGAATTTCTAACAACGGAAGGGCACAGCATTGAGAGCAAGGACCTGCGAGGACCAACGCCGCCGAGGCCGGCGCTGGATGCTCTGCTCTGCCCCGGGCTGCACAGCCTCTTTAAACACACATTTTCTTTTCAGGGCTTAATTAGCCAGAAGACATCTAGAAGCTTTTTCCAGTGGGTCATGATTTTATGGAAATCTTGTTAGAGTGATTAATTTTTATCAGGGATAAAGCTCTCCTCTTTCTCAGAACTCCACATTATTTTCCAGCCACCGACAGATCGGACCCACACAGCACATTAAAGAGCACTCTGTTTCCAGCTTTTACAGATTAATTCCATTCAGAGCTTTTTAGCCCTCTCTGTACTACACGTAATAAGAAAAGAAGAGCATTTGGTGCAAAGAAAAGTTTTCTTTATGACTCCTAGCTAAAGTCTTCCATTTGATATTCTGGACGGAAGTATATATGAGTATATATAAATACTCCAAGTAGCTAATCCCTTGTACAAAGCTATGTTAGTGATTTTTAAGTGATTACAGCTGGACTGCATAGCTTCGATAGGGATGTGGTGGTGTATCTCAGAATTATCCCTGTCCTCTGCCTCTGCGACTGACTCTCAGGCACCCTCGTGAGATGACTCCTGTGGACGCTGGAGGCCCTTAGAGGGGATCTTTATACTCACCTCGTCTGCAGCTCTGCGTAGTGCAGGGCATGGACTGCCAGATCAGTGCCTCCGCATCCACACAAATCATTTTTGTTCAAACTAGAGCAAATAATTTTGAGCTATTGGTTCAGAGAACAGTGGCTTTCTCCTACATTTCTCCCACTCCATTGGCTGACTTTTCCACTGAATTATACCATTCTTTGTATGATGTTATTGGTACATATCTTTGCATATCATTAGTAGATACTTCTTTTTTCTTTTATTCCAGCAGAGATTTTGGCCACGATACTCGGGCTGCTTCTTTCTGCTGTAGAAAGTGCCTGGCAGCATCAAAAGGGTTTTGGGATGAACCCTGGTCTTTCCTCGTCTTTGCCACAGCTCCCCGGTTTTGCTCTTTACCTCCACTGACCTGCAGTACTGTGTACTATGCTATGTGCAATTACTATCTGTAATTACTACCTGTAACACTACAAAGCAGCAGGGACCTGAGCCCCGTGTTGGCACGGTGAGGCTATGCCTTTCCAGCCATTCCAGGAAACCCCCTCTGCATCAGAGCAGCTTCTTCCCCTAACCTCGTAATTCACTCAGTGGACAAATCAGCAGAAAATCCTGCAATGACGGCGTTGACTGATGCCTCAGGAGACCATAACTAACACTGCAGGAAAAGTGGGGAACTGTGCGTGAAGCTGAGTGCTTTCCTTCAGCCTATTTTTCAGAGTTTATTGCATAAAAGTGTTTCCAGGGACTGTTAAAGCAAATTTTCAGCCAGCTCTACAGAAACAAAGGATTGGCTTGCTCAAAAGAGATGCAGCTTAGGCCTGCGTGAAAGATTTGTCTGCTGCGTTTTGTTCTGTTTATGCAAGGTTTCCATGGATAATATGAAAATGCCCAGAGGAGACTTGGGGAAAAGGAGCCCACACGGATGCAGTATGTTAAGCTGTTATAAATTGACTAATCTCAGCTGAAGTGAAGATAATGGGACAGTTCTGCTGAAATCAGTGCAAGTATATTTTCCCACCACAGCAGCCCTAGGTATTGAAAAGGGACATTAGGGCATTTCAGACTGGTCAGTACTTACTAACTGCTGCTTCTGAGTCTGCAGCAAGTGGCAGTCACAGCAGACCAAGTCAAAAGCAAGGAACCGGTGCAGTTCAACGCAGGCCTTATGATACAGCTTTCCTCACCATTAATAAATAAATGCATATGCACATAATAATTTAGGTGTTGCTATTTAGTGTTTGCAACATCAAAGTGATCCTGCTTTGTTTCTGAACTTTTAGGCATATCAGATATTTAAAACGTTGCAACACAGGGAATTATTAAAAATGGGTGCATTTCGAAGTAAAACAATAGAGCCAATTTAGGAAAAAAAGTGATTGAAATTACTTTGCAATTGTAGATTGCATTCCTGACTAGACAGAAATGCTCAAGGTAGTTATCTGCTGGCCTTGAAAATATTCTTTTTTATCCTCACAAGGAAAATATATATTTTTTATTTTTAATCCCAGGCAACTTTCTAGATACATGTATTTTTTTTTTTCAAAATTCCTGATACTTGGTAGCAATAAATAAATAAATCAATCTGGGCATTTCATTCTAATGTCATTTTGGGTGGAAGGGGGGATTGGTTTCCAACCAGTCTTGTTCATTCCTGTTACGCTTAGCTAATTATTGCCTGGCTATCTAATCGAGGTGCAGAAACGGGAGGCAGCGGCACGGCCATCCGGGGAGCCCAGCAAGCAGAGCAGGGGTGACCGGCGATCAGGAGGCCCCGACCTGTCAGCAGATACCCAGCAACACGGGAGAGCACGAGGGCGGCAGAGAAGGGGCGGCGGGGCGAGAGGGGGAAAGCAGGATGCGCACGTAAGACATTTGCGTTAAATAAATCTGCAATATGTCTTATCTGATTAACTTGTTGACATTATATAATTAAGTAAACTATGTGCTTCAGATTCACACCGGTCATACATCTACTTTCCGTGTTCTAATTTAAATCAGCCTTTAAAAAAGGTTTATAGTAATACTTGTGATCTTAGACTGTTTCCTTGACTTGGAGGGCCAAGAGAGAGATTTGGTGGTATTTAAGACATATAGAAAGTTTCTTCTGAAAGAATATTTTGTTCAAGGAACAGGCTGGGAAAGCATTTGAGATATGTTAGCACAGTTCGTCATTACTCGCTTCTGATTGTTTTTATTAAATAATCCTAGTTGTTACAGACAACAACTTTGAGGGCCATGAGGCAGTCTAACGTGTGTTAAGGCTCCCCGTAACTTGTCACAAGCGTGTTCTTAGTGGACCCAAACTGCGAGGTAATGTGACATGTCTTGCGCCCCAATGGCAGAGCAAACTGAGGCATTGCACATAAGCTGTTGGGCCGCTGTATTGCAGTCCTTACAGGCCCTAGCTAAGCAAGAATAAAGCAGATTGAGTGCATTTGCATGAAAAGTTTGTAGCCATGTAATGAGGGTGAATATGCATTAGTTTAGCTTGCATTAGCAAGATGAAAACCAATGCTATTAATTCTTTGTTTGTGGAAAAAACACAACTGAGCCACAAGACCTGGTTTAAGTCAGCTTACTTAAAGGCATATGCCAGTTTTGCCAAATGTAGTTGAAATAATTTTATTACATTAATATGTTTTTCCCAAAGCAGAGTAGGCCTTAAACAAAGATTTGAATAAGAAATAACTTTCTGGGTTAGTTAAGGAGAAAAACAGGAGAGAGATTTGGCTGCAGCCTCTTCCCTGTTACTGGAGAAAAATAAACCTTTGCAGCTGCTCAATCAGCAGTTGCCGGGTGGTTTTCATTCAAATACACGGGCACAGGGAGAACAGGTGAGATAACATATTTGCTTTCATTGTGGGGCTATATAGTAGCTAATGCAAATATGCTCGTCACAGGGCACATAAATGCCACATCCTGCTCATACTACCAAAGCAGATCCAGCCTGCCTTTAAAAGAAGGTTTATTCAGCAAATATCACCCCTTCGCTATTATTTTCTTAAGATTTTTTCTAATAACTGTCAAGCACTTGTTTAGTCATTGCTGTTTCACATGAAATTTCTCTATCTAGCGAGAACAGGATCGCTGCACATTTCCTGTTCTTGTGAATAATGCAGAATTTTAATTGTTAGAGGAATAAGCAGGAAACTGAGGTTACTGAGTAAGCCATTCGCCTTTTAATTTAAGGAACCCAAAAGAAACACAACAGAAAATTGTTTCATTTAACATTCAGCAGCCTAGTGGAGAAAAGAAAGAAAAAAGACTTAAAGAAAAGACTTATCTAGAAATTGCAACTGCTTCAGGGAAACGCTGCTGTCTGAATTCTTCCGTCCTGGCAAAACATTCGCAGTCACATAAAAAGAGCTGGCGACCAGCAGAGTTACTGATTGCCTCTGTGGCCGAACTGCACCACGGCTGATTATGAGCCAATTTGTGGGATTCTGTGTGGGAGCTGCGTGGTGAGACGCCAGGCCTCAAAGAGATGTTTGCTGACGGTTTGATCTCCTCCGTCTATGCGCACTGGGTATTCACCGGCGGAGACGGTGGCAAACAGACCAACAAGGACCAATCGATGAGTGTCACAACAGCTAAAGCTGGCAACCACTTTGATCTTAAACTGAACGACTCTGGTCTGCATGGAAGGTGCTTTTTTAAAAGCATGTGAGCAACATCAGTAAGACGACTTATTTGTTTGCTGTACCACTTAAAGAATGAGGATGCTCAGAAAAACTCTTTTTCTCACAGCAGTGGCAGTACCGTTTGGAAACACACTGCCAGTAACGAACCTGAGGGAAGTGCAGAAACCATTTACACAGACCTAAGTGGTTAGAAGTGCTAGAAAACGGTCCTAGACACAGGAACGGCGGCCAGAATAACCTCCCAGGATCAGGAAAGATTACTTGCAGCTGTTCTATTTTTGCAGGTATCTCTGGACACAGAATCAAAAATAGAAAAAATAATAGCAGAGGGTTCCTGCATATGCCAGTTGGTTATGAAACTCAACCTTTTGTTTCCAAGCTGCTCATGTTTTATATTAAAGCCTGGAGAGTGAATTTATTTTCATCTAATTATTAAAAAACTCCCAGCAAATCACCACTATCACCAGCTGACGTGCCCCTCTGAAGGCTAGAGCTACATCTTCTAAGGAATTTTGTACCCTGCTGAAATTCCCTGTGTAGCAAGAACAGTCTCTGCCCATCAGTGCAGCACATGCATCGCCCAGCGCAGGGAGTCAGCGGCAGGTAGCAGCGGCCTTAGCAAGGGGCACAAGAAGCTGTGGAAAGCTGCATCAGTGTGGACATAAAACCATGCCAGCTGAGTAGGGGGGTCAGGCACAGCGCAGTGCCATACAGGGATGAACACTATCTTCCTTCCCTTCTCCATTTTTCTGTTTTTCCCACTTGCGCTTTGCTCTCCTTTTTCCTTCCTGAAGCTACTTCTTCTGCTCATTGCTTTCTCCTGCTGCCCTGCTCCCTGCTTTCTCCCTTTGCCTCTTTGCTGCTTGATTTTGAAAGAATTTCCTTTCCTCCATTCAATTCTTGCCCTGCAATTCTCTCTGGAAATCAGCCAGCAGGCTAAACTGGAGCTATAACAGCTAATACTAAACAGATATTTTTTAGGAAGATTATACAATCTTATGCTTTAGAGTTTCTAGTGATTAGGGTGAGATCTTCCTGGGGAAAAAAGAGTGTTTCATCCTTGCCTACTGCACTATTTGTCCTACTTGCCTTTGATGCATCTCGTGCTATTAGAGACAGATGTCAGTTTGTACAAAAATTGGGTTGGAAGATGGGGCAGGACAGTCAAGTTAAGGACTCCCCAAACTGCAGTTCCAAGAGACCTTCATGAAAAACAGATGGGTTAAATCTATCACTCAGTCACTATTAGGATCAGAACTGCACAAACCAAAAGGTAAAGATGACAAAAAATTTAGCACGGTTTTAGCAACGCTAGTTCAGGACAATTTTACCGTGCCATAAACAGCCAGGCATCATGAGATACCAACAGAGCTTTTCATATTCAAGTCAGTAATAAATATGGAAGCAAGCTTTTTTAATTTCTCACTTGATGATATGTGTACCGATCTACCTAAGTGCACACTACTAACCCCAGTGGTATCTCAGCATTCCCTATCACTTCTCACCAATGATCTCCCACAAAAAATGTCATACAAAAAGCAGGAATTACACGCTAAGCTATAATTTCACAGTAGACTCCACTGAAACTATGGTGAATTCCAGCATTCTAGTGAAATTATTTGTTACTCTCTTTGTACATACAGTTTTGCTTCCCAAGGATTTGGCAACAAACTATAACCTTGACGAGATAAGTAAATAACATAATGAGAACACTTATTTTTCTGTAATGTTTTCCCTCATCCTTTCCCAGCTCTGCCTCTCCTTCCTATTGTGTCCTTATTTTTAAAGCAGATTTTTTTGGCCAAAACATGCTAGTATTATGTGCCGGTTCTCAGAAGTGTAGTACAAATTTCATTGCCATTTTTCATACAAATACTAATGCACTGAGGCAGAACGCATCCTGCTTTGTCCTGTGAATCTTCTCAAGTGGTCTGCAATAAAGCCATCAAGCTCATTTCAAGCTATGGTAAAGAGTAATGGTAAAGGGTGTATTATCTGCCAGGTGGTTTGCTATAGATCCCACCACGCAGAAACCGTTTTTGGTTTGTTTGTGAACATCTTTGTTGTAAAGAGGGATCCGATCTATCTTGTCTGCACTAAGTGTCCCATTAAGCGAGCCTTTACTAGGGATGGCTGATTCGGAAAGTTACACAGGGCTTCAAGCAGAAATATAGATATTTACAGTGTCCCAGAAACAGACCAGATACCCAAACAAGATTAAGCTCCCGTTGGACCTGTCAGTGTAGAAGTAATGACAGCCCTCAGTAGAAATGATTATCACTGTCAGGCTGCATTAGCTCACTGAAGTTACTCTATTCTTAGCGCTGCCCTGTGAAAATGCTTAAGAAAGAGCCACACTTGAGTTACAAAACACTGATTTTCCCAGTGACACCAAGTGATTGGATTAGCAGTGACTGGATTAGCACTTGATGAACTGTTACAGCTGCCCCGCTCCATCCTCACGGCATTGTAATATCGGCACGTCGGCAGGGTTTGAAACACAGCCTGAGCGACTAACTAGCTCCGATTCAATTGTGGGAACTGGGAGATGGATTAAAAGCCGAAAATTGAGTTAAGATAGCAAAGCTGTGGAAATAGGCCCTTGAAACGGCTGCCCCTCGGGATTTCCCAGGGTGGTAGGCAGGTCCGGGGAGGGCGCCGGGCTTGCCATCCGCCCCAAAGCCTCCTCCTGAGGGCTTTAATCAAAAACATTGGTTTTTACTCCAAAAGGAAAGCGGACCGCCCTGAGCTCTTTGGAGAAACGCCCGCAGGAGACGCCCCGGGGGCTGGAGGCCCTCCAGGGCCTGGCCCTGATGCTCCCATGTCCCCCCGGACTTGGCACCCTCTGCGCGGCCTTGGGCCCAAGGCGGTGGCCCCGGGCGCAACGTGGCGGCCCTGGGCCCGTTTTGGGAGACCGGCTCTCCCTCCACCTCAACGAGAGCAAAGATGCTGCTCAGGCCCTTAATTTCACCGCCGGGGCCTGTCAGCTAAAAGCCAGGCGCCATGACGGCGAAATGCTTCACCGGGTTCGGACCAAAGCCCAAGCGCCAGGAGAAGGCATGGTTCAAACGGGGGGTGAGATCCACCTGGAAGCCCCTTCTCCTGGGGCCGTGGAGACCGAGGCCTGGGCCGCCCGGGGGGCAGCCGCCATCTCGGGGGAGCAGGTGCCATCCCGCTCCGAGGCCTCGCGGCGCCATGGCGCGGTCTCCTCACAGGAGGGGAGGCCCCGAGGCGTCAAATAAACCAAAGAAATGGGTATTTTTCCCTCAGGTTTCTGAATGTCTGGCGAAGCGGTGTGGACACAGGTGGCGTGGGGGGGATCTGAGGTGTTTCTGCGAGGAAACCCCCGCGCTCCCCCGCAGGCAGCGGGGCCGGGCGGGCGCAGCCAGGCCGCGGCAGCAACGCCTCCGCCGCGGCGCCGCCCGGCGCTCGGCTCCCGCAGAGGGAGGTGCTCGGCGCCGCGCCGCGCTCTTCGCCGCCGCCCACAGCCAGGCCGGACGCGCGGCGCCGCCGGCGAGCAGGTCTGCGCTGCCGCGGGCGGGGGGCGGGCGGGCAGGGGCGCCCTCGCCGCCTCCCTCGGGGAGCCGGCGCTGGGCGGCAAGGGGGAGGGCGGCAAGGGGGGCCGCCGAGGCGGAGGCGGCGCCGCGGCGGCCCCCGGCCTCAGCCCGCGGGCGCCTGTGGGGGCGGGAGGCGGCCGCGCGCTCCGCCGGCTCCCCGCACGCGGCCCCTGCGGGGAGGGTTGGGCGGGGGGAGCCCCGGCACCGCCGCGGCGGCGACAGCGGCGGCCCCGGCCTGGGGCGAGAGCGGCGGCGGCCTGCGGAGCCCGGCTGCGCCGTGCGCTGCGCTTGAGAGTGGACTTAACCCGCCGTCTGCTGTAAGTGCGGCGGGCTGCGCTCCCGCAGGTGCCCCGGCCGTTACCTAGCGCGCTTTTCCTCGCTTTTCCTCGCTTTTCCTCGCTTTTCCTCGCTTTTCCTCGCTTTTCCTCGCTTTTCCTCTCCCTTTTAACTTTTCGTGCTCCTCCGCTAGCCTGAAGTGAGTTTAAAGATGCCGTTTCACTCCAGGGGTGCCCAAATGTGGTTCTTCCGAAACGGCTTGCCCATCAGCTGCACCCCCTGATTTCCCTGGGGGACGAGGCTAGAAACCTGCCCGGGCACCAGCGGCGGCTGCTTTTCCATCTAAACATTTAGCTGCTTCAGAAATGCTGTGAACAATATTGTTATTGTTAATGTATGCTAAGTAGTGTTTTATACCTAATAGATCGGGTTGTTGCAGAGAAGCGTCTTTCACTTTTTTTATGCACTTGCGGTGATGGTGGAAACACATTTTGTCCTTAAACCTGCAGCCAGGCGCAACTTCTGCGGAGTATTTGTGTGTTTGTGCGCGACGGTGGCGGAGGGAGAGGAGTCAGGTACACGGATAGCACGGGAGCAGTTTGCCTCTTCTGAACCCTCATGCAGAAATTCCTTCGAAATAATTCCGGACCTTGGGCAATAGGGGGAAAAAATTGCCGAGGCTTAAATGAGTTGCACGCTTGCAAGCATGTGGGGGAGATGCCCGTGCGGCGGCGCGGGGAGGCTCTGCGAAACCAGGGTGTCGGGGAGGCTCGAGCAGCTGCGGAGCGGCAGCTCGCGTCCTGTGCTGCTTATTTTTGTCCTGGGAGAAGCAGCGATGCATTGCAGCGTGCTGGAGGGCGCGAGCGGGGGAGCGCAGCGCGTGCCTGGGCGCTGCTGGAGCGCCTGCTCTTGCGGTCTAAAAACTGGCGTAAGAGCGTCTTGGAAAAACGCACTGCCCTGGAGAACATGGCACACGATACTCACCTGTGCGTCTGGGAGTCCTGCATGCCAGTAGTCTCAGTTTGCATCTGAAGCAGCTACCTTTTTTTTAATTTCTCCTGAAAAGCTGTTTTTTCTTACCGTCCATGCATTGCAGCCTGAGATTTCCAAGCTCCTATCTCGTGGGTGTCTGAGGGTTGCTGCAGAGGAGATCGTGTGTGTTGTGCTGGTTCCTGCACAAGCTTTAGTTTTGCTCTTTCTTTCGTCGAGGAACAAAAGCAGGAGTAATTTCGACAGAAGGGCCGTGTTTTGCATTTTGTGTGTTGAAATGTGGCGTGGGGAAGCAGCCTTCGGTAGTGCCAGGCAGCAGGATTGGATATGATTCAGGTGGCTTTAGGGAATAGCTGGAGCCTGACATACTGCACCGTCCCCCCAATCCCTTCACACACACATAAAAGCCGAAGAAATGAATTGACCACCTTGAAGGTCCCCCTGATTTGACCAGAATTTGACTGTTTGTTTCCAGGTCAGTGTTCGGCATTGCTCTGGTTAATGTGGCATTCTGCAATAACCAGGCAGTGTGGAAACGTGGAAAGTTTCTGTAGTCTAAAATACAGCAGTTTTACCAGGCAACAAATAATTCTCTGGAGTGGTTGACAGAGAGTGGACCATGTAACCTTGAAATTTCATGTTAGAAAAGGAGATTTAAGCTTCCTGTTTCCTTTTAAATCTTGAAGAACTGACTGATTCCCGGAGATCAGCGTGCATCAGCCGGCTGTCCTGGCGCGGAGGTAGGTCTCAGGAAAGATCTGGCAGTGGAGTGATAAAACTTGCTGCCGATCTTGCTCGTGGCAGCTCCTGCTTCGCTCCCCGTGCTTGCTGTCAAAACCTCTCACGTACTCGTCTGCGCCCAACGAGCCCCGCGCCGCTGGCACGAAGCAGGCTGAGCGAGCGTTAATCGGGGTGAGGCCAGAAACGGCTCTTTCTGGAGAGACAGGGAAAGAGCCAGCCGATGTGAAAACTTTGGCGTTTGTTTTTCTCATTTCTGGCTGCCGTGTCCTTGTGCAAACAGCCCTGCCGTGGTGCAAAGCGAGGGAGAAGCAAACTTGGGAGTTGTGATCCCCCGCGTGCCGTTGCCTTTGGAGGGAGAAGGAGGCACCCGAAGATTTTTCTCCCCCCTCGTGTAGCCTCCATGGGAAGAGAGAGCTAACTTTCCCCTCTGCTATTCTAAGGGGTTAAAATTTCTGGGATAATGGTGCGTGTCTGAGCAGCACAATAGACTTATCCTAAATTCCTAAAACCTTTCATGGAATAATCAGATTGCTTCAGTGTGCACGTAAGATTGTCTGCGGTACAAAGAAGAAATAATTTACTGTTTCAAAGGCAGCGACTTAAACATATAAAAGCCACTAGTGTATTAGAACTGATGACTTTCTATCTCGGGAAACCTTCTTTACAGTTGACAGTCCTTAAAGAGCCATGATAAATAGGATCAGATTATTTGACAAGCCAAACCATTCTGATCGCTGTTGTACGTTTTTATTTAAACAGAATGGCGCAGGGAATGTAAATCTGCCTTAACATATTGAGGGGGGTGTCAGCCGCTATTGTGGCTTGCTGTTGTTGCTGCAGTCATTGTTTGAGGCACAGAGTGCCCGGAGCTCTCCAAGCCTGTCCTAAGCAGCGTGGAGCAGAAGCCCTTCGCTTTCCGCTGTGCCAGAGCTCTTCCTTACCTGGTCATCAGCAAAAGAGAAACTGCCTCGAAGATTGCAGAAGGGTGCCTGGCGAAGCGTGGATCAGACGTAGCTTGTAGCGGAGCTCTGTTCCCTTCCCCGCTATCGGGCATAAAGCGAGTGTGTGAGCAGGAGGGCCGGCTCTGCATCTCAGAGCCTTGCAAAGCTGCTCCTCAGCCACTGAAAAGCCGGAGTGTTTCGGATTACCCCCTGCATAGGCCCAGCGCACAGCGAGGGAGTTTGTGACGCTCGTGGAAGCTCAGGGTTAAAGGAACTGAAAACCCAGCCCGAAGAGTTTGGGAAAACCAGTGATGTATATAAGTATGTACCTGTCAAGAGCATAGCCTGCTGATAGCTTAAGCTGCTGTAACACCAGCTTCACTTTTTATTCACTGTGAGAAGATGTATTCCCTGGTAAGACCACAGCCAAGATTGCAGAGGTTGCTTCTGGCTGGTTTTGTTTTGCAGGAGGCCTGTGTAAGATAGCAAAATAGATTCAGGACTTCAGGAGAGCACTCAGTCCCTGCTCCTGTCCCGAGCAGGATCAGCTGTGTCTAAACCGTGTTTTTCTAAGCTTTTGAAGACCTTCAGGGATGGGTTTGCCAGAGTCCCTAATGATTTGCTAGGAAGCTTGTTCTTTAAGTGCAACTGAAATCTCCTTGTTGTAATTTAAGCACAGTAGAAGTAGGAAACAGATGATCACTGTCCTCTTTGTAGGTGTGTTTCAGCTGGGGAGTGTTGAGCATCTGCCACCCTGAAAGAAGCCGGTGGGAGCTGGGAGCATTACTTTTCTTTCTAAATGAGGTTGGAAGCGGCTATAATTGGGTGTCTGTACAGGGCAGCCTCAAACAAGCAATTGCCTTTGAAAAGCACCGTACACTGAGTTTAGCTCCTGTTATCCACAGTCAGACAGGGAAAGAGTTTCCATTGCACAGTGATAGCTCAAATTAGATCCCTTTTTTAGGAAGGGCATACCTATTAGAAGGACTGTCTGCTTTAGAGGAATGGTGCTCATCCTGGAGTGATAAGGATTGTACATGGGCATGGTTGTTCAAGCACTGGGAGACCTTTTTTCTCCGAAGAGTGTCAGTGAGACAGTGATGGGTTTCAGCTCCGTAAGCGACAGCTAGCTCTGTTGGCTCGTGGGGCAACTTCTCCATGCCCTAAAGAAAAGCAGAAATCGCCTGGTGCTGCTTAGAAATAGTTTAGTCAACCCGGTGACCACAGTGGCAGCGTGCTCTCCGCGTTGTCCCTTGCTGTGCTGCGAAGTCCTCTGAAAGGCAGAAGTACGGACTCGTCCTTCGTGCCCTTTTAATCCAAGGCCTCAGCGCTCTGAGCTGGAGGCAACGTAGGTCTGCGGTAGCTGCTTTCGTCTGAGTAGATGTGCTGTCTTCACGTGACGTTGCAGTGCATTAACTGGTGGCATTTGAGCTTGTACACTTAGCAGAGGGATGCAGTCACTTGCTGAAGCTGAAGTGTCTGTCAAACACAGCTGTAGTGGCTGTGACAGTCTGAAGGCATCAGACAGAAAGGTTTGAGAAGAGCTGGATGCAGCAGGACGCACAGACTTTGGCTGCGCTCTGGGACTTGCTGGTGCGGGACAGCCTGAAAGTGCTCTGCACCTTGTTGTGGACCCAAGCTTGACCCACTCAGGAGTTGGGCTGACAGGACAGGGCTGAGCACAGCACCCAGACCCTCAGCCTGGATGGCCAAATCGTGGTCATAGCAGATGTAGTGGCCAGCAGTACCCATAGGAAACAGGCTTGAGGTGAAGCTGATGGCTAAATCTGCTCTTCGCTTTGCAGCGCACGCATTTCATGGTAGTCCCCACGTTTCCCCTGCAGACGAGGAGCCGTCTGGGATCAGACTTCCAGCACTGGTTGTATCTTCACTATTGCTTGAGTGTCATCTCCTTGCTCAGGCTCTGACTCTGGTGCTCTCAGCTTGGCTGCAGCTTCCAGAGCTTCCAGCTTCCAGCTCCTCCTCAGCCAAGAGCACAAGAAAGGTGTTGGCTGCCACCGTATACTTCAGGTAGGCATTTTCTGTGTGATAGGTTTTGGCAATCTTCAAAACCTCTTTTTCTTTTCCTTCCCTCCCCTAAATTTAGTTCCAAAGTGGAACTTTTTTTTTTCCTCCTGCATTTCAGAAGTTACTTGAGAGAGGAAGATTTGACAGCTCTGCTCGCTGTTTCTGGCCCACTGATATGCCTGTTTTTTCCATCTATTTTTTCCTCTACTGTGGCTAGCCCTTAACCTGCAGGCAGTACAAAACAGAAATCCTCCTAGTCTTAGTCCTGGTTCAGACTTCACCGTTTGTACTTCTTCATGAAGATGCTCCAAAAGACAGGTTTGCTTTTGATTTGAGGATCAGTTAGAGAGCTAAGGATGGCCCCTGGCTGATCATGTTCAGCCCTCCATTCCCCTGCTGCTTCCCAAATTATTTTAGAAAGGACATTAAAAAGGATCCACGGTAACAAAATTGAGCTCTCTCAGCTAATCTTTGCACTAACTAATTGTAAAACAGCATAAATAACTGCTTTCTGTCAGTGGAGCAATGCTGTTTCACACCATCTGAGGACCTGGACCCAGCTCCAGGCAGGCTTTCCTAGATGTGGGGTTGGCTTTCCTCCCCCCACCCCTTGCTCTTTATTCTGTCGGTGGCTGTTCGCTGCACATATTGATTCATGTATGCAGGAGGAAGCGTGGTGTTATAAAAAACACGAGTAGCTGGCAAACGTTCAGGTCTTTTAGATGTAATCATCCAGTTTGGAGTCTTCATCAGCATAACAGGGTTCCTAAATTTAAATAGAGATCTGGAGAAATATGGTAATGAAAAATGGTGTAACAGTCCTGCGCTTTGCTGCGAAGGCCGGGTTTTGTCAAAGGAGTTTTACAGAAGATTTATGATGAGTTTTGGATTCAAAACATGAATTTGATAAGGTCAGGGAGAGATGAAGTATGGATAATGATATCTCGTTGCTGCAGTTAAAAGGGAAGTCTAACCCAGTGCATGTCTTTCAGATAACTATATTAGCTCATAAATTTTCACAGCATTTATTTTTTTCCTGACACGCAGGCAGATAAGTAGCATAATGAATGGTGGGTTTCGCTTGCCTTCAAATGAGCATGAGAGACTCAGAGGGTCTGAACAGCAAGTCGGCAAAGAGCTGTGCAAAGTCTCTCCTTGAATTTACGGCAAGTTGGAGCGCGTTGGTAGGGTGTGAAGTGGCTGTGCTTGTACCAGCGGTCCTGTTACCCCGTTACCCATCGGTTTACGGGAGGTGGTTCCTTGGGCGCGGTTAGTCCGTGCTCAACTTCTGGGTTCCTTCACAGGTGACTGTGTGACTCTGTTATATGAGATCTTGTTCAGTAAGCCAGGCTTTCTTCCTGCTTAAAATATTCCTATAAATCCTGTTTTCTCTTGTTTTCTCCTCCTTTTTGAGTTGTGAACAAAGGGTTAGAGTATTTATCGTTTGGGTCACTTTGCGGTCGCAGGGTCGTGCTGCCTTGTCCAAAACCCGTCTCTGGTTTGTGTGCTTTGCAGGTGTTTTCCAAGTTACCAGTTTTTTCTAGTCAGCAGCAGTTACATTTGTGCAGCCATTGAAGTGTGATAGACAGGATTACTCGCTAAATACCGGCCTACCGCAGCACAGGCAGCGCAGAAGCCGCTCTTACGCTTACCGAGCAGGTTTCTGCAAAGGTAGAAGGGAGGGAAGTTCACATGGTCCCTTGTGTTATAATTAAGCTCTTACCCTGCGTTTGGCCTAGCAGGGAAAAGCACTGGGGTAATTTTTTAATACAGCTTTTGGAAACATTTGGGCGAGGTCTTTGCCTTCTTTGCCTTTTTTTTTTTCTTTTTTGTAGTGCATTTGTTTTCCATATTGGTTAGTACTGAAAAACGACTGAATTAGTCACTGCTCTCCCTCGGCCTCCCAGATGTGAGCGTGACTCTCGGGTGTGCGTGCGTTACGGGAGAGCTTTGGTGGAGCCTTTAGCGGGAGGTAGCGCGGGGGCTGGAAGGGGGGGGTTTCGGCGCTGCCCTTCCCCTCCTGGACGATGCCCCGTGGTCGCAGAGGATGCTGTTTGAGAAGGGACCCCCAAGGCTGTGGGTATGTGATTAGCAAACATTGACGGGTATGGGTAGCTTAGAGCATGCTTTTTACTTTATTCTGAATAATCTTTGTGGGACGTGAGATGGAGTGGATGGTTTATAACACGTAGGAAATGTCTGATGCTCGCCCACGTATTTAAAAGGTGATAGCTGAGTAATTTTTGCATCGCAGGACGAGTTTTGCTAGTCCCACTCGTGTGCATGCTCGTCGTGGGCTCCTTGAGACCCGAACGGGGTCTGAAAGATAAAGTGCTGATGGCTTCTTTGCAGGGCCGCGTGTCAGCAGCGAGTAGCTGGGCGATAAATTGGCCGTCTTAACTACGGGGTTGACAGAAATCGGTACGAGCGTGCTGTGGAGTAGGCCTTTGTATCGCTGATACGTTCGGATGTCTGGAAGTTGGAAGTGCATTTATTTGAAGAAACACTTTAAAAATGCAGTGTGTTCTGTATATATTCCTTTCCCTGTTACAAAGGATGTCCTGGCTTACTAGAAGCGAGTAGGACGTGGCTGTGACTTGCCAGGAGTTTTTGCAAGCTGGAGACTGAACTTGTCTGCATGCAAGTGCTGCGAGGCACCAGCGCCCGAAAACGTTTCTTTCAGGCAAATGCTGTATCTGTGATGCATTGATGCACATTGCACCTATATGACAATGATTATGTAGGCCTGATTTTGAACAGAAAAGCCGGCTCCCGGTGTAACTCCAGCAGGTTGTTTGCTTTTGAGAAAAAAATGTTTGGCTCGTTGTGGACCGTTGACGTGGCCGCTGCGAGGCTCCGCTTTTTCGGCAGATGATTGCAGACAAAGCGTAGCGTGATGCTGGTGTTACTGGGTGTTTTTTTATCTTATCATTCCTACATCCTCTCGCTCACACAGTATCTGCGATGCTGCTTTCTGGTAATGCGCTCATAAATTTAATTCTCCGTCCGCATTCGGCTTTGCCTTCCACGCTTTCCTCTACCTCCTTTTGGTATGGAAAGAGGTGACTAACATGACTGCTTTAATGACTTTGGTGTTAATAATCCCATCGGTGTGGAGCTCTGTCCTGGAAACTCCTGCGCTGATAAACGTTGCCCCTCAGCAAAGCAGTAACAGGTTATTTGGGGCTTTTTTGTGGGGTGGAGGTGGAGGGTGCAGGGACGGCTGGAGTTCAGCTCTCCAAAAAGCGTGCCGAGGCCTCTGTGGTTTAAAACAGACGTGATAGACAAGAACACTGGGGGAAGAGCTTTCTTGGGAGTATGGTTAAAATTGCTCTAATTGGGGTAAAGCAAGTGTGGCACCTGGGAGGTCTTGCTGTCCTGGTTAGTCCTGGAAAGTGTAGCATGTGGCAGGGATTTCTGGGGTGCTTTGGGGAAGTTGGGACAGATTTACTGAGTACATGTATATACAGGGGTTTTAGTGTTTCATGGTGTTTTTTTTTCTTCCGTTAGCCACATTTTTTCCTTGCATATTCTGATTTCCTGGTATTCCTAAAAAAGCCTGGAGGAGGCTTTCTGTTCGTGTTGCAGAGCTTTGTATTTCTATTTAAAGGATGTAGCTGAAGGATTTCAAAGACCAACCTCTCCCTGGTTTATATTAGGAAGTCTTTCTGCTACAGCCCTTACGATGTCTTTGGGAGGATGGATGGAGCTAGAAATAACGCGTTTCCAAAACTGCCTTTACATCCTGGCTCCGGTCGCCCGCAGCGAGGGTGTTTGCATCTCCTGGAAGGGACTCGAGCGGGAAGCTTGGTAGGCGCCCGGTCCTCCCACGGAGCCGCCTCGCCGGGCTGGCCAGCCTTGCTTCGCGGGAAATCTCCGTGCAATTGTTGATTTCCTTTATTCATCAGAAAGTTAACGTCTGTGGGGTGTTTGGGAATGAGAAGGGGGTGTTTTTGGTGATGGCGTGTCAAACATGCTTCATGCCTCCCTGTCTCACAGGACCTTTCCAAAGGAAGGTTGACCGGCGTTGGTTCCTGATTTTTTGGATGCATTTGGGGTATTTTCGGCTATGGCTAGGCTCTTGGAGCAGCATTGCATTTTATTCAAGTATCACATTTGCATCAGATGCTGGAGTTTCTAGAGGCTGTCAGAAAAAAAAAAAGGGATGCGGTGAGGGTCTAATCGTGCTGGAGGAGCCGGACTCCAGCCTCGTGCAGCAGAGTCGGAAGGAAGCGAAAACCCCCGGACACTCGCTGCGGTGGGGAGCCAGATAGGCTCAGCGTTGGCCAATTTGAGTAAGTAATGGTTGCTCTATATGCCTGGGGTACCTCTGATACCGTCATCCACAGGTTGGCTCTCAGGGCCATCACTGATTTTATTTATTTATTTATTTAATTTCATTTTATTTTTTAAAGCTTAAATGAATAGTAGTTTTGCTGCAGAGGAGTTGAATCTCTTGCTGACCAGCTGCTGGTACAACATGCGCGCTGTGCTTTATATCCTGCACTTCCCAGAGCTAATGCTATTTATACAACATTTTTCTTTGTTGGGCTTTTAACTAATTGTGTGTCAAGGGAAGTAAAATCTTATTTCTGGAGCTGACTTTTCTCTCTGGAGCATAACTTTTCCTTGATGATATTCCCATAAGCAATTTGTATGAATGTAAAGATGTCCTCCTTTCAGCGACTCTCCATTAATGAGCAAAAGCATTATCAGAGCATCTAGTAGGTTGTATATTTGATTAGGAGATTTTTCTTGTAAAGATTAAAAACCTGTAAAGTTTGACATTCAGAAGTTTGAACATTTTTCTTTAAACATTCTTTCCCAAATTCTGAGAGGATAAAAATGTTTAAAGAGCCATGTTTTTAAATTACGTTCGCCACAATTTTAGCGTGCTTAGTTTTTGTTTTTAATATACCTCTAAACATCTTGAAATGAGAAGGATTTTCTGAACTGAAACCATTTTTCCTCAGACTTCAATTTGTTCCCAGCCACAAATATTTTTCTTTTCAAAAGCAACTTAGATTTCAGTTAATTACCATTTCCCCAATTTTTAAGGAACAGACTGCAAGTGGAAGAAGAAAATCAGGTCTGCAGCTCTTCTCCCTACGTCCCTTTCCGTGCTCGGAGGTGGGTCTTCCAGGACACGCATGAACCTGCTCATTGATCTGCCGGGGAATATATGGAGGCAGGAGTGGATTTCCTTCAGAGGAGAAGTAGTAGCTTTCTCTGTAATTTATGGCGTGCCAAAGGAAAATGGTCATTAGTAAAAACTGGGTTAGAAACCTCAGCAAAATTTGCAAGCGCTGCTGCGGGTGACCGCGTTGGCGTTGTCGGGTACCGCTGCGGCCGCCAAGGATGCTCTTGGGAAAGTTCAGGAAGGGTGTTGGGAAAATTCACTGAAATCCAGCTTTGAATTCCCATTTTTTGCATGCTCCAAGTGACGCATTGGCCTGAAGCTCGCACTGGTGGGTTGGAGGTACTAGTCTCTGAGCGGTGGAAAGCTGCATGCAGTGAAATGTGTCCACCAAAGTGTGTTTTCTTCAAATTCAGTGTTTGGTACAAAGCTGCAGAGCAAAAGCATAGTGTCAAAGTAGTAGATCTTCCTCTCCCTAAAGGTTATAGCTAAATGTCTTAAGGTGAGGTTGATTTATTTGAAGCTATATCGAGAAAATGCTCTCTGGAGGATCTGCTGACAAGTGCCACGTTTTAAATAATCTCTTACTCTGTAGTTAGAGAACATTACGTTGGGATGGAAAAAATAATCAATCATGAAGCTGCTTCTGGTCTAGATGGCAATCTTATCTGCCCAGACAGCAAAATGGCATTTTTTAAATCAGGTTTAGTCTGACAGGTCCTGCTGGCCTTGCTCCGTGTGTCTGGGGAGGATGAGTCAAGCGAGGGGCTGGCACGCTCACCGAGGAAGACCACCCTTGGTTAGGGATAACCCATATGCTAAAGGGGCAGGTTGTCACCTACCACGTTGTCCTCCCGCTCTGGTCGCCCACGTGTCTGATATTGCTATTTTTGTGGGGAAAAGCCTCCCTGAGCCGTGTGATCTCCATGGCTGCCGGGCGCTTCTGTCCAGGCTAGAAGTGGAAGAAAATATTATTTGGCATCTTGAAAGAGGAGATCCACCAGCCCAGTGTGCTCCAGGTTGACTCTGTCCTGCCGGACGGAAAGCAGAAGACATGGACATGCACTCAGTGTCCTCACTGTAGGTGACAGTGACCCACTTATGGCAAAATTAATTCCCATAGGATGTATTACAACTTCAAACCCATAAATGCTCTGAAGATGGTGGGAACCTGAAAGTGAAGAAGTTAGATACAAGGCTTTTTTTCCCAATATCATTGTGGAAAATCATGAATTGAGGTGCTTTGTCTGAACAATACAAGACTTTCCCATTGCAACCCAGGACTATTTCTCTTCTGTAGCTTGATCTATTGAGACATTTAAAATTAAAGTTGAGTAAAAGAAAGTATATTGTTCTTCACTTAAAATGCCTTGTTAATAACCTTTTAATAGAAAATTTTGAAGTCTTTTGCAGATTTTCAGTAAAAGAAATTGTCTTGCAATAATTTTGTTTTTCTTTAAGAAAAACCCCAAACCTGCTTCATTTAAGAACCTAACTTTGTTTCAGACATTATGGAGTATGTTTTTTATTGTACATATTATTTATTTAAGTTAACATCTGTCATAAGGCAAATGGAAACATTCAGAATTGCCAAACTCGGTTAATTACAGACACAGTTAAAAGCAAATTTAGATGTTTATCTAACAGTAATTATTAGCAATAAGTAATAATTTTAGCTCTTTCGTTCTAAATGAAATTGAAGTCTTAATGGCAAAATTGCCTGTGGAACAGGAACCTGGTTTGCTGCACTATGAGCACTTTGCGAGTGTAAAGATGCTTAGGAAAACGTGATGGAAGCAGACCAGTGCGGTCTGTGAAACCCCTGTGCACTCATCTTTTTTGGAAGCGCGCTTTCCCCGTCTCCGTCCATAGCTGACCGCGCTGGCTCTTTCACCTTGGCAGGGACGAATTTACGTGGTGGCTTCGGATTCACATTTGAGGGAATAAAGCACCTTTGTGCAGCGTGATGCGGTTTCGCTTCCCTGTCCGGCGTGCAGGACGGAGGCGGTGGAGTCGGCGTGATGTCCCCGGAGGACCTCGGCTCCGAACGGAGAATTACGCAGCGGTGACGGCGGGGAGCGACCGCTGTGGTTAGCGCTGGAGCTGCGGGAAGGCTGCGCCGCGCTTGGAGCCCCAACGTGCAGAAACGTTCTGGGGAGGCAGCTGGTGCTGGGAGTAGAAGTGCCAAGTGCTTCCTCGTGACAGACTCACAGAAATAGTTTTTTAGTCATACCAGTCTGATGCAAATTTTGCTCAGTGTTTACAGATCTAGTAAATTCTGAATATTCATCTCCGCACATTTGCCTGTGTGCACTACGTGGCAAGGAGAAGGTGCAGCTCTGAAGAGCACGGAGGTTTGGGACCAGTGCCTAGCCTCCAGTTAATATTTCATACAGTCAAGTGGGGAGAAAATCATTTCCCAAGATGCCTTCCTCTTTCTGATTTATTGAATGAAATATCCAAAGAACAGTTATTTTGTTGACCAGAAAAAAATTGATTTTAATAATCCTCAGACTTCTGAGGAGCTGCGTGAAGAGGGGGAAACTACCCTTTCTGCCTGCGTGGAGCCCTGTGGTGTGCCTGAAATGCAGTGTTTTGGTTTCATTTGAAAGTATAGTGAGTGTCTCATTGGAGGGGACGAGAGTGAAACAGTCAGAATTTACCACACTTTTCATAGTAGAGCAGCTTTTACCGGTTAAGAGCTGGTTGGGGTTTTCGTTTGTTTGTTTTTCTGTTCTTTTTCCTCCAGTAGAGCACCTTGCCTATCAAGTTTGAAACTTCTCGTGGAAAGGCACTGTTAACGAAAACGTTGGCAGAGGAAAGAAGGGCGATTGCTCTCTTTCCAAGCAGCCGGTAGGCTGGTGGTTGTGGTCCTTGTCCCAGACGGGGCGACCAGCCTGGAGATCATAGGGACCTGAGCAGGTCCGAGGTGGGACGTGAGGACTTCTCCTGTTAGAGCTGGTGCCTTGGGTAGTGCTTTTCCCTTACGCTGAGATGGAACAAAATCACCCTCTTCTTGGGAGGTCCTGCATACCAAGGATATTTGTTTCGGAGGTATTAATTTTGGGGTTTTGTATGTATTAAGAGAGCTATATCCCAGCTAGTGCTGATTATGAGTTTGCTCTCCAAATGCAGAAGCACTGGGATTACAGATTAAATCCAGCTGAGTTTGACTGAGACTAGGCATGGAAATAAAAACAAGAAAAAGTGATGAATATTGACAGCACCGATGATTCTGGGGAAGCAAGCTGGCGAAGGGCTGCTCTTCTGCTGTGTGATTTGGCCAAGCCAGTAAAAAGTCCGATGAATGTTCTCTACACATAATTAGTTAAGAATATTTCTTAAGAATAACCAACAAAGTTGTATTTGATTGCAAAAGTCATGCCTAAAAGGGAAATAGTTTTGATGTGTGCCTGATGTTGGATGTTTTGTGGGTGATTCTTGGAGCGGTTCGTGCTGGCATACGGCGTTTCCAGGTTGGTGGGAGGAGGAACGTTTCTGTCCGTGGGAGGCTGGATGTTCTCGCCAACGGCCCGTCTGCCGCGGTGGCCAGCCGAGACGCAGACCCAAAGGCTGAAAATTGCCCCTCGTTTCTATCATGCTCTCCCTCCCAGGGAGATTGTGTCGCTTGACTCGGCAGGTTGGCAAAACTGGACGACCGCTGCGTGGGGCTGTGAAAATCCCGTAGGAATTGTCACTGCTGCACGTATTTGGCTCAAGGAACTTCTGCTCAGGGCATGAAGCAGGGCTGGCCGATCTGGTTAAAATCTTCCTTTTTTTGTGAATTTGTTACCCTGACGTGTGTTTGTTTTACAAGTGTTTATTAAGGTAGGCTTTGCTGATCTTGTTTACTGCTGCATATAGAAAACAGCCTAAAATTACTATAGAAGGAGTGTAAGCGTTTGTGAGGTTTTTCTGAGGGCATTCACTACTCTTAGGTGGCTACTGCTGGCCTACAGAAAATAAATTGACTTGCAATTAAAAAAAGCAACCTAACCGAGGCACAGGGCTGAACCCACGCTGTGGGTTTGCCATCTGCTTTTCTTCCTTCTTCCCCTCCAATTGGCATCCGCAGCGCTGGGCTGGGGGTGGTTTTTTGCTGTGTGCTTCACAGAACAAGGCGGGTGTGTGTTCAACTGGTTGTACCAGAGGATAAATTATATTTGAGCTCTTTCCTTGTATTAACAGTGAGCTTCGGATAATTGCTTACTCTACTTTTTTAATTAGCCTTTTTTTAGGGGAAAAAACCATATTTCCTTGAAGATAAAAATACATAGCCCTGATGATTTCATGCAATCCTGTTTAGAGCTTGGACTCTGAAGATGGTCCTTCCAGTCTGGTCTTTCGCTCTTGTGTCGGGTTATGTGACTAACGCCCAGTCACACGAAACACGGGCCCTCCGAGGAGCAGAGGAGCAAGGGGACCCCTAACCGGCTCGGTGAAACCGGGGCACGCCGATCTGGCTGCTCCTAAAACCATCGAGGGGGATGGTCCCTGCTGTGAAGCCCACCAAGAGGAGGCCCCCCGAGAAACGTCCCCCCCGGAAAGCCATGCTACCTGGAGAGGGTCGTTGCCTGCAGGGTTAGAGCACTTGTTGTGGGATGCAGTGGGGAGACCATTTGGGGATGGTGCCGAACATATTGCAGGATGTTTTAAGGGGGTTTGGGAAATGCGCGAGACCTGTTATGGGATATTTAAGGGAAGGACCAAGAGTGGGGAAAAGAAGGGATCACGGTGGCTTGGGCAGGACCAAACTTGGGAAAAAAGAGGGGGAAAAGGGATAAAAGGAGTGTAAAGAGATGGCTGGTCAGCGTGCTCGCGTGTCTTCAGCCCTGTCCTGGATCACCACGGTCAACCCAATGTTCTCATGGGCTCCTTCTTCTGGCTGTCTTCTCGTGGATGCTCTCTGTGTGCGCGTGAACGTCAGCCAGCCTCATCTGGGCAGCTGGCAAGTCGATGAGAGGTCTGAGGACGCATGACTTGGGGAGGATTGGGCATCCAGGAGCTCCGGGACAGGCCAGGTGGCTGCGGCCAGCTACGGCACGATCCGTATCGCTGCTTCGTCCTGGTCGGCTGGAGGGGAAGAGCAGGAGCACAGCGCCCGTGCGCTTGTCAGGATTTTATTGGGGTTGAAGGTGGGGAAGACTGTTATTAAATTTGTACATGAATTTGTACATGATCAATTTGGAATAGAAATACTGCCTTTGAAATAACAATAATTTTTCTAGAGGGCAAAGTCTCTGGAATCTCTTTGGGATATGGCCGGGTGGCCACTGCTGTCCTTTGATGGTGCCAAGTGGTGACGCGATTAATGATCTTTTCTTGCCGATTCTTGTCCTGTCCTCCAACACTTCTCAGTGGCCCAAATGCGTTTTTGTAGTGTCAGCAATATTTCACAGCCTTTGCAGAGAATAACGCACAGTCTAAAGGGAGGCTTCGTGTGGCAGAGCCTCCGGACGATATAGCAGATCTCGAATAGAAACTGGCACCTTCATGTCCTTAAGGTGGTTGTTGAGAACAACAAAGCTTGCTAAATTGTGCAGAGAAGATGACATAGCTTGTGTTTTTGTAGGAGAGACCCAATCTTGGACGTATGTAAAAGCATGTCCGATTTCCTTGATGGAAGTCTGGATACTCTGGATAAAGAATAAATTTTTATATATTGAGCTGTCTGTGGGGACCCCTCTCGGCTACATGCCAGCACGAGCCATGTCTGGATTTCCCTTTTCATGCCTGTTTCTGCATTTCTCTTTTTCTTGAAACGCAGAATAGTTTGAGCGGGAGGATTTAGCCCTACATTTCGTATCTGTGTTCATTAAAAGAAAGTCTTACAGCAATATTCAGAACAAAAATAAATATTTTGTCCCAAACTCTGTCAATCTAAGCTTCCAATCCGATCTAAAAAATTGAAAGTATAAATTGAATTATCACATGTCACCTGAACTGAAATTGAGTTTTACTGCTTCTTTCCATTAGCAAGTACACCAACATAACTTGCAGCCTTGATTACAGGGAGCATCATTTCAATGGACAAAAATGTAAACGAAGCAAAAACAAACCAGAAGGGTTTTTTGATCTCTTTAAACCCATTTTTTTTCTTCTCTTTGCATAGGTTCCTGAAAATTAGCACTATGACTGATGGAGACTATGATTATCTGATCAAACTCCTGGCCCTTGGAGACTCTGGGGTTGGAAAAACAACGTTCCTGTACAGATACACTGATAACAAATTTAATCCAAAATTCATCACGACAGTAGGGATAGATTTTCGGGAAAAACGAGTGGTAAGTTGTCTTGTATGAATAATGTCTCCTATTTTTTTTTTCTTCTTTATTCATTATTGCTGAGAACAAATTTTATGTAAATGCATACTGCTTCTCTTACTGTGAGGTAAAACTCATGTTGATGATGCTTTTCCTGGTCTAGTTTTTGGCTCAAACAAGTCATAATTAGGAACGAGGTAAAAGGGAAAGATGTCATTTTCCTTGCCTGTTGTTTGATGGTACGCTGGTTTATCATATATTGTTATTAAAGGATCTTTCCGAGAGCAGAGTTGCATGATGCCAGTGCATGAGACTTGTTTGTGACTAGAAATAACTCTAGCCCCCAAACTCATAATTAAATGGAAAAGATGGAAAACTGTAGAAGTGCAGAGGCTTCAGCTTATTGCCAGACCACACAGCGAGCTAGGGAAAGAAATAGTCCTGCCAACTGCACCACGCTGCTTCTGCGAGTCCGGAGCAGTAGCAAGGCTGGAGACCAAGCAGGAGAAGTCTGTGCCGTGTCGCTAAAAGACTAATTAAAAAAGCACGTGCAGTCGTTGCCGTGCGGGCTGATGGACGTTGTACTGCGGTGCCGGCTTGCGCTGCAGCACTTCTGTTTCTTGATGCTAAATAGGAGATGAGTCTTGTGTACTGTCAGATGCTTTTCATGGATATGGAAGCATGCTTGCTTTGTTTTAATTCAGTGTGACTAATATATTTGTTCATAGGTCCTAACACATACAGGCTAGATATAGGGTATAAATTCAGCTTTCTAATAGTAACAATTGTACTTTGCTTAAATAGTAAAAGCATAATAAATAAAAGATATTAGACCCTGGACAATGATTTTAGACACTTCCTTGATAAAAGTTGTAAATGCTTCCCCAGTTCAAAGACAGGGACCTGTTTAAACTTGCTTCTTTTTAACATATGTGAAATACTTTATGGATTTTGCATGAAAAGTGCTCTTAAGTCTTGACAACACCGAGACGGCTCAACTGGCATAAGAACCACTGCTCATCGAGAGTTTGGCAGCCTGACGAGGGGAACGTGCTAAAAGCTGACCCTTTTACCTGAGAATAACTCTGTAGTTCTGACAAAGCTTTATGCTATTTACTTTGAACAAAACTAAGTGCTTTTCAGCCCTTCATCAGGTTAATGTAAGACCTAAAAATCGTTCACAATATTTATTGTTAAAACATTTCCCAGTGTTGAAATAGTTGATTGAAACAAATGTCTTGGCAATATCAGTCCCCTTGGGGCTGATTTGTGTGTTTCTTGGTCCCCTCTTTGAACCATGTCAGCAGATCTGCATATGCTCTGGTCAGGGCACTCTTTAGGTGTGTTTAGGTCCCCAGGGAACCTGACAATTAAAATGCAATGGTTGTAGTTCTGCAGTACTAGAAAATTAATCACTCGGCCTTAGGTAGAATAAAAGACCCTTGGATCTGGATTTTGTCTTAAATTACCCAGAATCAGCATTATGTAAGTTCACGTGTGTAAGTTCAAATGTGATGCACAAGTTGGAGTCTGGTTCTTTCTCCTGTTAGATTCCACTGAGATAATAAGAGTAAAATATGAACGCTTATTTTTATTGCAAAGAAATGTCTGAACATGCACATTGCAGGAGTGCTCTTCCTCTGACTGCTCAGAGGCTCATTAAAGCGTTCTGAACACGGTCGCTGGATTCATTCGAGAGGGTTGAACTTTTCTGCTAAAGGTTGCAGTCAGATTTCTTCAGTAATTTTTCCATTACGACATGTTTTTGGGGTAGGATGTTTTATAAGGGTAGGAGAAACTGTCTTACATGAAATTACCAGCTTCGAAACATCCTGAAGGTCTATTGGAATAAACTGTCTCTTAAGAAAGAGATTTTAAGGTTAAATGTGTGGTTTTCTGGTGTATAAAAGTCACTTAAAGTAACCCTATGCGATTCCCTATTAACTTTGCTAAATGTTATAGGAAGATGCCTCAGCAAACCTGTTTAATTTACAAAACTTGGTGTGGTTGATGCACTGATGCATTTCTGATTTTGAGAACTGGCACCTGCCACAAAGAAAAGTGTGTTGCAGTTGGCAGCTATATGCTGAAATTGCAACAATTTAAACAAGTCTATAGAATCACAGAATAATTTAGGTTGGAAAGGACCCCCAGAGGTGATCTAATCCAACCCCCAATTAATATTGATTTGTTTGTGCAGGATAACTAGATGCTGTATTTTACAGGCAGGTAAGGAAGCGTTCCACTTCCCCAGGGAAGGTCAGCGGAGCCTCTGGATAAGGCCATGCCCGTAAAATCGGTATTATCTTGACCTAAATGCAAGAGCTATGTTTGCGTGCTTCTAAAAAATGCTAAGAATCTGCTAAACTAACCCAGACAACAAAAACAGATCATACATATTTTTCTCCCACTGTCTTTAAGTATATCAGTTAATTTTCACTTTCCTTTTGATAACAAATTGAGCCCCAGCAAAAGTGCAATTTGTTAAGCACTGTGAGTTTGCAATTAATAGGAAAGTCATTTATGTTGAACAGAAATTAATGAAGAAAAAATTTTTTTTTGTAATAGAGGTTAGTCCTAAGAGCAGCAGTGAGGTTGAATGTAGAAAGCTAGCTCAGCACACTGGTATACCAACTTTTACAGAATTGGATCCCATTTGAAGTACTGACTATGACCAAGTTATCTCTAAAGAGGAGCTTTCGTAGACTTTTCATGTGGTTTCTGGGTTTTTAAATGTTGTTACAAGCCTCCCTCTGAAGTGGCTTTTAGTAGTAAGAGTGAGCTTTACATTAAAGACTGAACTTTTCCTCTTGTTGCTTGGTTTCCGCACAAAACATAGAAAAGACTGCGATGCCGGCGGCAGCTTTCAGCGCAGCGTTGCTGTTGTACTGACCTGATTCTTCCTTTAGGTATACAACAGCAGAGGACCCAATGGATCTCCAGGGGAAGGCTTCAAGGTCCATCTCCAGCTTTGGGACACAGCCGGGCAGGAAAGGTAATGAGTTCAGCAGTTCTGTACAAATCGTTGGAAATCAAGTTTTTTACATTTCTGAATAAACCATTAAAAAAAAAACCCTAAAAATGTGTGTCAGATACTTGGCGTGCTTCTGTGGAGAGCTTTTGTTTTAATTTTCATGGATGTGTGTTGTAAAACATCAGTTACAATTTTTGGTTCTGTTTGATTGTGTGAGGTTGGTCACACGTGGTCAGGTCGTATGGTCATGTTTTGCAAAGTGATTGATCGCTGTAATATATAAAAAAATATATATTAAAAAAGAAGGTGTCAGAGCTTTGTTGTACAGTTTACAAGCTCTTTGAAAGTCTCGTATTATTTGCATTTTCTTCGTTTGTCTAATTTGAACAGGTTTGTGACCTTTCGGTGACAAACAAGGTTGTAGTTTCGTGGTCTGCAGTTACATCCAGTTTCAGGGCTTTGTAAGAAGCCTATAAATCATGTAACTGTGCACTTATTAAATGTTTCGTTCAGGTCTGTCTACAGAGTGCATGTGTACCCTGTAAATAAGGTTACCTTCCCCTTCCAGCTGAGTTTCCCAGTAGATAGTTGCACTAAACAGTCAAAAACATGAGAGTAGCCAGCTACCCTTCCTGTGCTGTCTTCTTTAATACTTGCTGTATTGGACAATGTGCATCCGTCGACTAAGTGTGTGTCACCGCGGCAGCTGGATCCGTTTCTGTCACTGTGATCCGTGATGCATTAAATGCGTCTGCATCTTTTTTCTTTCCTATGCTCCCCCCGCCTTTTTTTTTTTCAGTTAAATCAGACAAGCGGAATTTGAACCAATAGATTAGTCACCGACAATGTTTATATTTTCTCATTTTCACGTATAAGCTTCCTCTGGTGGATTACTAACACACTCTGATTAAGAACTGTCGACTCATGTGATGCATCATAGCAAAGATGAAGGTCATGGATTTTGCTTCCATGGGAACATATGTTCGCTAAATCATACAGACTCTTCATATTTCAAGATATTTTAATGGAATTTTTGCACAGATGATTCAGAAAAGCTTTACGCTATCTCTCATTTTCCTTTACTCAATTAAAACTTGCCAAAAATATGTTTACCTAGAACTTTAGAGCCCAGTTTGTATTAATAGAGCTATCTTGTCTTTTTTTTTTTTCCTTCCTTCAGATTTCGAAGTCTTACCACAGCATTTTTCAGAGATGCCATGGGCTTTTTACTAATGTTTGATCTCACCAGTCAACAGAGCTTCTTAAATGTCAGAAATTGGATGAGTAAGTAGCACTGTAGAGCTTGCCTATATTGCTTGACTTGAAGCTTTGTCGTGTGTTTTAGGCTTCTAGGTGTCATTATGCGCATCATTGTGAACTGAAAAACAATCCAAGACAGTAAGACATCTGCCTCGAGGTTTAATTAAAATTGGGCCCTGAGGTTTTTGTTGCAAGTCTGCACAGAGTTTGCTTTCAGGCTCTGAACAGCTGAACGTGTTGTGACCCTTAGCAAAGCCAATGCCACTTCCAGAGCGCTCTGCATGTTGAATCCTGGGATTAGAGCTTGCGTCTGCCGTCACTGGCAGTTTTGCTTGGGACAAGGGCCAGGCTCAAAGTGAAACAAAGGTTAAATTCCCTAAGTTTGTTTTTAATTGAGGGTATTTGAAGCGCTGTAAGGACAGAGGCCGGTACATTTCCAGCTAGTTTCCCAACAAATGGGCTGCAGCTCTGTTTGGGATAATGGGAGAATCCAGCCAGCTCTGTGAAAACTGCTCCATCAGATTTTACCTAGTAGCTGTGTTTCTTCTTCAGCGATTCCCTCCTCCCTAACCCATTGCCGTCATCACATTCGATGGCTTACCTAGTTGAGTCTAACTTTTATGTATACTGCAACTTTTCAAGTCATTCACCTCAAGATCGAGGCAAGTACCGCATAAGTAAATGGTTTTGTGCAATTATGTGCAAAACAAAAGGGTGAAGCTGTGGGCATACTTGTGCCTGGATCTTCAACTGGGAAAAACTGTCTTTAAGCCAATGAGTATATCCAAGAGAAAAAAAGTATCAGAGGATTTTGTCGCAAACTTCTGAAGAAATGCATTTGCAGCAGTTGTGGAATACTTTTTTCTTTTTTTTCCCCCTTTTTTTTTTTTTTAAATCCTTCCACAGAGTCCTCGTGGGTCTTATTGAATAAGAGAGATCTGGTTGGTGGAGGTTTTCGGGGAGGTTTGGCAGGAGGATGCAGTTCCTATTTTTTCTTTACTGGATGGCCTGTTGGTATGCTCATTTTTAGGTTAAAGCACCATATTTACTGCACTTTGCAGTTAAGCCTTTTTGTGTGTTGGTAAAATAAATACTGGGGAAAAAAAATTCTAGTACCATTTCTACTACCATTTCCACTTCCTATTTTGAAATTCACCTTAATGACTAAATGTATGACAAAGAAATATGTTTGGTGTGAAACAGTTACTTAGCTTGGGTATTTCCAGGTGGACAGGAGGAAAGAGAATTGTTTCAGGTATCCTTAATCATCAACAATCTTAGCCTTTAAGGAACTTCCAGCATTCTCTAAGCTCTGGTTTATTTTTCCTTCTAGGTCAGCTGCAAGCCAATGCATATTGTGAGAATCCAGATATAGTGTTGATTGGTAATAAAGCTGATTTGTCAGACCAAAGGGAGGTAAATGAAAGGCAAGCAAAAGACCTGGCGGACAAATATGGGTAAGCAAATTATGAGAGAAGCTAAATTTAGTTAATAACGGTGGTAAGTATAGGTGATGACTGACTAGGGGCAGTCACAAGTATGCTTAAAAACTCTTAGGATTTGTAGGTATTGCAGTATCATGTATGCAGCTTCCAAAGTAATTTGTATTGTAGTTAGTAAATAGTGTTGTCTCCTTACACAGGCAAAAAGAATGTATTTTTTTGCTTTAATCACCATTACTAGGCAGTGGGGGTTGCTTACAGAGGTTGGGGCCAGCCGCAGAAGACTGCCTGAGAGACGGTGAAGAGTAATAAGCAAATCAGACTTAATACTCTTAGAAGTAAGACTTTTCTACAGGCAGGTAAGGAGGACAGTGGCACTGAGAGGTTAGCTTGTGCCAGTTTGGAAGTGCTGGAGCAATTGATAGTCCTCTCTACTAAAAAAGAAGAATGGGAAAGCACTCTTTTGGATTCAAATGGGATTTCAGAATGGAAACAGCTTCGCGGAAGAAAATTAGTAGAAACAGAAGGACTTATTTTGGAAGGCAGCTGCAACAAGCAGAAGCCTGGAAAAAACTTCCATGTGAAAGGCTAAGCTGATTTGAAAAGATTCTGTATCTAAAGAGTATCTAAGAAAGGTGCGAAAACTTTACTTACAGTGAAGTATTCCTGTTGGAGAAACCCTGCAGGTCTGCAATGATAGGTATACTCCACGGTCCCTGAAATTTTCTGTAAATGCTGACCTGGGTTTCGCTTCCCAGTACACCTTCTGGTTACCTGCAGGATTTTTCAGCTATTTTTTCACTATTCAAAGTCAAAATGCCAGGACAAATTTTGCTATTTAACGTTGCTTTTTAGTGTTTATATCCTAATATTACCATGTAATAGGAACAGGAGTTTTGGCTCTGCCCAGAAGGGAAATAGAATCCAGACAAACCAGAAGTCCAAATCGGTCAAATTCCTTTCGTTAACACCAAAACCATCACTGATATTACAGAGAGTTCAGTGTCAATCGTCTTAAAAAGTCTTGCCAACAAAATTTTCATTTTCGCTGCAGCATACCGTACTTTGAAACGAGTGCCGCTACTGGACAAAACGTGGAGAAGGCTGTGGACACTCTCCTGGACTTGATAATGAAACGCATGGAGCAGTGCGTGGACAAGACGCAAGTCTCCAACACCGCCAATGGGGGAAGCTCGGGAAAGCTAGATTCGGCAAAACCGGAGGAGAAAAAGTGTGCCTGCTGAAGTTCACCTCTAAACTGTGAGAACCAGTCAAAATATTTCATCAGAAAACGGTTGACCTACCACCAAATCCAAACCTGCTCTGTTGAGCCATGCACAGAAGCAAAGTTGCATTGTTTTATTGGGAGCGTGCATTTTTTTCTCCAAAGAACTGATTTAAAAACTAAAACCTGTGTCTCAATGAGGCTCTTGTGCTGAAATAATTCTTCCTGATAGGTGCCATTTTCATGGAAACTCTCCCCTCTTTTCTTCCCCTTCCCACTCCCTTCCCGTCCAGCCCTTATCTTTATTTTACATGTGATCAGGATAGCGAATAGAGGAAAGTAGCTTTATTTTTTTAAAAAAGGAGGGAAGGAACCTATTGTCTATATAAACTGGATATAGAAATTAAAATGGAAGTGGGTGGTTTTCTAGCTCTGTGCCATTTTTCCGCAGAATCCTGTTTCTTTATAAATCTTGACCGACATCAGGGACCATGCATTTTCTAAGGCGTACAAAAGCTTCTACGTGGCCTATTAAGAAAAACTTTATTACTTGCACAGAGTAAGCAATGCTGTGAATCTGTCCGGACTGAATCACTGAGAAGTTGGTTAGTTGGGGGTGTGGGGGGTGTGTGTGTGTCTCTTTTGGGTTGGGGGGGAGGGAGGAAGAAGGGAATTTAATTTTTAACAAATTAATCAGGGAATTGTGCAACATGGCTTTTGTTGCCAATAATCCAAGCAGGGATTGGAGAGTTACGGGAAAAAGTATTGAGAGGAATTCTCACGCTGCAGGGACAGCTTAAAAAAGAAAAGAGCATAATCTATGGAAAAAGAGAAAAGATATATTTTGTGAAGCATCTTCTGAATCTCACTTTAAGCAAAAAATAATTTTTCCTCCCCTTCCGCACATAAGGAAGCCATCCTTTTTCTTTCTTTCCTCAGATAACTGCATATCCCAGGTGGGACAAGGGAAAGAACTTGTGAATGTTTGCACTGTCTGAAAGAGGACCGTAAATTCAGTTGGGCTGGGGGAATCGCTAGCAAGTTATTCACTGTGGTTTTGCTGGGGCCTCAGTACATTCAGGTTTTCAACAAAGAGAAAATTCCTCATATTCTCTGCAAGAGGCAACGTGGAAAAACGGTGAAGCGGGGACTTGGCATGACAGGGCTCCAAAATACGCCTGCCTCGAGATGGAAATGTATTGCAGAAGTTTGCAGGTATTTCAGATGGATGGATAAAAAATAGCCTATTGGTTTTCTGCAGTAGGAGGGTAAAATGTGAAGGATGTCTTTTACAGATGAGAGTAAAAAACATAATGAAACAGCAAATAGCTCATTACAAGCAAAGACAAGTAGAGGAAAAATTAAAAATACTATACTTTTAAGTATGGATCATTTTTGAAATCAAATTATAGCATTTTGATTAGTCTACCCTGTCCTGTCTCGTAGAATAGCAGTTCTGCTTTTATGGAGCTGGTAGTTAAGGGTCTATTGGTGTTGATTGTGCTTTAAGCTACTGTCACTTGGAAGGGGGCAGGTTGGGAGAAAGAACAACTCAAGTCAAGTTAAATTGGTTGAGTTGGCAGGGTTGTAGGCTTTCGTTTATTTAAATGTAAAATCCCACAATGTTTTCAGCTTTGATTCAGAATTGCAAAAACTTTGAACAGCAAGCTCATAAAATGGTTAGATGTTTCCCAGAAATTGAGAATTTACCAGCTACTTTGGTGAAAGAACAACAGATTTTTCTGCCCAGATCATAAAATGATGTTTACTTGATGATTTGGCATGTTAACGGCACAGATGGTGCATCCATAGGAGCAGGCTCACTGGGTGAGTAACCAGGTAGCCACAGTTACTGGACCAGTACAGAAATCCAGTTTGCAGACTGTAACGGTGATATAACCGATAAGCTATACCTAAAGGCTGCATACGGGGAATACTGTACAACCAGCTCTAATACATGTCCTTTTATAGGCTGTAAAGAGCCCTAGCACCTCAAGAGATGCAAAAGCTACTGTAGCAGCCCAGAGATGTTTCCCAGGCAGAAGGTACAGGTAGGCTGATATTCAAGTGGAGTGATACTCAGATAGGTCCCTTCGGTTAGGGACTGGAAGTTTGGGGACTTTTCTGAAGTGAAGTTGTATCCTTTTTTTTTTTTTTTTTAATGTGTAGCATCTAACTTGTGCATAATTTAAAAAAAATACTTACTTTGTAATCTCTTTTGAATTCATGAAAATGATGAACCGAGAAGTTTCCTGTCTCATTTTCAAAGAAATCTCTCATTTCATGGCGGCAGGTTTTTGTCCATTGAACAGGAGTGAAAGAGGTTGCTAAGAACACTAAAGTTTTGCCAGTCAACAAAAAACGTATTTCCCAAAGCAGCTTAAGCAGAGCTTGTACAGAAGCTATTACAAAGCTTAAAGTGATCTTAGTAGCTTCAGCAGTAGCCAGATGATTCATATAAAGGTGTGGAAAATCCTAAACCTGGCACTGTTTCAAAGCACCTTGCTGAAGCTCAGTTGCTTCCACTTATCGCCTTACTGATGAAAATAGCATTCTTAAAATACTAGTAGCAAAAAGAAGAAAAAAATTACCGAACAGTTTGCAACAGAGGAAAGATTCTCCTAATCTTGCTACTGAACTTCAGTGACTTTAAGTTGTCAAAACAGGCAGCGAGGTCCCAGACGGCTCTGCTCCCTGAGGGCTGGTTTTGGAGAGGTCCCGGTGTTGGAGGTGGAGGTAGCTCGTGGCTGTCGCGGGAGCAGTATCGCTTGAGGGATCCGGTTAGGAGCTACGGGGAAATGGCTGCGGCAAAAACTTCATTGCTTGCTTTGTATTTATATGCGTGCTAATGCAAGCAATGCTGATTAGTATTCTGTGTTTGACAAAAAGAAATTCATGAAAGCTCGTGAAACTTTGCTCTCAAATGGATTTTGCCATCAGAACTTAGTTTGGAGGAAAGCAGGAGGAATGTTTCTAATCCTGGTAGGTGCTAGAAGTTTTTTCCAAGTAGCTTTGAGGTATTAGGAAAAGGGGAACATATTAAGTGATTCTAAATGGCTCCTAACTGCTTCGCTCTTTATTAGATTAACCCTCCCTGCAAAAAACTAGGTGACAAACTCTAAGTGAAAATCCCTTCCTGTCCCCCTCCACCATCACCTGCACTTCTGCACCAGTTATTCTCCGTAGCTGTTCCTGGGAATGAGAGTCAGCTGGTGTACGTAGATCCGCGCAGAGACGTCCGTCTGTCTTCCTGCAGCGTTACGGCCCTTAGCGACGGACTGCCGACCACCCGCAGCCCTCGTTCGTCCAGATGGGTGATAGGGCCAGCGTATAAGATCCTGGAAATAACGGTAACTGCAGCAAGCAGAGGACACTCTACCTGGGCTGCTCACAGATTAGGTCTTACTCAGTCAAGCTTTATGGAAAGGAACTTTTCTACATTACATGTTGCAACACTCTTGAAAATGAATTCGCTTTCGTTTAACATCTTGAGTAGGGTATGGCTTGATCCCATCCCATTCGGTAGAACTTTAATTCTGCTGTTGCAACATTTGGTTATACAGTGTTGAATCAGAAGTTAAGCATTTGCTTTTGGGCAAAAGTTCAGCTGATATCCCGCCACGTTGCTGGAGAGGGAGGGAAGCTGCTGTGGTCTTTTGGGCTGATGCTAAGGATGAAACCTCAGTGCACGTGTTCTGCCCCTGTTAGCCCCGTCTTGAATTTCGCTCCAGGCAGTGGTTTCTCAAGGTGTCTTTTTGTGTCCCTCTGGAAATACGTTACCTTATCTCCGTTTCTCTGGTACAAGTGCTGTTGCTGTAGGCTTTGTTGGGCAGTGTGCGCGGTATTTCTGAGCCGAGCGGTGCTGCGCGCTGACCGAGGTACAGCCAGGCCTTTGGAGATGCGACTCGCGGGACCTGGTCCTGAGTGAAAGCTTTGGTTGCCTTTTCTCTCGGCATAGTTGTGCTTTCTCTGCCTCTGGCAGCAGTCTCTGGCCGTGATGTTTACAAAGATAACTCAAGTCGTCAGGCTTTGAACCTGCTCCCTTGTTCCTTGTCGTGTGCCCGGGTGACTCTCCTACGTACTGCGGCGGGGTTACGGCTCCCGTCTGCTCCGTGGAGCTCCCAGTAGGAACCCGTCCCTCTTTCTGTTTTAAGCATGAATGTAAAAATGTGGCATCACTTAAGCCATCACAGCACTGTATCAAAAGGAGTGTTAATAGACTGTCCTAGACTACTGCTGCGGTTTTGATCTCGATGTCCCCCCCGCGCCGCGGTGACCCTCTGGTCTTGGTGCCGTGCCGTCGCCTGCTGCCGGTGGCATCTCCTGCACGCTGCTGAGTGTGCGCGTTGCCAAAGCCCGTTGCCCTAAGCTGCTGCAACGGCAGTATGTTCAGTGTGCGAATCGCCACATTCGGTGAATTCGGTACACGCAGGTAATACTTTAAGAGTGAGAAAACTTCCAGCTAAGAGAAAATGTCTTTAAGCTGATGTTGGTGTGATCTGTGCATCCTGTGCTGGTCTAAAATCGCTCCCCTCCCCTTCCCCAGGCTAACCCGGCCTCCTCTGCTGCTCCTCATCCTCCGGGCAATAAAACCAGCTGGTGTCGGGGGCCAGGGGCAAGGGGGGGCAGTGCCCAGGGCTGGCTGGGACGTTCCCGGGAAGAAGCGCTGCGACAGGGAGCGTATCCCGGCTGAGGGAAATGCCCTTGGGTGTTCACCAGCATCCCCGTTTGCCAGCGCTTGGCTGAGCTGGGTCTGGAGCATCTTTGTGCAGAGAGAAGGTATTGCCAGGGCGGGCTAAACTGAACTAAAGAACCGCATAAAAGTACCTATTCCATGAACATACAGATGTGAATATGTTTTTTGAATATTGTCCAACCATTAAGAAAATTATTCCATCAATGGTAAAATACTAGGGGAGTAGTCTTTAGTGCAAAGTTAGCTGGGGGCTTAAGCGCGTGCTTGCCGGCAGCCCTGCAAGGCCGTTGTTCGCATGTGGCCGTGCCGCCCGTTCGGAGTGGCTGCAGGGTCGGGAACTGCCCGGGAAACGGCCAAAAAAGCCTCCTCCTGGGCTGCTGCCGCTGGGCTCGAGCCGTGGTCCCCATCAGAGCCAGCGGGTGCAAAAGGCTGTGCAGGGCTGGAGTAACGCTCCTCCGTGACCTTTGCTGTCAGTGCATTTTTATAGACGGTCTCAAGACAGGAGGCATTTGCTTCTCTTAAAAAAAAACAAAAAAAAGAGGGGGTGTTTGCATGCCCGAAGCGTGCTCTGTAGGAAAGAAGAGGCCCAAGGGCAGCAGGGCCTGTCTGCTGGCCGCTCTGCCGCCGGCGACGCTGCCGTGGGGGTGATGGAGCAGAAGCAGCATTCGAGAGCAGCCACCATTTGCTGCCGTGGTAACTTTATAAAAACCGATTGCCTTAAGCTGTTTTCTGAAGGCTAAATCTTACCTAACGCTTCGAATGTGTAAAGGGTTGTCATGCATATATAGAGATTGTAGATGATTGGACCATGTAAGAAACTTTAATAAAAGCTGTATTATATATGATTTCGATAACTACTGAATAGCAACTATTTGGGACTCTGTTTTAAGGTAAGAGGTTTTATCTGCTGGAACTACTTCAGTTCGTGGATGTGACTAATATTCAGCCTCTTGAGGTATAAACTATCTGTCTAGAGCTGAACTTTTAAAATCTGTATGCACGTATACAACTGAAGAGTAGTAGCAAGCATAAAAATAAACTGAAGTGGCTGCTATTTTTGTGCAGGTGTGAACACAGCAGGAGTTTCAGACCATGCTCTGATTTTAAAAAGGAGAGTGGTGTAACCGATGCCGCTCTGAAAAACGTTAAAATGAACAGAGTTTTACTTGACTGCTGAGACTTGGCTTGAGGCATCTTCAAGTAGGAAGCCAAATTTTCAGAGTTTCTTTCCTCTCTCTTGTAATTCTTCTGCTGTAAAAGACTGGTCCCCGCTCTGCACAGCACGCACACCGTGCACACACACGCACACCCGTACCGGATAGGGCTTTTTTGCTGTTTTTTTTCCCATAGGATGTTGTTGACTGGGAACCATTCTCCTGGGTGCTGGGCAGATCTGTTTCTATTTTATCATCATTATTATTGTTTTTGTTTTAACTATTTCAGGCCAAGGGAGGTAGTGATTCTTTGCTATGTGCTTTTATTCCATGCAGTTACCTACTTAAACCATAACTTTAGCGAGCATAACCTAAAGTTGTCAACCCTCCTTGTGCAATAGGGCTTATGGACACACCGTATACTGAAAGAAGCCTATTGTATCTAACAGCTTATTAATGGAAGTTAAGTCGTTCTTTGGTTTTGTTAAGGTATCTTTCAGATAAACACTAAACATTATACTGTATCAATTACCTTTTAAATGTTTCCTTCTGTTATGCTGCTGTAGGCATGTTTTATGTTTGTCTCCAACAGATCTGTGTTATGCCTAGTGCTATGAATGTGACTGAAACTATCTTGAACGCAAATACTATTTTTTATTATATATGCCCCTCGATGGACCGTGGTGCTTGCTTACCGGTGTTAACGTCATTTCGTTGTGCCAAAGCACCTGTGGCTTCAAACCATAGTGTCAAATGATTCACTGGTGTCTGGGTTTGCGTAACGCAGTTGAGGAATGTAATCCTGTGATTCAGTTTCTGCACTGTTATTTTCAAAATAAAAATACATTTTTAATCAGGTGTCTCAGCTGGTGTGGGGGGGGGAGTGGAAACTTCTCCCTGGGAGATACGGTCTAGTTACACAGTATTTGCAATTTGTCAGCTTAGAGAAGAAATAAAGAAGGGCAGGGCTGCTTTCTCCTTGCCGGCTGTACGAGAATTGTTCCGTATAGTTGCTTTTAACTTGGCTCTGGGTGTTTTACCAGGTGTGTGAGCACAAACCACTGAACCCGTAAGTCCGTGCACAGCACGCCCCGTGGGGGGAAGCAGGACAGGGTCATACAGGCGTTTTGACCGACAGTCGCACGCGGTGCTCCTTGGTGAACAGAGGGGCGAGGAGGTGGCCAAGGGCCTCCTTAGCGCAGCTCGGACTTGGGTGAAAGGCTCTGCTTTCAGTGACGTGGCTGCTGCTGTTTACACAAGAGCTGCTCCAGGGGCCAGCTACGTATGATGTGTATATACAAATGGCTCTGGCGAAGCTGGTGGTACCTGGGTAAGTATAACCACATCAGGCTTTGCGTGGCGGCAGATCCTGGCTGCACGTCTGTCTGGTCGCGCAGCGCACGCAGAACCCCTGCCTGAGTCAGCGGGTGCCATTTGCACCTTAGCTGAGTTAAGCCGCAGAGTGACGCTATGTATGAATAATGTAGCTAAAGGTAGAGAAGAAAGGGAACAAACTGAAATTTGGTATGGTTGTCTTATTTAAAGAACAACACTTTAAAATACCGTAATCTGTATGAGTTACTGTTTAGAAGAAAAATCCTGTTAAAAAAAATTCTGCAATTCTTTGGTTTTCATTTTTGCCCACAGTCCATCGGACTACAATACACAGGTAAGTGTGAATGTGCAAATACTCTGTCACTGAAGCAGGATGTCTTGGGGGACACAGCTTACTTCTTGGGATGCAAAACATCTCTTCAGTAGGGAATGTTGAGCATCAGGTCACGTCCATATTAAAGGAGAGAAAAAGGTGATGTGCTCTTGCACATAAAGGAACTGTTTTGGTAAATGACTGTGGCCTGTTTTTGGAGGTAAAGAGTGCTAAACAGATTGTTCCCTGCTTTAGGGGGAAGCAGGGAAGAAAAGCTCTGGCAAATGCAGGTGAACACAGTGACCTGGTTAGTGGAGCACTGCTGGCTTCCCCCAGCCAGCAGCAGCATAACCTGCACTTGGGTTTGTGTACACGGGCCTGCTGCCAGCCCCCACCCTGGGCTGCGTTTGCGCTGAACAGGCGTAAAGCGTCAGGAACTGAAGCTCCTGCAGCTCCTAGGCTGAGGCTACAACATGACTTGTCTCAGGTGTCACTATTTGATAATGTGAGATTGAAATAAAGAGGTAAATGCCCAAAGCCATACTGGAAAAGAAGCTAATCCCATGCCAGGAAAAAAAGGAAAAGAAAAAAGCAAGTTTAAGATAAAAGGAAAGAAAAGCTAAATAAGGAGCTTCATACTTAAGCTGACCAGGGTAGTATGTTCCTTGTTTGCCACAGCAGGTTTTCAGGAAAGCAAGAGCATGTTTATAGCAGAAACTGGTAACTTCCTTGTCACCTGGGGCACTGCCTGCAGTACGGTGTTGCTGCTCCTAAAACAAGCTGTGTAGGTACCTGTATCGCTGAAGGCCAATCTGACACAAACTCAGAGACATCCTTGAAGAGTTTAGGATATAAGAACCAGATGGAGGGCAGCTCCCTCAACCCTTACTGAAAGCTCAGGATCACAGCCAGCCATTAGTCTTAATTTCCACGATGTCAATTAGTTCGTGATAAAAGACGAGGTAGGAAAGTGGTGACTGTGCTGATGTAACAGAGTATCTAAAAGTTTATTTTAAAATAATCTTGCCTAAATTCGAGCAGCAGCTAAAACTGAGTCTTTGCAGCAGTCCGTATGGTTGGAGCCCTTGGGTGTGCCACTGCCCAGCAGTGGAGGCAGGCGCACGCTGCCCGCGCTACGCAGGGTGCACAGTCAGCGGTGCAGCTACGCAGCAGCACTGTGTCCTTCCAGGCACAGCCGGGGCAGCTTTTGCCATTTGGGCTGTGTGGGCATTAATGAGCTCACCATCTCTTCAGCTCTTGCCTTGCTTCCAGGCTTATTCTTCTAAATGCAGCTCTGGAGTGCCACTTCTGTACCATGTTCCGTAAAAAAAAAGCAGCAAGTGTTGAAGGTGCTTTGCAGTGGCAAAAAGGACATAGGAGTTAAGGATTGCAACACATCAAAAAAGGTACAAGACAAACATCCAGCTGTTCACCTAGCTTTCTTGCTTCCTTATCCTGGTGAGCATCAAGTACGGTGATGTTCCAAAGTTTCGTGCTGTGCTGCAAAATAAAGCACAAAAAGGTAGAGATCATTCAAAAATCTTCACAGCTCGAAGCCAATTTTAAATCCACCAAAAGGTGGTCAATCGACTGCCCAGCGCTGCAATCGTTTCCTGCAATCCAGGTAACACTGTTCAGCGGTCTCAGCTACATGACTCATTCACAGAGAGATTTACCCCCCTTTGTTTAAAACCGCTTTTTCCTAGAACCCAAGGAACAATCTACCCCTATAATACTGCACTAACTCAAGGCTTTATAACTATTGCCCTGCACACGGAGGAGCTGACTTCCAGCTCCTGTTCTGCCAACTGAGGGCAGAAACTTGAATCCAGATCTACTGGAGCTGAGGAACATACACTGCAGAAAAACCTACCGAGTTACTTGGTCTCACAGGGTGAGCACAGCCTCTCCTGACTTGGTGTGGGTGTGCGCACCTCCCAGTTACCACGATCTGCCTTGTTTAATTTTAAACTGATGTACAAGCTGCTATGGTTGCCTTTGGTTGAGCTGTTGAGCATGCCCCATTTGATCTGGAATGCAGCATGGCATTCAGGCATAAAGCTCCATCAGTTCATCAGGTACACTGTTAGCTAACAAGTCTGAAGTAGAGCTTGGTGTTTCCTCTTTCATTTATAAAGAAAATAACCCCTGAAGGATGAAATCTGATTACTTCCAACAAGGGCAGAATCAGTTCCTCCAAAACTCTGCAGTGAAGTTTGGCGAGGCCTGCAAATAGCACACTCAGCTGTTCATGTGTCATGGAATACACTCAAAGACACTTACTTTGTCATGACACCTCTGGAAACTTTAGTCTTGGATTGGCCAGACCATAATTCCACTTTTTCTTTAAGTTCTTTATTCTGCAAGGGAAAAAAAAAATTCTTCTCAGCATAACGTAGCAGACAAAACAAGCCTGGATGACAAGAGGCTGCAGCTTGTTCAGAAAGGTCATCTCTCTCTCTCTCTTTTTTTTTTTTTTTTTTTTTTTTTTTTTTTTTTAACTGAGTGGAAGATACAGCGTAAAGAAATAAAAAACAGATGTTGCCATACAGACAACCTCAGCAACTGAAGGAACTTCAAGTTCCTAAGCATGGGGCGATGAAGGTCAGAGATGCTGAAAGATCTGGTCAAAGTCTTCTTACACTTTCTCTTCCCTCTTCACCATCAACCACGTTTCCTGACCGAAGACAGCGGGTTGCTGTTGCCCCGCTTTGGAACGGGGGCAGTCAGGAGTGCAGGCTGACCAAGACAGACCCCACAAGAGACACCGACACCACTCACCCTAAATTTTAACTCTCATGAAGCTTTGGCAGGGCAGCTGAGGTCAGGGCAGTTCTGGGCATCCACAGAGGATACGGTGACTGGGTAGTGTAAGAATAAGCAGCAGAAGCTGCCGAGGATTTCAAACACTTTCAAGGTTAAGCAGCTCCTGGACATCCACTTCTAAATCAGGAGTTTGGGAGCAGACAGGCTTGGGGCAGCTAATACAGATTCATATCCGAATCTGGCCAAAGGCACTAAACTACCTAAGGAAAAGTAGAGTAGTGATAGGACGGAACAGCCATCAAGCGCTGCTTGTTACCTGGCCCTCAGCCTCGCAAAGAAATGGCAGAGCCAAGTATCTTACACAGATGCAGCATTAGGTTTAGCAACCCTAAAAGCCCTTGGGCAGGAACCTTAGCACTAACTTGTATTTTGACAAGTCTTGCGAAAACAAAGCAACATAGCTCTTGCCACCGCATGTAAATACATGCATCTAAGAAAGACAGCTTATGTTGATACCAGCAAGAACTGTAACACAAATACGGATTTTCTAGAGTTCTGAAGTCTGGTATTTCACTCAGCCCTAGCAGATGAGTAAAAAGAATAGGCTGAAAACAGTACAGAACATACAATTAAGTTGTGATCCAAACTAGTTAAAATAACACCAACACCAAAAATAAAAGGATTAAAAAAGTCAGCCTTTACATAGAGCTAGTTTCCATGCAACCCTGAATTTTAATATTTGCTAGTAATAGTTAAATAAGAAACAATCAGAGGGAAGCGGGCAAAGAACAAAGACTTGATTCCCCAGAGGCAGAAAGCGGGCCAGGAAGTGATCACAAAACTGAAAGACATGCACCATAAATTTCACCCATACATGCTTAACTGGACTGCTCTGCATAGTTAGCTTTGAGCATGCAAGCACCTGAAGGGTCAGTCACAGGTTGCCATGTTAATACCTCGCTGCTAAATTCTCACGCCAATTACAGGTTTAAAATCCTGATTCCTGCAGCCTTTTCATCTCCCATGCCCATGTCATTCCTTTCTACTTTTTACTTCTAAGCTTGTCGCCAAGGCAGCCATGGTGAATGTCAAGGCAAAGAACTGGTTGTTAAAATACAAGCTAGTATATTCTGATGACGTTCCTTAATTCACAAGTGCTGTGGGTTTAGTTAAGTAACTGCAGACATAACGGGTGAGATTTTCATGGCATTCAGGACCAGGTGCAATATGAGACGCAGGCGCTAGAAGGCAGTTGCCACATCGCTCCCTATTGAATTGTTGATAGAGTCAAACATGATGATTTTAGAGAATTACTCTTGACCTCAAAATTGTATAAGTTTAGTTTAAGATACCTTGTTTCTTTCTCACTTTACCTGAGCTTCAAGTGCATTTAGCTTTTCTGTCAGATTTCCTATTTTTTTGTCTTGGTTTCTGAGTTCATTGTTCAATTCCTCCACCTAGGAGTTGGAACATGAAGTTTATAATGGATTAAGAACCTTAAAACAGTAAGAACATTTCTATGACAAATAAAACCACAGTGTTAAGTCTCATCATAACAGAAAAAATGCAGATATTTCAAGTCTCTAAAGCATAGAGAGACTCCCAGAGTCTTTTATCATAGGAAAATTCAAACGTAGAATAATTGATTGACCAATTTATAAAACAGTCTCAACACAGTGCTGCATTATCCTTAGTATAACAAGTCTACCCTTTGTTGGCATATTCAGAGGAACATATGAAGACTAATTAGCGTGGGAATTTGTTTCAACTAGAAGACAAACACGTTTTATGAGTCACGTAGGGCACAAGGCAGGTTAATACTGTCAGTAAAAGCAGTTCACACCATGTAGTTACTTTGCAAAGCAGTTTAACTGCTTTAAGTTTTGTTGTATTCCTCTCAGTATCTAAGCTTACTTGCTGTGTTCATGAAAACAGCTCTACTCACTTAGCATAAAAGTAGCTGTGAGGCAGGTTCTTCTAGCCTAGTGTCTGGCTCTACCAGTGACCAGATGCTTCAAGGAATACTACAACGAGCAGGGAGCTCGATGGGACTATTGAAGCAAGGGGGTCTGGGCCCCCAGAGCAGCACTATCACATACAGATTTTACTGACTGCCTCAGCAAGTTAGTAGTTGGCTGCTGCAGTTCTCAGAGATGGAGCTCTCTGCGCAGAATATAGCGGGGCCTCCTCATGCCCTCGTGCCTCTCCTCATGCTCACTGCTCCTCCTGTGACAGCCAGCAACACAGCTGCCAGGAGATGCGGTGACCTCCTGATGCCTGTCTCAGGGCAGATGACTATTCTCATTCTTTCACAGCCTATTTTTTAAGATTATCCCACCACACCTAAAATTGGTAGAATTTCCATTTTCCTAAAAAAAACAGGCATCCCGTTTCATTCCCCAGCCCTTTCAGCTGACTTGTAGGAAGATTCAAACAATTTTGTCTGAAATCACTGACACCACTACCATAATCCCATTTTTAGAGTGATGCCATTCCCATTTTAAATGTAGTGTCAAAATGAATATGAACGCAGGGTATGCAAAACCAGGCAAAACATGACGAGCAAGCTGCTCCTCACCAGTCAGAGACTTAAGACAAAAGCACAGAACCAAGTCTCTAGTGCTCGTTTCCCCAAACACGAAAAAGCCGTCCTATGTAACAACCTCTGCCTGACCTCCTGTATCACACCGCGCAGGTTCTGATGCTGAGCCTGGATCACATGCTGCAAATGGCCGATCTGTTCTTGCAGAGTGGAAATCTCCATCTGAAGAGCCAGACACCTAGCAGTGAAAAAGCAAAGCACATTTTAAGGTTTTTCCCCAAGGGCTGACTGAATGGCCCAGTGTGCTTTCCTACATCAGGCTGGACTCAAAAGCTTGTTGCTAGCAAGGATATTCTGAATGCTACTGAAGATACATGGCTGTAATTCACATATAAATACACACAAAAAGACTTCTTTACCGAGCAGAACAAATAAACTGCAGTCCGAGACAGACTTTATTACCTGGTAGGACCACCCTCTACCCTTAGTAACTGTTGGTAAGGAAATTCATAAATAACTTCATAAATTGAATTCACAAATGAGAGAATCCACAAACAACAGAGCATTGCCTGATAGAAGAGAAAGAAGATACACAGCTGTTATGCAGGAGATGAGAAGAAAAGGAGAAACAGCAGCATTGTTTTTTCCCACTGAGAGCAAATAAATGTGCTTTTGAGTAATACACTTTAGCCATAAAAGGGAGTCCTTTCTTTCAAGACAAGAGCTGCTTAAAGTCACTCTGAAACACTATGGAATGATAGTCCCCAAGTAGCATGTCCCTGTTGAAAAGGGACAGCATACTCTGCAGCAGACACCCCTCAAACTGAAGATGCAAGATGTAAAAATGAGTGCTAGGCTAAGTATTTGTTAAATGAATACAGCATGTATGCTTTAAATAAAATCGCACTTGCCGCAAAAGGATGCAACTTCAAGTGAGACAGTGTTGGCATATGTTGCTTTGTGCATAAAAGATGACAGAATCAATGGTGCAATTTCGCTGGTTAAAAGGATTCCAACAGGAAAAAGCCAGCCATTCAAGAAGTCTTTTAGCTTCTCACCTTCTGTCAGTCAGTGAAGGTAGAGATACATAGTCTGTAAATACGAAAGTGTGAAAATCCTCTCAGGTTGTCAATGCAAGAGAGGAACGCTGCATGATTCACAAATCCCTGCACAGCCCTTCCATTCATCAGCAGTTCATTTTTCATTACAGACATGATGCTCTATTATTAGAACACAAATCCCAGCAGAAAGCAGCACTCTGTTATGCAAGATAAATGATGCTCCTTGCCTAACCTAAAAGCTCTTCAGGCCAGGATCAACTTTACAAGTGGGTACAGTGGCTCAAAGAGATGAGATAAAGTGGCCTTGAAGATCTGTGATGGTAACAGAATGCAGATCTACTGATTCCTGACTACTTCCTTACTCGTTGCAGGAACAATGACAAAAAAGCAGCATCAACTTCAAGCAAGAATCAGAGAAGGGAAGCAACTAGTACATGCAAGATGGAAGAAAAGATACTAGGTAGCAGAATCTGAGAAAAATCAATATCTCAAAGATATAGTACACCAAGATCTGTTTTTTTGTTTTGTTTTTTTTTAAACAATCATCATAATTCAGGTTTTGAACCAATTGTTTATGACATGAATAATTTTACTACCAAAAGCAACTTGAGCAAGTTATTGTCTGGTACTCCATATAAAATAATTCCCCTCAAAAAGGGAAACACTTTCTCATATGCATTCAATCACCGTTTGCTGTCTTTGTTCTTTGACATCATCTGCAGAAGCATCTGTTCCAGTGACAGCTTCCTTTCCATCAGAGTTTTCTTTTCCTAAGGGAACAATTAAAGTTATATAAAAACAATATTACACTTTCTATCATTTGATTAGCAAGAAAAATTTGACTAAATATTTGATGGTTTTAATCACTATCTGACAATAGACAGAATTCAGCAACTATCACCTACAAATGGACCTATATCAACATCAGCTTTAGACACAGAACAGTTTGACCTCTCTGAATTGATTTCGAAAGGGACAACAATGTCCTGATTTATCATGAGAAAACTGTTAAAACAAGAGGTCTCTCCTTTATTTAATTAGCATAAAACTTAGATCTTGTGAATGATTATGCTCAGCTGCCAGTGGATACTGCATTACTACTGTTATGTCCAATTCTATTTATGGGATGTTGCGTTACTAGAAGGGTGCAAATTCTTCAAAAGTGCGTTTTCATAACATTTGACTTCCAGAAACCCATCAATGCAGTGACTGATCCTATCAGCTTTATTCTCGCTGAGCAGTGCATTGCTCTGTGTTCAATCCCATAGGTCTCATACACAGAAGAAAAACTCCGTGCAGCTTGAATAGGATGGCAGAACCTGTCTTGCGGCATTTTAAGAAGTTGAGGCATATTCACTACCCCCAAAATGCAAATTACACATCCTAAAAGTCTGGGTAAATTTGTGTCTTTTTTTGATTGATTGCATTTGAGGATATATTTTTATTTTGACAGCCTATCAAAATTCCTGGACACAGACAGGTGTTACAAGGAAAGTACATTTTTGCTGTTAGAATAAAGATAAGACACTTCCAAGTCTGAAATCATGGCTTTTTCCAACTGTATAAACTGTCTAAACACCAATAACACCACAAAGTATTCACTTCCTTTCTTTTCTTAGGCCCTCCCTTCACAGCTACAATACTATCCCTTCTAGACTGTAAGCAGATTACATGAGTATTAGTCAAAAAAACATCCTATAACCCACCTTTTCAGGCTACAAAAGTGTAACCCCAGCCCAAGAAAAAAAGAATTCTGACAATCAAGGCACCGCAACAACCCTTAGGTATATGAGTTGAGAGTTAAATAGGTAAAAATGTCAAAGAATAAAATCTATATAGCCAGTATCTACCTTTCGTGTAGTTACTGCACAAAACTATTTTGTTTTTCACATGCTGCATTCCTCAATCAGGTCCACGACACAAGTTACTATGCTATTGCCAGAGACAGCATAAACCCAAATGCTAAACTGTATCTGCTGCTATCAGCTTGGACATTCAGAGAAAGAAGAAATCACTGAAATCTTTTCCATATAGGGAAAAATCTGAAGGAAACTGGTGGTGAAACTCCTAGCATTAGAGGGATCACTTGCATGGGATGGCTGGCAGAAGTACACGAGAAGGGAAAAGAGCAAGGACTTGGACGAGCAGTGGGGGGGAGGGCTGAAAAGAAAGATGAAAACGTGTGCATCACTGAAATGCTACCCCGATGCCAGCTGCAGGATGTCCTTTGTAGAAAGGCAGGCATCAGGGAAGCAGGCAGAAGGTGCAGGAGCTCGAGCCCAGCGCGCTTCCCTGCAGGCAGAAACCGTGGCACTGCCAGGAGCACAAAACCAGCGGACAGGAATAGCAGGGCCCAGGAGAACTACCCCTGCCGCATCTCTGCTTAGCGTTGGAGGACCCAGAGCAAGTACCGGGCCACGCATGTCACCACCTGGCCCACGGCGCTGCGGGAGCCGCAGCAGTCAGCGGCCCCTAACCCGGGCAGTTAAGGTGAGCCATTCGCCTTGGCTTGGGGAAAGGGAGGGGGAACGGCAGGTCTGAAAACGAGTGCAGAGAAACTTTCCTCGGATGCCCATGTGGAGAGAGGGAGATGTGAAAGACAAGCTGGGGCTGGTCTTTTTCCCAGAGTCTAGCAGCGAGTCATTTTCACAGGAGGGGAAAAAAAAACCCAAACAAGCCCACAGAGTAAAGCTTTCTCTCTACTTAAGGGACTTTGAACCAGAGCACCCCTTTCCCGAGGTGCTCTAAGCCCAGCTGCAGGGCATTCTGGAACAGCTGGGGTCAGGTCTGTAATATTTTAAATTTTTCCTGGAAGACAAAAGCAAAATATACACACCCCTGCTTTGCTTCTCCTCCATCGTATTGGTGACTTCGCTACGGCATGCTGCAAACTAGAAGCTCAAGTAACATATGTTTGGGAAGATGCATCCTATTCCACATTTAACAGCTTTAATTTAAGTTACATGCAGGTATTGTATTCATCGACCCTGTATTTACAGTAAGCCCAGGACAGGGAAAATTTAGTTTTAAAATAGCATTTCTAGTACAGTAATTCCCACTGCTATTCAGTGCATACAACAGGAAAACTATGTATGATACCATCAGTTCTTCCAAATCAACTAAAACCACCAAAGTAAATTCAGCATAAAGGAGAGGAATTTTTTGCAACGTGGTAGAAGTCCTTTTAGTTTCAATTCCAACACCTAACATGCCCCAAATACTGAAAGAAATTAACTCCTCAACAGACTAAGCACCATCTTCCACACTGTTGCTCTGTCCTGGCATGGGAGCTAACAAAACAATAATAAGGCAAGACATGTAATTCCAGAAAACCTATATCTTTGACTCAGGTGAACAACTCCAGCTCAGGGGAGCAGAAGTATGCAGACACAGACAGTCCTAGGGCAACAATTCACAGCAAAAGGGGAGGTCTCTTTGCGCAAGTTGACTCCTGTTCACCAGGACTCCTGAACACAAAGGACCGCATGGACATACCTCTTCCATCCTCTGCACTCTTCTCTCCATTTCTGTAATCTGGGTGCATTTTTCTGTGATTCCTTCAGCTAGGCGACTGGCTTGTTCTGTATTTTGCTGGAGCTTTTGTTCTTGTTCAAGATGGTAGGCCTATGATTAGGAAGGGTATTAAAAAAACTGAAATAATTTTTCTTTTTAATTTCCCATATTGCATGAGGAGTAGACACTGGAATTCTTAGATCCAAAGTATGTAGCACAGAAAGCCAGAGTCCCCATAAGAAACTGTGCTCTCCATTTTCAGAGCTGCCTACCAATGTGAGCTGTCTCCACACTAACATAAGAAACTCAAAATACCTTAAGACGACTTGACCCACAGTTGGTAAGCATTACCCTCTGAAAGTAAAGAGCCCCTAAAATCGTTCATATTCAAAAAACATTTATATATGACCCCAAGTAAAATAAACAGAAGGACTATCTTCCAGGAGTATTTTGGTACTGAACAGTATTGCCACCCCCAAACATAGGAGAGATTTGTACCTGTATTTGCTTCTTATCATTCTCATGCCTTTTTTTAAGTTCTTCTGACTGAGTCTGGTAATTCTCATATAGTGTTTGGGATGCAGATCTGAGAGCCTGTACACCTGCTTCTCTTGTAGCTTCCAGCTAGAAAGAGTAATTGTACAAGAAACATGTATTATGCTTTAAAAAAAGTGATGTTATAATTAGATGCCAAAAAATAAGCCCTCTATACAAGATCAAATTCCAATACTCACCCTTGTTAAAAAAAAAAATCCTAATACTTACCCTTGTGAAAAAAAAAATCCTAAATACCTGTGAACAATGCCATGAACGTGGAATGTGAACAGGGATGTGATAGGCATTTTAGTTTCCAAATAAAGGCAGATTTATTCAGTATTGAGCCATATGACAAAGGCTCATGATTTAAAAGGAGAGATGTACTTCCAACTGCTTGTAAATACATCTGCTGTCGACTATCAACAGAGCTGGCTATGTCATCTCACTATCCAAAAATCAAATATATCCAAAAATCAAATACAGGAGCAGATTTCAATATGAATTTCACTGTCTACTAGAATGAAACAGTTTGTACTAGCTGGTCTGTTCCTTCTCCAGAAGGAAAGGACCTGGCAAAGGAGAACCAAATAGGCGCTTTCCTGCAGCAACTAACTCTATCACAAACAGGACTAAATGTCCATGGGGTCGCAAGGCAGAGATACTCATTGCAAGCCTTAAAAAAAACTGGAACGCACCTTGATCTTTAGTACTTGATTTTCCTTGCTCACCAGCAAGAGCTGCTGTTCTGTTTCTTTCATCCTCACCACAATGGGACTGTAGCTGGAGCTAGACATACTGTTCTTTGACTCCAGCTTATTGCCTGAGATTTGAGGAAGCTGCTAAAGAAAATACACATGGAAATTATTTTAAAAATACTAAAAAACAGCTTTAACAACCAGCATTCATGACTATGACCTGTTTCTTATTAGCATCCCTCTCTTCCTCCTGCAGGGAGCACTGGACAGACAACTCCACAGCTAGCTCTTCAGAGTCAAGGCCTAAACTATTTACAGCGTAGCGGTCACAACAGTTTCACCACCCTCAATAAATTAACAGAAATTACAGTGTTCTGTTTGTTCAGCTCTCCAGGGTTTTACATCTGAAAGCATTAACATGTCAATCCTGATAAATAACTACGTTCCATTCTCCACAGTGTTATTTCACGAGATTAATTAGCTTTTAGAATATTGCAGCACATGCTGTATTATAGGTGAGGCTGCAGAAATGCACATTATTAATTGTTATCCAACACTTCCCATTAAAAGAACCTTTCAGCTATTTACTACTCCAGTGTATTTTAACTATTTTAGCGAAACATTCCTGAATCTGTTTTCTGCCTAAGGACTGCCTCTTTGGAATAATGGTTTTTGTTTGGCAGAAAAGCACCTCTGATAAAGTTTAAACAAAGGTTAGACAAGGTGCAAGTAGCTTAAAAAAAAAAAATCCCCCAGCTTTAGTGACCAGACCTTCCAGGATCTCATGCTCCTACGGCAGAGCTCTAGTACTTCGCAAACTGTGCACGTGCCAACCCCGCAGAGGAACCGAAAGCATTCCCGGGAGCGGGTCGGAGGGATCTGGGGCACTGAGAGAAAACTGTGGTAACCAGAACTCAGTGAGAAAAAGAAAACTGGGACACGGTGGGACAAGAGCAGGCAAGATGGAGTTGGGAACCTGGGCCTCCAGCAGAAATGGGGTCTGGAGACTATCTGGGGGTAAGGGAAAGAGACAGTGAGATGAACATAGATTTAAGCAGAAGCTAACAGTGGGCAGCACGCCAGCGAGGGAGCAGGGGTTTCCCCAAAGGGGAAAAAACGGAATCAGCAAGGAAGATAATTAAAGATAAACCTCTGTATGGTACATGACTTAATACAAGATCTAGCACTATTTTTATCGTGATGAACTGCTCTGGGATGAAGTTGGCTCTTGCAGCGAAGGAGGCTCTTGTGTCCAGAACCGCCTTTCCTTGGTTCTTGGCTAGAAAATGTAGAGTTAATGAAGCAAGGGACTGCCAGAAGAGAAGAGCTGGTCTCATGTTGAACACAACCAAAACTGATACTTTGGGGAAAACATGGGGATAGAATCAGTGTCTAACAGACAGCAGGCACATTGCTTAAACCACTTTTTTCCACAGGTTTTCACTAACGTGTGCTCATTGCTTTCTACATGTCTGTTTTGAGACCGCGCGCAAGACACATGATCTTCCATTAACCAGATTTATGCCAGAATGCGCTGGCATTTACATGGCCTTTCTTACTTTACATCAAGTTCACTTCTTAAAAATAAACGACTAAAAACAAAGAATAAGCTCTGTGTTTTAAAGGGTTCTAGCCAGAAAATCACTTTTTTTTCCCCCACTGCAGAGGCTTTTCTTCAACCTCATTCCTCAACTGAATAGAAAAAGTAGTAAGAACTTTTTCTAAAAGAACTTTTTGTGATTATTAATTAGCAGTGTTTCAGCCCATTGATCCTTCTTGTTAGTCATGCTACAGTGCTCTTCTGAGTTCAGCTGGGATGCAGAAAAAATGCCTTTGCATTATCATCACTGTGCTCTATTGCTTACAGCAAAGAAATATGATATCAGATCCTACTAAGCTAAGTCTCCTTGCTCACAAGATCGCTTATGAAAAAAGATGCATATTTTACCTATTCATTGCAGTGTCTGCATCAACCAGTGTATCAGACCATGCAGCCTTTATGAATTAGTGTCACCACCACAGAATATATCTTTTTCTCAGTAATTGCTTCATGTAGAAGATTTGGGGTTATGAGAGGCTTGAGAATTCATGGTAAAATTTCCAGATTCAAAGATACAGTATTCATTCTACAACTTCACATATGTAATTATGAAGAGGACTAAGACATCTTATTTCTTTTTAATTTAAATCAAAAGTTTGAGGTCCTCTGTTCTGGACGGAATAGCCCATAATGGAGCAAGGTATTTCTTGGGTTGTCACTACACAGGATTTCATTAAAGGCATGCAGTAAACTATGCTCTTCCTAAATTTCCTCTGGCATTCAGGAAAGAAAAAAGATTTTTTCCACATTCCTCAGAACTGCTGTAGCTCTTGGCTTTGCTGACTGACACCTCCAGGGCTTGCCTTTCCCACGTGCCGCTCTGAGCCCACCGAGGTACTGCTTTTCCAGGTACCTCAAACCAGTATTTCTGTTCCAGATAAAGCTGCTCACTGACTGCTCAAGAGTGTTTCTAATCTCTTCGAGGGACCCAGCCCAGCTATTCTACTCAGCTCAGCACTGATGTTATCTATCAAACTGCTTCAAACAAGAACCTGCAAGTATATTAGTATATACTGCCAGTGTGCTGTTCAAATTGTCTAGCAGCTTGAGCAGCAGCTTTAGATACATTTATTTTCTTATGAATCATACCTCACAGTATTCTATTCTTATCATTTTTAAAGCTTAATGCATCTGTCCTGCACTTTCTAACTGCTTAGTTACTTTTTTTATACGTAAAGGAAGCAAAGAAGCTCCAAAGACACGCACAGTCATGCCGTATAGCTTTAAGTGTTGTATATTCATTCATTTCCATCTTCCTGTCTTTTTCCATAAGATACCAAATTTCTGTTAGACTTTTGATGGATCCAGGACAATCTGATCATTAGCCTATTATCAATCTGCTCGTCAGTCACACTATTAGACACCTTGTTGGTTCAGCTGCAAAAGTTAAGACCTTATGTTTTTGGACGTGCATATCACCACCATAGCTCACAGACGTTGCCTTAGTGCTGTGCTGCTGGAGCACATTCAGACTGTACCCTGCTTCTGCGTGCTCTTCTCCTATCCCAAGCAAACAGTCCCCAGTTCTGCCTCTGCATACTTGTGAGTTTGGGTGGGGACCGGCACGTAAGTGTCTCTTGCAACAATCCTAAATGAGGGGTGGAAAAAACTCACTAATTTCAAAGAGGTTTATCTATAACTATATGTGCTATAATTAAGTTGTTAATGCAGAGTAAACAGTGATTCTAGAATAAATGCATAAATCAAAGGTTTGTCCAGATAAACAACTGTATATTGCCATAAGGGTCAGAATTTTCTTTTTCAGTAGTTATTACTATTGCTTATCATGTTTTCTACAAAAGCAAAGAAAGGAACAGAACAACAACAACTTCAAAAATACCTTTTTCACATATTCAGCTTCTTCAGTGACTTCGGCACAAGAGGATCCATAGAGGAGATAATTTCCCTCTGAGCCTCGGTCCTCTCTTGTTACGTGTTCAGTGAGCAGTACAGTAGTTGTCACTATACGTGCATTTTTCTTTTCTGTACAAATGGGAGAAGAGCAAAGTTTGTTTTATTATGCAAGTATAGGGAATAATTCCATTATTCCACTCCTCTTAATACCATTTCAACTTCAAAGACATGCTGGAGTCAGGCAGATATTTCAAGCTTAAAGGACAAATAAAAAAGTAGCAAACATTAAGAATCACTTTCTTAAGACAGACATACAGACATTTAACTTTTTTTAATATATGGGGAAAGTGATACATTCACACATTATTTTTGCTGAAGAATTCAATGGCTTTTTACTAGCAAAGTACACCACAGTCTCATATTACTTCAGAAGTCGTGAGGCCAGAGGTTCCCCAGAGCTGTCAGCGAGTACGTGAATACTCCACACGTGCACATAATTTAACTAAGAACGAAACAAGACTTTTGTCATCTATCTTAGAAGTTTATACATCAGTTATACCCTCCACAGTAATCTCACTGCCTTCATTGAATTTAGTCCAGACTTGGGTCTGTGTAATAAAGAGACGGATCTGGCCTACTTGCTTCACACTGCAGTTTAATTTCAGCAGTGGTTCCTTCAGAAGCAATTGTCCCCTCCTTCCCTTCATAACGCACTACTGGTTTTTTTTTTTTTTCTTTTTTAGAAGAGTTCCTTTATCTAGGGCCCTCTTCACAGTACAACCCTACCGACTAATAGGTGTACTGAGTTCCCAATGACTATATCAAAGTAAGAGCACAGAACTAATTTTAATCAGGTTCAGTAGGAGTACCTGTGCTGCTCATTACATATGAGCAGGACAAGGCTTGAATGATACCATAACTCTCATGAAAAAAACACCTGGGGGAATAGATGGGAGACAAGAGATAAGGCTTCTTCTTTCTATATTGTGCACTGAATATAAGGTCCCAATCACCTTCAGCTACATTTGTGTTGTACAATGGTGACATCCAGTGTCAGCTGGATTACTCTGAAGTGAATTTGTGTATCTTGGAAGATACGTGTTTCCAGTCCTATTCCAGGTGTAGTTAATAAGCTTACAAGTGCACGTCGGACAAGCTGAGTTTTAACAAGGACATTTGAAGTATCTAAAACTAATTAAAACTAGCACAGAGGAATATTAAAGCCACTTACACAGCATGGAGGCTGTGGATGGGTTCACAACAGAAGAGACAAAAAGTGCTTGGATTTTACAAAGCCTACAGATGCATTTTAAAATGAAGTATTATTGTAAATTATTTATTAAAAAAAACTGAAGTTCAAAGACTTGGGGTTACTGTAGATCAACTCAGTAATAACAGTCCTACTTGCACTGTACTGATACTGCAGGCCAAACCCTCTTGCTTTTGTTCAGCCAACCCAGCATAAAGTATTGCAGCACTAACAGGAAGCGCTCTCAATCTAGCACATTTCTTAATTAAATCATTTTCTAATAAAATATAATTAGGCAATCTGAAATATTTATTGCTGTAATAGAGGAAGGATCTCATTTCCACTAAGAGCCGCATGGACCTCGTTTGTATAAATGCCCAGGTGAATCAGCAGCAGCTCATCCAGACTAGAGATATTTTCAATTTGTTATGTTAACATGTGTCCCAGGCAGGCAAAAAACAAAAGACTAAGTTATAAATTATCTATAAATAAGGATAAAGAAATTCACCACATGAGATTTAAGTGCTCTGGGCTATTACTTAGAAGTCTAATTCTTAGGAGATTTACAAATTAAAAGAGCAATAAAATAAAAGCTCTCACTACTCCCTTTTGAGTCTTCTGTGTTCATCTAAAAGTCAGGAGCGTAAAAAGGTACCATAACCCTGATCATTACGGAGATGGTCTGTTTTGGACATATGCGAGAGGGGAGGAAAGCAGCAACCTCCCCCTAACACGGCCCTTCTACCAGTCCCTCGTCTGATACGCCAAGGAAGTCCAAGATGCCGCTGACAGCCGAGTCCCTGTGACCTCCCACAGCTTTAAGAGGACAGTGCCAGATGAAAGCAGCCTTTGTAGGTCAAAACTCGGATCTGAAATCCAGGCCGACACTAGCAGGCCAGCAGCACGGACCGGAGATACCAAAGCAACTGTTCAGCGAGTGCGCTGCAAAGTCTTTGCAACGAGACCTTGTAAGCCAAAGAGGAGCCCCCTGTAATCTAGCTTCCAGGTGGTCAAGGTATGACAAGAAGGCATAAGGTCAACATCTGGCTGTAAAAACCAGCCATGACTAAAAGGTGGCAAAACTAACTTTCTGATCATAACTTCTACTTGAACAGCAAAGCTGTATATCCAGATACAACCTTGAGAGCTTTGATCTCAAGCAATTAAAAGTATACACTTTTTTCTTGCATATAAGAATACACTCCAAACATCGTCCCTCATTTGTCAGCACGGTGGCCTATCCAGACAGGAAGATGAAATGGAAATTCTACCTGCTTACAGTCATGGCACAGAAGAGGCTTTCCATGGATACAGAAGGTGTTTCCCACCAAAGATACAAATAATTTACAAATTTCATTTTTTCCTCTGGGTAGTTGTTTTTCCTCTTCCTCTCTTCCCTTGCCGTCTAGCAATGAACTTAAGTAGTTAACCCTAAAACAAAGGCGCTCCGGATCATTAATCCCTTTGGCCTGAGATAATTCAGACTGAAATCTTTACCTGCCCCCAGGGAAGAAGTCCAGGAATTGAATTGTTTTTCTGGCTCCAAAGAAGCTGAGCCAAGAGAAGAGAGCAATAAAGGGCAATAATCTCTAACCTGAGCTCAAGGCATTCAGCTGGGAGTGAAAAGTCCTCGGTACAGTCCTCGTTCTACAGCAAGGGAGCAAACGAGCAAGAGTTTGCAGAACTGCAAGGCTGGACCTAAATATTCGTTTTGGCACTTCTGTCCTTGCAGAGTGGAAGAGTTGTCAGCACAATAGTTGCACTAAAGCCAGAACAATGCCAGGTAATGCTAGAATTCAACACCACCCACTGTCTGCTTCGCAAAGAGATATCCGGTGGGTTTCTTTAACACATCTTTACAGAAAGAATAGAGACAGAAGAATTACTTTGACTTCCTGCAGCACACAAATACTTTCTCTACTTTAGAAGCAAATCTGAAAAGAAGTCCCAAGTTCATCTATTATTCACAGACTTTCCTTGTTAGAAGGCACACTTTAAGGGGCTTAATATTCACAGAAACATCCCTCTGCCACCCTGCATAAGCACCCAGCTTTCTGTGACGTGTCAAGCAAGCTAGATTTTCTTTAATAGACCTGAAGTTGTCCACATAAGTGTGACAAACACAGGATTGTTATATTTTTATGAATATAAAAGCATGTCTCTCTGCTTTTGCTTACAATAAGTTGCTTGCTATAAAGCTCATGCAAAAGAGAATCAGGAATACACCAAGCAGGAAAGCACTACCCTTGCTTATATACGGAACATCCCAATATGCACTCAGAATACGGTTATTTTGAGTAAGGTTCAATATATATTCTCCAAAATAAGGTCCCATGAAAACTCTGCTATAGAATTTAATTTTCCTTTCTGCCTACAGAATTCTCTTTCAAAGATCACATTTGTACCTGCATTATTCATGCACTCATTCAGCTATATTACACCCAGAGAGATTTTCCATGCATACTACATATATACACATATATATGTACACACATACACGAAACCTAATAAAGCAGTCACATATGCCATGGAAAGTAAAAACAAAAAAAAAACTGTTTTAGTGAATAACAGTTTGATTTCACAGTTGGCTTCAACTTTTAAAACAAACTATCTGCAAAGCAATTCTTCCTTCCTCTTTGTGAAGGCTGGATAATAGGACCAGTTATGTAACTACGAGAGTCATTCTAATTGAACTTAATCAATTTAATTGCAATTATTTGGAGCACTCAGATAACATAACTCCATGTTAGTCTCCAGTTGAGCCCTGTAATTCAGACATAAGGTTACTCCATTTTCTCCTTGTTTGTTGCACCTGAACGCTACAGGACCAGAGAGGTAAATAAACACTGCATTTGTTCCACAGCTGGGCAGAAGTTTATACAATATTCATTCATCTTTCAATCAGTCTGTTGTTTGTGAGCTTCCACAGGAAAGTGGTTATTTGCTACCGTTGTTCTTGTAAGTAATTGAGAAGCAGTTTTGAATGAATACTTGAAGGTACATGTAAACACGATCACCTGTCCTCAGGCAAACGTACCCTTTTTTATACTCTCCCACTGCAGTAAAGCGTTTCTGCCAGACAACCACGGCACAGGGAGAAGATCAGATAACCGGTGACTAAGAGCACAACGCGGAATTAAGAACAAGAAATCAGTGGGGACAGTTCACTAAACAACCCACAGACTTGGCTGGGAGATACCTGTTCATCCAAACTGCACTGGATGTGCAGAAACGAAGTCGTTCCTGAAGAATAATTCACTTTTTGTCTTTACACCCTTCGTCTTTACCCTCGCCTCGTCCCCCCGCGCCGCTCGGCCTGGCAGGTGCTGGGCGAAAGGGGCCCCCGGGCGCTGCCGCGGTGCCCCAAACCGAGGAGTTTTATGGAGCAGCGGGTCTGTCCCGGCGTTTCCAGCGCGATGGAGACGAGACTCACCTTTGGACGGGGAGGACATGCTACGGGGGCGCGGGACGGGCACGGCTCCCCGCGGCGACCTGAAAGCAAGAGCGTTACTGTGAAAGGAGGGATGAAAGAAGGGGGCAGCCCAAGATGGCGGGGGGGGGAACCCGGGTGAGGGGACCCCGGGCTGGGGGGACCGACCCCGGGTGAGGAGGGCAGAGGGGCCCGATACCTGCCGAGCTGGGGCCCGAGGGGGGCCGCCGAGCCGGGCAGGGAGACAGGGGCCTGCGAGGGACGCGACCCCAGCACCCACCCGGCCCCGCCGCCGCCGCCTCCCCGCTGCTCCGGCGCGGAGGTCCCGGGCCGCCCGGCCCCTCCCCGCCCCGCCCCGCGCTGAGGCGGCCCGGGCGGCGCGGCCTGCCCGCCCCGGGGGCGGCCTTAGGCCCGGGGCGGCCTCGGGGCGCGGGGGAGGCCTGAGGCGCCGCGGCCCGTGGCGCAGCCCGGAGGGGCGGTCACCGCGGGGCCGAAGGCGGGAGAAGGGGCCCGTGCAGCCGCCTCCGGGCGCCCGAGAGGCAGGAGAGTGGCCTGGAGGGAGAAACATGGGTCGCAATGAGGCTGAGAAGGGGGGAAGCGAAGGGAAAGCTCATTAATAACCTCCCACGAAGGGGACGATCACCATCAGCAAGTCCAGTCCCCTCCAGCCTACGTCCCGCCTCACACAATTCGCATAAATACACCAATCCCCCCCCCCTTTGCTTTCTCCAGCAAATCTTTCTTTTAATTTCTAATAATAATTAGAAATTAATAATTATTAAAAGAGATTGCTGCTCTGTTTTTTTTTTTTTTCACGCTAGCGCCTGGGACGTGCCACTCCTTCCTCTGCTCCCCGCAGCCGCCGAGGGCCCGGAGGGCAAAGTCGGCCGATGCCCTTCCCTGCTTGGTGAGCAAACAGCAGAGAGGCAGGGCCCGGCTCCAAGTCTGTCCTCCCCGGGCGAACGGGGCGAGAGGCTAAAAGCAACGAGACAGGCTGCACTATTTTGTATTTTCAGTCCTGCCCTGTGTTGCGTTACTGCCAACTCCGGGCAAGTACTCTGCAGCTCCTTCTTGCTTAACAGCACAAGCTCTTAAATCTCTGACGTGGGGGAGGACAAGAGGAGCCTTCTCTTGTTATCAGGCAGATTTAAAGAGTACTAACCACTGGTGGTTAATCTTTAGGGCATTCCTGGGATTAATGGCCGTCTCACCTGGCTCCAGGTGCTCTACGCAGCCAAGGAATGTGGGCTCCAGGCTGGTCACTTCATTTTCTTTTACTGCCTAAGTAAAGTGGAGCCAAACGCAGCTTGACGTACCTTTGAAGCTACAGATAAAATTGTTTGCAAGCTCTGCTGCTGCGTTTGGCTGCGGGAAATCTCTGCAGGGCTTAAGATTTAGTGCTTTGCACCTGGGCTGTTAGAGCCAAGCAGTGAAACAGGGTGGTGTCTGCACAGCACTTTTTATGAGGAGGACAGTTTCGAACGACTTATAAAATACGCTATTATCTGACGCCCCAGGTATGAGTATGCTGCCACGTCCGCACTATCAGGACATCAAATGTGTGCTCCAGCACTGTCAATGGACACAAAAATAGGCTCTGTGCAACATCTTCCAAGCTTGCACATCAACCGCTCGCCAGGACACAACACTTTCTGTAGGCAGTGCATATACCTGCCCTAAACGAAAGGGAACAGACTGGGTCTCCCGGATGGCTGGGAGTTTTTAGGTCTTAATGACTGCTAAATGTTTTTTTCTGAGGGACTAAATTGAGTCCTTAACACGTGTGACAAGCATGTGGCAGAGGAGGCTAATGAACCTGGTCATTTAGGTTAGAGACTCAGTCTTGCCCTTGGATTCATCGTTCCTCCTTGCCGCATCCTGTTTTGATTCAGCTCCTGTAATGCACATCATTTTTGTATAGGATACATAGCTGGGCTTATGAATGCAAGGTCAACTTTCAGCTCTTAGAACTTGTTCAGTTAGGCAACAATTTAATGCTATTATTCAAATGTCTAATTTGTACCTTAATTAAAAAGAAAATCAGTTATATTAACAAACTCATTAAAAAGAGAACCAAAAAGTGAATATTTTGTTATAGGTTGTCCCTCAAAACTCAGTTATGTGTTCTCATGAGTAAGGCATTAAGCTTATTTGCAAATTTGGGGGTCTGGACCAAACCCTATTGTTTACAACAGAGGGAAACTTTGTACATATTGTGAAAGAGGCTTAAAAAATATTATTTCTCTATTGAAAATATAACCAGCAATTCACTTGCATCACTTATTCTCTGTATGCATGGTGCCTGTTTCAGTCAAAAAGTAGCAGTAATTTGTATTTTTGTATTTAAGACCTGATAACAAGGGACATGGCTGGAGGGGGACAATGGGGATTTCTCGGAACAATAGTACTGCGGCCGGGTGCGAGCTCTCCCCCTCTGCTTTCCCTCTCCTGCTGTGTCTCGGCGAGCTCGGGAAAGTTGGAGCAGGATGCTGCCTGGGAGGGCTGGGCAGTCAGGACCCTTCTTTTCCTTTGGGAAAATGTAGTGTAGGTTTTCATTCGGCAAAATCTCATTTTACTAGATTTGACATAGTGATCTATTAGACATCTGATAGTCTGAAAAGAAATTATGTGGATTTTTCTCCACTAAGATCTCCTGTAACACCAAATATATATAATTAGGGCAAATGATGTCATTCCAAATTTACTTACGTGCTCTAGTTTTATGTTTTAAGGGGCTTTCAAATAGGGAAGAGCCAGAAAGGAGTATAAAAAATAAAAATCTTGTACTGCAAACTAAAATCATATTTTAAACAATCTGGACAAGTTATACAAACAACTTAGAGATGCTCGTGGACTGTGATAATCTTACTACATTATGAGGAGCAGGGAACCACACTGAAATATATTTTATGATAGGAGCATATGGTCGGATCTTTAAAGGAAGAGAAAATGAAGGGAGCAAACTTCCTTTTTCTTTCAAGCACAGAGGTTTGAAGTGAGAGATGCTGCTGCAAACACAAGTACACACAACGCTGATTTGAAGAAGTGCCTTTTTTCACAGAGCTTGCTTTTCAGAAGATCACTGAAACACTGTCCTTTTTTCTCCACAACTAAAGCTGTTTCTGCCTGTTAGTTCAGTTTCCTCCTCTATCTTCCGGGTGTAACTGGAGAGACCTATGGGCTTTGGCAATCAGATAGTAAGTCTTAATTAGCATTTGGCATTACCTCACTTCTCAGGTCAGATGTTGTTAATAATTGCCTTAGTGGGAAGTTTGCTGATTAATAAGGCAAAATACATTCCTTTTTGGGAAACCAGTTTGGTCTGACTCATGCTTCTTCCAGTCACAGTATATACCCTGGCTATTTCATGTAGACCGCTGTAATGCATATGTCAAAATACATTGCTACTTGTTTTTGCTATTTTATTTTACTTTCCAAATCTCACAGATATTTTCACTACCTGCTCCCCAAATAACTTACCTGAAGCCAGCTTTTGTGCTGTTGTGGGCTGTGAAGGCTCACGCGGTGCTGGCCCCGGTGAGGCCGGTGACAGCACAGGATGCCGTGCTGCTTCCCGGGGGAGGACCGATGTCTGGTGCTGGGCTCACCACCTCGCCGGCACCCAGGAGGGCCTCGGACCCCGACCGAGCGGCTCCTGGAGCCTCCGGCAGCGCGGGACGAGGGCTCGAAGGCATTTTCCTGCTATCGCGTTGTTTCGATGGCTGACGTCTGTGTCCATCTCCGGAGGATCTTGATGGCAGCCACCAAAATTACCCAGAAACTTAAAGAATGTGTTAGAGGATGTCACAACGATCAAGTAACATACATGTTCGCAAAACTGCTTGAACAACTTTTGCATGCCTATAAATATTAAGCATTTTGTGTCGGCGCATTGGCACCGGAGAAAGTGTCCTAAATTGTTCAAGCTAATGTTCAAACTGAACAGTAATAATCCTTCAACAAGGAGCAAAAGACAGCTCTTTTGCCTCAAGTGTTTAATAGTCACCAGGGAAGCCTGGTAATTAATTTATTGCTTTAATTATACAGTGTGTTAACTGTTCCTGTCAATGTCTTTTTAAGATAAGAGTTTTGTTGCATGAGTAGTTTGGGCAAGAATAAAAAGAGTTCTTCTTATCTTGCCTACACTGAAAACATAACATTAGCAAGAAAATGAAGCCCTCACTCTTCCTGTATTTTATAGAGACATTTTAAAAGCATTTAACCAAGACTAGGAAATGTCTGCTTACTCCCGGCTTAATAGTTCCTCTCACAGTATTTGTTATTTGAAAATGAAATAAATATTTGTGTCTGGTCTAACCAACCACTAATCTGAATTCATTAAATAGAAACTAAAGCTTGAAATCTGTTTCTCCCATTTCATATGTACAGAAGGGCTTGTGAACCAAAAAACCTGTCATTTTTTTTCCAGATAGATCATTTGCTCTAACAAAATACTTTCTCTGTAAAACTTGCTTCACTGTAATTAAAATTGGGGCTGATTATTGGCAAGATTTATGTGCTCTGTTGGTATTAAACAAGCCTACACAATTTTACTTACCTTTTTTAGCAGTCTCATATGAGTCTCATATTATCCAGTTACACTGAAATTGTCCGTCTCATTCCTCTGGGAAGTGTGTACCCAAGAGCTGGTCTTTAAGACAGCTTCACTATTATTATTTATTAAAGGACCTTTCCGTTCCAGTTGCCTTTCCTGGGACAACCAACCATGTAATGGATGCAGCTCTCTGGGGCTTAGCCAGAATAAGGTCCTGGCAGCTGGTGGCACATATCCACTGTGTCCTGGCCGCGTGTAGGCCTGGAGCAGATGATGGAGAATGAGTGGTGCCTGGAAGAAAGTGTGTTTTTTTCTGGTCTGTCTTCATAACAGAGAACAAATGTGACATTTTGCTTAGGGTAAAGACCTTGTCCTCCTTTCTTCTCTAGAATGACCAGTTTCCATCTTGATCTCCAGTGCCATAATGCTCATCATACCTGACTTAGGTATTATGAATATAGCCCCTAGAGAATACTTCTCTGTGGATCTGTACCGCAAAAGGTTCCTATTAACAGTAAATGTATTTCCATCTACATGTGACAGATATAGATATAGACCTATTGTGAACTAAACGTTAACACACAACAAAAATAGTCTGCAGTTACTTACATAGTCAAGAAATTATGTAATTACCATCATAATATGATTTAAATTATTTACAGAAAGCAGCTGTCTGGCATAATAAAGCAAAGACAATTCACCTTAGCAGGAGGGAGAACGAAAGTGTTCCAATACACGTTCCAGTTCTACGTGGTAGTAGATGGTGATAAGTACGAGCCATGCCGGGGCTGATCGCCGTGCTTGGGACTACATCAGCCACTTGCTCCATCTACTGCCGTCAAGAACCTGAATCAGAGAAACCCGAGATCTTAGCATAGTATGTGAAAGTGAACATAGGATTGTGGAAGGGAGGGAAAGGAAGAGAAGGCTCGCTTCAGACATCTTCAATCAGTAAGCGAACAGTACAGACCCATCGACACTGCTTCTGTTCAAAAGAAGTTAAAACAGAAGCTGATGGGAGAGGGAGTCATTTTACTTGCTTACCACTCTTACCCATGTTGATATTAACCTGAGGCTGATGCTTATGGGAACCACTGTCTTAAAGGGTCTGTTTTTCAGCAGTTTTGTGCTCAGCGCTGATGGCACATCGGTCCTGTTCAGGTGCTTTAGGCATCTGAAAGTAGAGGGTCCCTGCATTTAGTGGGAAATTGCTATGATACTAGTGAACTTTTTTTATCTTCATAAGTGATTTTGGTTTTAGAAAATACAATTACACAATACAATACAAATACATGTTTTCTTGCCTGCATCAACACTCTGAAAGGTAACAACTGATTTCAGTGACATTTTCTTATCCACTAACAAGTCAAGCTGCCTTCTTGCATTTTATGTTTTAAGGTTATGGTTTTCTCTTGCTTCAGACTTCTTTCCCTCTTGAACACTGTGGAATACACAAACGTATAAATCTCCTAGAATTTACATTGCATCGTCTGTATCTGCAACTGCAGGAAATACATCCTCTACTCAAATCTGCCTTTCACAGCCTTGGGTCACATTATCCATACTTCACCTGTAATGTTGCTGTATGATTAAAGCTTTCTCTGTAGAGCTGTGTGAAGCAAGAAAATTCAGTCTGGAAAACCATGAGATGAGCAAGCACTGCTGCATCTAACTTTTATTGCTTTGCTACGGTAGGAATCCACCGCCTTGATGACTATACGCTGGGTTATCCTGGAGGAAGTGAGTTGCAGTGCATGACTCAAGCCCCACCACTCAGAAAGGCCCAACCCAAGCACCGCTGTCCTCCAATAAATATTCGGTCATGAAACCTCTGGCAAAGTTAAGTGCCAAAGCCAGACCTTCCTTACAAACAGACGTATGGTGCCTCCTCCCCAGCTCTGCTTGCCCATCTCCCTGCTTCCATCGAAGAGCATCTAGGTGGTTCAGACACCATCTCCAGGTGTGAGGTACCTGCTCTCATCCCGCCTCTCTTCAGCTGCAGAGGATGCACACATCCCTCTCTTCCCAGAAGAGCGCAGTGATGCCCAGATGAAAGGTTTTCTAAGTGCTGCATTTCTCCAGGTATATAAGTTTCCCTTTTGCAAGGACAGCTTATATTCAAAAACAGGGAGAGAAAGCAAATACATGTGTTTAAATCATTCAAGCAGAAGGGAGATCCGAGTCGTGGTTTCCTCTGGGCATCCTGAGTGAAGGGCTGGCACCATCCTTCTGCCTGTGCTTCCAGCTGGCCTGCGCCCAACAGAAACACTCCCGCAGCTCTTGGGGATGAGATAAGCAGGGCAGGGCCTGATCCGTGAGTCCCAGCGTAGCTGAAACGGGATTGAAAGGTCAGCACCATCGAGATACTCAAAAGCAAATATTAGGATGCCCTAAACTTTATCAGGAGAAACACCTGTGCCTGCGACTTGAGGGACGTCCAAATTTTGGGAGGTTTTGAGGGTACACATTCTGTGCTTGCTTTCTGAAAGCAGCAGTTAGATGAGACATCTAAGTCTTTTTGTAGCTTTAGCCTCTGGGCATCTTCCTGCATAGGAAAAATCCTTGTTATTTAAGCATTGCTCAGATGCTCGAAAAGCGTGCCCACAAGCACTTTACTGAATTGGGGCTAGAGTCACTGTGCTTAGACGCTGGCGTCTACGAGGATTTAGGAACGCTCTTGCTGATGAATGTGGCAGACTCAGTCTTGAAAGGATGAAGTCATCGTTCTAGCCACAGAGCAACTCATTTCAGTCGAAAGAAGAGAGTTGTCTAAACCTTTGCATGGAGTTATCCCAGAGGTTACGGTAGCATAGCACAGTCCTGTGCCGTGTTATTTCTTCAGATCCAGGGAGATGGAGGATCCAAATGAATACTTATGCCACTTTTGACCCTGTCAACCATCGCATTTTTCCATGGATTTTCAAACCATTGTGTCATCAAGTGTTTAAGTGGAAACGCTGTGTAAACAGTATGACTGCAAAACAGGTTTGGACCCTTACTAACCTTCCCTGTGGGTGACAGGTATTCGGTAGTCCATAGTTTGGGAACAGCTGGATTTAAGCTACCATTTCAAATCATTATTGATGTTATTTTCTGAGTGGTAGTTTGTATATAGCTCTCTTTTTTGCGGCTTGGAACTGATTTGCCTTTCTTACCTTGGCATTATGTTCAGAGCTCTTGTGCCAGGAAATCCTGTGCCAGTAAATGTCAGATGGGAAATGAGAAAACTACTCAAAAACTTGCAAAAATGCAGTAAAAAGCTGTTTAAAAATATAATTTTGGTATATTTTTATAGTCCTTAGGTTTATTTTGATGGGGTTGTAGCACAGGGAGCCCACCTGCCAGGCGCGACGGCTCCGCGTGCTTTGCGCTGCTGCAGCCGGGACGGCGTGCGTGACTCCGTGTTTGCCTCAGCGTCTTATCGGGATAGTAGGAATTCTTGAATTTTAAAATAAAATCACCCACGCAAATTTAATTTTGTAGAGTCCATTTAGTTTGAATTTCCATCCGACACTGTCCTTTCTCACAGCACAATAAATACATGTGAATAATGAATTCTCCAAAACCAATCACTCAGTGCAGACTTGCTTGAGCAGGTTCAGTGAATCGATCACTTGTGTTTGGAGGCAGTCATTAAATTCCCTTCTGTTCATCTGCTTCCCACAGGACTGGTCTGCTCTCCCCGTCAATCTCGCTCTCCCCGTCCTACAGCTGCTGCTCTGGGTCTTGATTTTGATAAACAATCTGTTAGCTGAAAATGGAGCCCCAAGTTACTGTAGCTAAATTATAATTATTCTACTCATCAGAAAGCTAGGCTTAGAAAGAAACATATTGAAAAATGACAGACAGTGATAAATTTGGGGTTTCTGTACTAACAGTTTTGAAAATGTGCCACTTCCATTTAATTCTGCATTTGTGAAATGATAGCATTGCTTACAGCTCTTTACACCATACCAGATTTTGTCTCTTATATGTGGCATTGCAGAAACGACGTGATAAAATCATCTTGGCCTCTCGTTGGAAAAAGAGCACCATCATTTTAGCTGTAAAAACCTCCACAGTATTTAATGACTCAACTTCTGTAGGGGCCAGGACCACGTCCTGGCCCCCCCCACACGCCGCCTTTGCCCCACACTCCCACATAGCCTGAATATACTCATTTGTGGGCTGTGCTCCTGGCAGCAGGACCAAATGCAGATCCTTATGGTGGGACTGGGTTCACAGGTGAGACTTGTCACCTGAGGTGCCTTCACGCAGGACAGCTCTTGAGCTTACCTTGAAGCAGACGTGGACATTTGCTGGCTGAATTGCAAGCTGAGATATATATCAGCTGTGGGAGCTCAGACACCTAACTTCCACACCAGCTCTGGGGTTTAGGTGGCCTGTTTTGCAAGCTGAATTTCACCTCTAAAAGTCTAAGGACCTAAAATGTGCTGTCACTTAAAAAAAATGTTTCCTGTTAGCCTTTGTGTGTGATTTTGGAGATTGGAGCTCTCTGTTCTGTTCTTGTAACCTGCAGACTTTCTGTTTTGGCTATAATCAACGTGCAAGATAGTATCAGGTATTTGTAGGCTCCGACTTCTCATAGTTTATGTTCTTATTTAATATAGCAGATGGGTAGTTGGCAAGGAGTGAAATATTCGGAACCGAGGATGTTGCAGCACCTGGGGATGTTTGTTCATTTTCTTTGAATTGCCTATCAGTCAGGAATACAGGGGCTGGACTACTGTGATTTGGAGGAGATAAAGCTATTGATCCAGGCATACATGACATGCTAAGTACTCCACTTCTACCAGGAGGAGCATTTTATTAGCAATGATAGCCATTCATCGTTCTTGTCTGTGAAAGGCAGAGCTGTAGTCTCTCATTTGAAAGAAGCTGTACAGAAGTTACAAATGGCTGTGCTACCACATACCTTTTTATTGCCTTAAGGAGGATTGTTTTCTAGGTGTCTGGAAGATACACGGCCAGTATATGTTCTCAGGACACACTGTTTTGGGAGAGCGGCACCAGGCACCGGGCTGTTGCTCACCTCCTGGCCTCCCTTTCACGTAGAGATGACAGCACGATGGGTGCCATTACCAAAGATTTCCATCTCCTGCCTTTAATTCCGTTGTTCAAAGTCACAGTTGGGAGTTGAATCCCATTTTCCCTACAGACAGGTGAGCTGCGTGCTGCGGGTTTCCTCATGGTATCGTATATAACATGCTGTGCTGGTTTTGAGATCAAGAAACAAATGATAAGAACCCTACGTAATGGTTGGCAAAGCTAAAGGGCTGACTGGCTTCAAAGGACTTTTGACCAAAAACTTTTTTTTTGTTGCTGCAGTGTTATGTTAGTATTTATTCCTTGATTATTTAATGTGAGAGGCTACGTGGCTGTACTGATTTTGTTATTCTATTTAACAAATTCAATTCATTGTAAATTTACCACTCTGTACTTCTATGTGTGATAGAGCTTCATATCGTTTAACTGAACCAAGTTCCCATTTTGGCTTTGCTAAGAACATTTTGTTTGCTAAAAACTTTTTTTTAAGCATCTTTGATTTCAAGCAGGGGAAACTCTGGTTTCCGAGATAGTCCCATCCATCACCTGCCTTCCCTGGAAACAGTCAAGGGACCTTTTCTTGTTTGCAGAGACAGAGAAAGAAGATGGAGGATTTAATTGCGGTGGTGAGTGAGGAAGGAAGGCAAACTCGATGCGCTGCTGCCGTTTCGGAGGCTGAGGAATTTGCAGCTGTGTGTGAGGTATGAGGCTCTTGTAACCCCTTCTTGCACGCTGTTTACGAGGGCGAGCCATATGCCTGACTACAGTCACAGTTCAGGTTGGAGCAGGGACCAGATCCCTGGTAACCACCAGTGGTGGTGTGAAGGCTTGAAAACAACATGAATGACACACGTGAGCGCCTGACCACCTCCCACCCGTTCTGTCCCTGTTTCCTGGCACCGGCTCCAGCGTGCAGTGAAGGTGCCAGTGGAGATGTGGTTCCCGGCAGCTTGTCCAGGCTGCGGCTGTCCACGTTCCCAAACTTGCACCGGTGCTAACACTTGGGCAACCGTCAAGGAGCTCCCAGTTTACAGCTACATCCGTTCTCAGGTCCAGACTACTGCCTGGCTGCACAAGTCCTAGCGCAGGTCAAAGGAAGGAGACAAGATCTTGTGTCTCAGTGGTGAGGAGGGTGGGATGGTGACAGCCCAGCTTATCTCCCATGAGCTTAAACCACTGAGGAAGCACATCCTAACCCCAGCCTGCTCAGCTGCAGCTCCTGCCTGCGAGGGGAAAGGTGGACATTGAGTGGCTGGAAATGTTCCTCCCTTCCATTCCTCTTGGAAGTCATCATCTCCATCCATCCATCCTTCCCTGCATGTTGTCTACCTCTCTGACTTCTTCCTACCTTTTATGAACTAAGTTCCTGTGTCTGTATGTCACATATTCTGGGACCTCCTTAAAATAATAATAATTAAAAAAACAGATTAGGGACCAGTTTGGTTCCTGTTCACCATGTTATTTCAGGAGAATCATCTCAGACAGCTTTTCAGTAACAGTGGAAGTGTGGTATGTGCGCATCTTCACCCAGGAGATGAGGAGGACGTCAGCCCTCTCCATCCCTGACGCTGCTGGGGGCTGCACAGCGGCTCCGCAGGGCAGAGCTGCCTCCCCAACGTGTTTTCTCTCACCTCGTCCTTGCCTGGAGGTCAGGTCCCCAAAAACGGCCAGCAGCCACCTGCAAAGATTGCTACCTCCTGTGCTGTGTGACTCAGGAGGCCAGAAGTCTCTGCCACTTGCTAAAAGCCTCTTCATCCTGCAAAAAGACATCGATCAAGTATTGAACTTGGCCGCCCTGCTGGGGTGAGAGCTACGCTTTTGTCGGTGTGCTGGGAGCTGCGGGACGGAGACCCGGACACGTCGGAGCGAGTGGCAGCCTTGGCAGGGTGGACAGTAAGGCAGAGCCTGAGGAACCAGTATTTGGACTTGCAGTTCAGCATGAAAAACAAGGCTGATCCAGATCCTGCATCGGAAATATTCACTTCGGAACAGGTTCTTTCAGCTGGCTGCGGCGGCACATGAAGAAACGACAGGCAGAAGCGCTAACACAAAAGCGCAGTGGTGAAACTCTGCCAGTCAACTTACTCAATGAAGAGGGTTCGTGTTTCCTCCACGCGATCTCCTGGGCTCTGAAAGCGTCTCTCTTCTTTGCGACAACTTGCACCGAATTTGAAAGAGAAACTTGTTTCCCCAGCTGGACACTTGCTCGGGAACCGTGTGCAGGAGCTGTTCGGAAAATCCTGCAAAAAGGAAAATCGGAAAATCCTGCAAAAAGGGGCAGCGAGCGGGAGCCGCTCTGCGGGGCGGGTGCCGCGGGCACGCAGTGCCATCTAGTGCAGAGCGCAGCGGTGGCTCCCGTCGCCGGTGCCCGGGTCGCTGCAGCCGTCGTGGGAACACACCGATTCTGCATGGTCTTCGTATTTCAGTTCACGTAATTACCTTGCACTGCCAGATGAAACATTTCATTCATTCTTTTTTTTTTTTTCCCCTCCACACAATGGCCTTTCTCTAAGAATACTCATTTTAAGGGTTCTTTTATTTCTAAAATTCAAGCAGAGGCTAATGATTCCTTAAATTTTTTCCATTTGTCAAGGGGAGCATGAAAGCCCGAAAGATTGAGGGAGCTTTTCAAAATTGAAAAAATGCATCCATATTTGAAAAAAAACAAAGCCAAAGTGTATATCCCAGTATCAGATATCCTGAAAATCAAAGAGTTTTGGTTTATGGATTTTCACCGGAAAAACAAACTAATAAAAAATACACTTCATTCCTCATTCCTTCTCTGCTTTTTTTTAAAAAAGAGGAATTCAACAAAAATGCCCTTTGTGAAAGACAAATGTGATTGTATAACATGTGATAAGCAAAAATCCCATTATACATACTGCTTAGGTCAAGGAAGAGCCTCTAAAATGTGCTGGAGTTGTGGGGGAGTTGGAGGTGCCCCTCGCCCTCCTCTCTCCCCGTTCCCTCCAGCGGTGATTTAACTGCGTCCACGACATGGGTTCTCCTCTCTCCATCCTTGGACAGCCCCTTGCAGTTACCCTGTTCAAGGATAACTGCCCTAATTCCCTATTTCTCACCTAATTTCAGGTAAGGATGACCATAGCCAGCTCCAAAGGTTAATCAACCTCCTGAAAGTGGCAGCAAAAAGGGACTTTTTTGGAGGTGCGGGAAGTCCACTGCCCCTCTGGCTGGTGGGTGCTAAGGGCACGGTACAGAAGTACAAGAAAGCTGTCCCTGGCCTTGCAACTGCCCTCCAAAAATCACTGGCCAACAGCAGACAAAAGAGGTGGACGATCAAAAAGACAGGTTTAGCCCAGCAATACAGAAAAGCTTTTCCCCCCAAAAGGGCAGTCTGATATGGCAATGTCACTACTGACACCACCTTAGTAATGCTTCAACTTGGGAGCCCAGGCTGTGTAAGAAGACTTTGAGAGACCTCTCCCAGCGTGACTGCCCGGTGCCACCGAAGCTGCCCAGGGCACTCACTGGGAAAGGAGCAGAGGATGCATTAGTGGTCACCGAGCCCCACCAAGCCCCATCAAGCCCCACCAAGCCCCCAGCTCTGGAGCAGAAGCCTGAGCCGGTTTCCCAGTGCTGTGCAAAGACGGCAAGTCGAAACGGCATGGCAGAGGTTTTGCGTTTCCCCAATAAAAGCTGGAAGGGAACTGGGCACTGTGCTGGGGGAAGGTGTTCACACCACACGGCACCTAGGGCACTTCTGCCCTCCAAAATTCCCCTCTAAAAGGACTTTCTTGACTCATCTTGAGTCAATAAATGCTACAGAAAAATGACAAACTCAGATGTTGGCTTTTTTTGGTTCTTTTAAGTTGCCGTTTGAAAGAAAAAAGGAAGGAAGGCAATATAAGCCACACTGTGGGAAATTTAAGTGCAATTGTTCCAACCTCAGTGTTCACCTTATCTTCTTTTATTTTCTCACCTTATAATTCTTTTATCTTCCCTCTTACTCTCTCCTATCCTATCTTCCTTACACCTTCAAAGCATTTCCCTTCTTTGTTCTTTTTCCACCTCTTGTTATTTTCTCCTCTAGACTTGGCGATGTGTGCTTGAGTGCCTGTTGCCTTCAGAAGAAGGGCTATGTTGAGAAGCAGGACTGAAGTGAGTTGCATACGTTCACAGAACAAACCGGAGGGGGAACCTAGTAGTCCTCGTCCAGATTACTGGGATCAAAGCAACCCCCCAAATCCGAAGACCTAAGGAATAACCCAGGAGGCCAGAACATGTGGTGTAGCATAACTCATGAAACACGTTGCCATGTGGAAATTCCTCCCTTGAACACACTGGTCTAATCTTGACTGTAGTAATTGGATTCGGTAACTTATTCCATGTGTGTAGGAATGGACACTTCAGATCAATGTCAGTAATTTATTTGATGGTAACTGCTTATGGGACCAATAAAAACGTATATTATCGCTCAGGCTGCAAAGATAGTTTCTGCAGGTGTCGCAAGGGATCCAGTTCTGATTGAACTGTAATTCTCGTAAGCGTAACACAGTCAGTCTGTACTTATACAGATATATATGGGCTGAAAATCTGGCACAAAAGCATAGAAATCTATTAGAGAGTCTACACTTGTTCTGTGCCTGCAGAAACTCAATATAATGAATACAGATTATATTATTTCAGTCTAATCTTTATTGGTGCATTTCTGGAGTACGTATATTGATTTCAACCATTTTTTTAGGTATTTAAACTACTGTAATCAAGAATCTAGGTCAAGTTTTGCAGTGTGGATCAGAAAATGCGGCTGTGCCATGTAGGGTAAGATGCTTGTTACCAGGGACCCATAATGCTAGACACAGTCCATGCATTAATTTGTCCCTAATTTGAAAACATTCCACTTTGATTACTGCTTTTTTTTCCTCTTTTCAACTTAATGATACTGCAGGTTTCTTCATCAGTAAAATCTCAGTGCATAGGTGGTCTTTGTTCTACATTGCATCACCTCAAAGGCAGCTCTCTGCTCTCTAATGTATCGAGAACTGTATTTGTAACAGATGAGAGATCAGTAAAGTAGCCTTGAAACAGACCTAAATAAAACAGGGAAGAGTAATAATACGGCTCCTCTCCACCGTGGATTTCAGCAAATGTTCCTTTTCTTTTCAACACAAATCTTGTGTATATACCCGCCAGAATTTCTAAGGAAGACAACGCTACCTTAATATAAGAGAAGAAGCTGGAGCCTCAGCAGGGGTAAATGAGTTTCCTGCAGGTTTCGAAAGATTTCTCTGATCCAAAGTGGGGTGCTTGAACAGTTCAGATAATGAAATGAAATGAATTTTCGACTGCTATAGAAATGCTGTTCAGTGGACCCAAACACAGATCACAATTGCTGCTTGCTGAGTAAAATTAGTCTATCGCAGATGCTCATTTCTTAAAAATGTCCCATTCCTTTTATTTTAAGGAGCCTGTGCTCTGCTAGGCCCTTTATGTGGGCTGCGCACCAGGAGCTGTGCAAGCAGCTCCTTGCAGACACGGGCACGGAGTTAAAAGCCCTGCTTCTGCATGGGAGGCTTCATCTCCGAGGCCCAGATCTGCCACCTCGTTTGCGCTAAGTGGTGCCGCGTCTGCAAGCGAGAGCAGCGCAGGGACTATTTGAGCAGGAAGGGACTCCTCGGGAGAAACCGGGAAGGGAATCGGGTCAGGAGAGAACAATTTCCTCGAGGGTTTATTTGTGGAGGGGCTGCTCGTCGTGGGAATTGGGGCAGCAGCCGGGGGCACCTGAGAGACAAAGCAGCTTGTCCTAGACTTTGGGCCATGTTCACACCATGGGGCCACCATGCAGACACAGTAATTTACTTGCAGCAGGGGACCAACATTAGGATTCTCCCTCCTCCAGCATCCCTGTCCTCACTCGGCGGAAAACTCGTGAGCGTGTAAGACAGGCTCTTCCCATAACCAGCGCTCCCAGCCGCTCTGCAGCCCGGGCAGTCGAGGTCCTCCCTGCCCAGCTCTGCAGAAAACCTCTGGCAAGAGCCTGGGAAAACCTCTGGCAAGAGCCAGCTGCCACCTGCAGAAGTCTGAGCCTGCGTCCGTCAGCAGTCTGGTCACGTCCTCCCAAGGGCTGAGGTATGTTCTCGCGGGCCGTCTGAAAATCGAATCAGCCCGTGGGAGGAATGGAGGAACTCGAATGCCGTTTGCTGTGACGACAGCAAAGTGCTAATCTACTCAAACACGCTTGAAAAGTTGTTCCAGATGGAGGTGTGCGCCGACGGCCTGGGAGCTGCACGTCCCTCAACGCCAACTCGTGTGAGTAGCTGCTGCTCTTGTGTCCACGAAGGAACAACCGCTTAACCACACCTGAGTTATTTGCAGTGCTCTGGGCACTTGTCATCGGGAAAGGCAGACGTTGCGGGCAATATTTTCACGAACTTATAGCTTATTTTACATTTTTGCAACACAACATGCCCAGTAACTCCACGGGTTAGCGTGTCTACCTCTGCAGTTCTCGTGACAAGACAAGGGCTTGCAAGTAACGTTCTCTCACACATGGTGATAATGTAGGTGGATAAACCATGCCAATATGGATATGGATAACCACTTTATGTGGATAATTTACACAGTATGTCACAGCTGCAATCCATTCGCCATTTCAATGACTCACTGATGGAGAAGGTCAGAGAACCACGTCATGCTCTTGCATGGATTTTGCTGCAAGATCTCAGAGTGCAATGAAGGTATATTAGTGTGCTACTCAGGAGGCAGGTTCCTATGTCAGGCTAAAATGATGCAGCTGCACAAATTTTCACTGGGTTATGTCAATAATGTGGGTTCTCAGAACCCACTTCCCACCTTTGTGAGCTACATCCTCTGTTTTTGACTATTCAAACTGAGTGTCATATTCCACCTTAAAAAAATTATGCCTAAAAAAAGGACCACCTCCATCTGGATCAGATCAATCATCCATCAAGTCCAGGGTTCTTTTATCTCCAGCAGCCCCTGGTGCATGCTCAGAGAAGGAGCATCATAGACCAGGCAAGCACAGTGCAATTCTTATCTTTGAATATCTTGGGTTCAGCTAGATCAGGGTTTAGGGTTCTTCTAGGCTAGAGGTGGCTCCAAACCACTTTGGAAACTACTCTGAGGCCTATCCTCCATTAATATGTACAATCCCTTTTCTAACTCATTTATTCTTTTTCTTTTTTCTCCAAAGCGTCCTGTAGAAAATGTTCTGTGAAAGTCCTTCCTTTCTCCTTGCTGTGAATATGGTGTCCAACAGTTTCACTGACAGGGTTCTCATGGTACCAAATCTGGATGTTGTATTTTGAAAATTGATGGATAAACATTCCGTGTTCTTTTTCTCCTCGCCATTCTTGATGTTAATGGCCTTTAGCATATGTATTTCCTGTTCTTCCCATCCTTCTTTCCCTTTGCCGAGGTAAAAAGTTTGAGTTTACTGAATACGTCTTCATATGCAAGCCACTCTGTGATGGTCCCATTATTCTTAGAAATACAAGATGCTGGTTTCAGTCCGGGAGCCCCTGCACATCCTGGATGTGTCTCATCCTTGGTAGTCTCATGGAGCTCCCCACCTGTCCAGGCCCAACACACCTCGGCAGCCTCCAGCCAGTGCTTAGGGCTCACGTTTTCTGTCTTCGATGGTACTATTTTCCAGGTGCTAAAAGCTAAATAAATCTGAGAGAGACTCCCCTTTTTCTGAGCAGAGACTTTCCATGACCCCTTAAGCACTGAGATGTTTCCTTTCCAAGGAGGCACGTTAAACTTCGTTTGGAATCAGGTCCTCCAGATAATAATGCCATTCTCCCAGATAATAATGCCATTCTCCCTCAAGAAACATCTCACATTAGCAATTATTATTCTTAAGCTTCCCTTTTTTTCCTAATCAAAAGGAGTTAATAGCTTCTATGTGCAGGAGGCATATTTGATGGAAAAGAAAAACCCAGACACAAACAATAAGCACTTCCCTTCAAGGACTGGCCCAGATTGTCCATTAATTGTTTTAATTTGTCTCATGTGGATTCACATCAAATCTGTATTGAAATCACTTAAAGGTAATTGACTATAATGGACGTTATTGCTCACTTTCGATGGAGTCCATTCACCGAGGTGCTGCCAGCAGCGCATCCACCCGGGCTCTCGCGAAAATTACCCGCTCCTGCCGTGTTGAGGGCGAGGGAAGGAGCAGATACGCGCTCAGAGTGACAAGCCAAGCCCAGCCACTGCCTCTGCCCGTGGCGGGCGCCTGTCGGGCTTGCACGGCTGGATGAGTCCCCACGAGGGTCCCCATATGGGTTCCTGGGGGAGTCCCCATGAGAGTCCCGGCGAGGGTTTCTGCGAGGGTCCCCATGAGGGTCCCCATGAGGGTCTTCATGAGGGTTCCCATGAGGGGTCCCAGTGAGGGTCCCCATGAGAGTCCCGGCGAGGGTTTCTGCGAGGGTCCCCATGAGGGTCTTCATGAGGGTTCCCATGAGGGGTCCCAGTGAGGGTCCCCATGAGAGTCCCGGAGAGGGTTTCTGCGAGGGTCCCCATGAGGGGTCCCAGTGAGGGTCCCCATGAGGGTCCCCATGAGAGTCCCGGCGAGGGTTTCTGCGAGGGTCCCCATGAGGGTCTTCATGAGGGTTCCCATGCGGGGTCCCATGAGGGTTCCCATGAGGGGTCCCAGTGAGGGTCCCCATGAGAGTCCCGGCGAGGGTTTCTGCGAGGGTCCCCATGAGGGTCCCCATGAGGGTCTTCATGAGGGTTCCCATGAGGGGTCCCAGTGAGGGTCCCCATGAGAGTCCCGGAGAGGGTTTCTGCGAGGGTCCCCATGAGGGTCCCCATGAGGGTCTTCATGAGGGTTCCCATGAAAGGTCCCAGTGAGGGTCCCCATGAGAGTCCCGGCGAGGGTCTCCATGAGGGTCCCCATGCAGGTCCTGCTGAGGGTCCCTATGAGGATTCACAGTGAGGGTCCCTGCGAGGGTCCCCACAAGGGTCCTCATGAGGGTCCAGCAAGGGTTCCTGCACGGGTCCCCATGAGGATCTCTGGTGAGGGTCCCCGTGAGGGTTCCCACGAGGGTCCGGTGAGGGTCCTGGCGAACATCCCCATGATGGTCCTGGTGAGGATCCCAGTGAGGGTCCCGGCAAGGGTCCCCATGAGGGTTGCTCCTGCCCAGGCCCAGTGTGACCTTCCTATGGGGTGGACACTTCAGCCGTGTGTAGAACATCGGCGTGAGCCTGTGTGTTTTCAGTGTCGAGGTGCGAGAAAAGTGTTGCTGGGCCTACTCGACCTTCCCAAGTGCCGTTATTTAAAATAAAAAGATCCAAAGTGTTGTTTTGTTCAAAAGTTGAGTTCAATTAAGATTATGTGCAAATAATTTTTTTAACAAAATGACTATACTCATATGTATAAAGTTCCTATATAATTTCAAGAAATAATTATTGTAATTAGCATCTCAATTTGAATTTAGAAGCAATTTCCTTCCCCCAACCCTCCTTTTTTTTTTTTTTTTCTTTTTTAAAAACTAAATTAATTCCCTGGGAAACTGATGAGATATTTTCAAACTAGAAATAAATGCCTGTAATAAATCAAGAGATAAGGGAACAGGCAGAGATTATTCTGCAATTAAAGTTTACAGAATTAATTCCACTTAAAATCCATGGAGTTTAATGTGATAAAGTCCATAGCTTCTCCCTTCTTTTTGGAAAGAGGCATCTCCTAAGATATGGACGGTGAGAGAGTTCAGTGGAGGCACATGCAGTAATCACTATTCCTCCAACCATTAACAGTCAAAGAATTTTCATCACTTCTCCCACATTTTGATATTCAAAAATATAAATAAACATAAGGCACAGCAAACATCAGCAAATTGATTGGAAATTTGGACAGGTGATTGGAAGTTGAATGTGAATATTTGTTTTTTACCCAAATGAATGTAAATTTCATTAGTTGATAATTAAAAGGAAATTATACAGACATTACAATTACTGCCAATGGCATAAATTATGAAGCTATATGGCAAAACAATTTAGGAATTCACATTGCAGTTCTTATTGTCAATTTGGTTACCAAAGAAACCAAGAATAAATAATATACTCAGTGACTATGCAAATGAAGCCTTGATGTGTTGCTAGGCTGTTAAAGCTAATGTCATTGTATAAAACAATAATGTTAAACATTATTAGTTTTTTAATTATGTCAGTTAATTAGAATTGTTCCTGTTAATTGCCTATGATTCATCTCTAGAAGAAAAATGTACAGCTAGCAGCTTTGGGGGGGGGTTCCTCAACGTATCACCTCAAAAAAGAAGTTTTGCACTATAGTACTAAAAAATACCATCCTGTGTTCAGCCCTGGTAGTTACCATTACACCTATCAGCAATAAAAGGGCTTCGATGGGAAGCGAAGGGCTGAAAGAAGCTGCAACAGTGACCACGGTCTGCAGCGCTGAGCAGTAAGTGCAGACCTTCAAAAGGCAACTTTGTGCTGACGGTGGTGATGATGATGATGATGATGATGGTAATGATGATGAAAAGATGCATGAACTTTGGTGCAGGCACAAGAAAAACCAGCAGGTGCTCAGAAGCAGGAGGTCATCCTCGTCATGGTTTCTTTATGACCAAGCTGCACATCTTGGGCCCTTCTCGGCTGGCTGTAACGTCCACACACTAAAACTTCTGTGCTTTGGCTTTCACTATGGTCAGGAAAACTCAAAACATGGTTAATCTGGTGAGGAAGGAGGAGATAACTCTAACTGCTGCCTGATGGACTACAAAATATAGGGACACGGTCCGATATTGCATTTTCCCACCAAGTTTTGAAGCACTGCAGTGTAAGAACGAGGCAGGGGTTTTGTGATGTGGGTGCGGAGATCCCCATCACCCTTGAGGCACCTGGCGCTGATGCCGCGAGATGCTCCCCACAGACCCCCAGGAGCCACTGGTTGGGGTTGCCCTAACGCTGAGGTCCGGCACCTGTGAACTCCCCTCCTAACGCAGAGCTGCTGTGCTTTTGGTGCCAAAAAGCCACATTTGGGCTGATAAGCCTTGATGGTCCAGCACATGTGGAGCTGCTCCACACCAAGACGTGCTTCTGCAACGAGTGAAATGTGTGCTGAAAACAGCTGAGAATGCTGATTAGCAGTGTCTTTGCAACTGCCCCATTTTCCCTAAAAAAGACTTCTCTCCCCAGTTTGAGTCCTTGCTGACCCACTACCCACAGTATTATGGGAGAGCTGTGCTGTGGCAGAGGAGCTGGGGCCTGCCGGAGGAGCACGTCTCGTGCCAGGTATTTCCTCCGTAATGCAGATCACTAAGTGTCCAGATGAGGTGTTTTATCAAAATATTCACTTCCCTGCTGTTATCTCACTAGTTTTATATCTCTGACTGTAGGAAAATGATTGCTAAAGAGGTGCTGGCTGAAAACCAAAAAAGAGAAAGTAAATTCTGATCCTGGGAAGAGAAGATCTGAGGGATGAAGCTCTGGATATGGGGATGGGAACCTCCGTCTGGAAGCTGCAGCGCAGAGGGTGGTGAGGGGCAAGCGAAAGGTGGGAGCCTCCCAGCCTGCCAGAAATTCATAGGAATGAGGAGATGCTCCTGTTTGGTCGGTAAGATGTGCCAGAAATAACTATTATCACTCAGATGAGCTGATTTCTCTGCTGCTCGTTTCACACTTACTGCTCCAATGGAGTCCTCTCCATGCCGATGGGAGATGACCCAGCTTTGAAGCAGGCTGAGAAGTTCCCCTGGTTTTAGTGTCTCTGGAGGTGGATGCTCCTTGGTTTGGCACAGGAGCAAGGTTTTCAGGGATTTAGGCAGATTTAAGGGCAGATTACGTCCCAAGGATGTCAGCCTGTGTTGACAGGAGCTTGAGCACTGGAGCTCAGTGCCAGGTCGAGTTGGCTCTCTTGCCCTGATGCCCAACAACGTGGCTGCCTTGTGTCTGCCCTGGCCAACTCCTTTCTCCCAAACTGGCCACATCCAGGTTGCCCACTGGGAAGAGTCCCACATCCTGCAATGGGTGAGCACGGGCTCCAGTGCTTCGGCCTGGCCCTGTGTCCTTTCAATCTCTGAAACTACCCAGAGGATCATGTAACAAAACATCCATTTTTGGATGGGAGTCGAGGTTATCAATTGCAGGACCTCTTTTTCTCTGTACTTGTACTACTGGAAAATACCATCAAAATCTTTGCCAAAAGATGCAAAAGATTCAGTCATCATTTTGACAGCAAATTGCCAATAGTCATTTAAGTGCTTATGAGCGATATTTTGATGGCAGCAAACCCAAGCAAGAGCCTTGTCCCTGCAGGGGAATGAAATCTGTCCCTGAGCCTGAGCACGGTGTTCACCATAGAAGTTTGAGAGATTTCTTACCAACCTAATTGTTGGATTCATTTACTGACATTTATGGAAACATGCAGAAAAGAGGAAGGCAGTCGCAGGCACACAGGTGTTCACGAGCCCAGCTCCCACTGAGCTCCACGAGAGCCACGTGCGGGAGCAGCTCTGCAGCATCCTGCAACCGTGTCACCTCCAGCCCTTCGCCACCAAACTGCTATCTGCTTTCCTTTGGGATGCAGGGAGCAAAAACCTCTAACCATTCCCAGCAGCTATTCCTACTGTGAAAATGGAGAGATTCGGCACTGTTTGTCCCAGTACGCTAGCAGTGTCCTGTCCTCCCAAGAGATGTGTTGTTTTGTTTTCTGTCCTAACCCCACGCTGACACTTTTGATCTCCATTATAGTGCAGATAAATAAAGTGCCCATGATGCATCTTTTTTAAAAAATTAGAGAGGTGGTACTTCTGGCATTTTCTACCATAATGTGTCAGGTATTTGGGGTTCCTGACGATTTCAGTCATTAGAAGCTGACCGTAAAAATATTTGCCAGAGACGACATGTTCTGTGATCATTACGTATTACCATCTCCATTCCCTAAGTGATGCGCTTCAAAGGCACAAGGACAGGAGCTATTTACAAACAAAATCTTCCTACCCATGTTCTTCATCTAGAAGGACTCATCCCATCTTCACTCAGAAGAAGAAACTGTTCCATGGAGTAAGGAAAGTAAATGATATCTCTGCAGCTGAAAGCCAGAGAGAAGTCCTTTGTAATCTAAAATCATTTCCCATCCTGTCCAGTTGCTTGTTCACAATTGGCTGCCAAATTGGCTATCTGTTTTTCAAACGATGGTTTTATTCTCTGACATTTTCACGTTACAATCTAGCTGATTGGGAGAACTTGGCGGAGGGAAGCATCACCAGGACTGATTCCTCCTGTCGCGAACTCAAAAGCCACGCGTGCACCCCAGCAATGATCCATGAGCACGCGATGTTCAGCGGGCCGGCAAACACCTTCGCTTGCCCACGCGGTGACACGGAGGAAGCTTGTGCACGTGGGTGTGCGTGGGTACATATATAGACATCGCGGCCCACGGATGTTCAGTAGGTGGGACAGCGCGTTGAGGGGCTGTTGCCTGCAGAGCAAATGGGGCAGGTGCCCCTAAGAGCACCCGAAATAGGGATGGCAATGGGGTGCCCCCCAAAATAAGGATGGAGAAGGCTTGTTCGGTGGCACAGGGCTGAGCCTCACTCCAGCAGCATCGAGGCTGTGCTGGGTCCCTGCGGCATGGTGGGTTGGTATTAGTCTTATTAGTCTTCTGGTCTGTTGTGGTATTGCAAGGATTTACAGCCGTCGTCATTAAAAGAAAATCAACATTAGCCAGAAACTACCTCGCATCACTTCCATTTCCCTGCTGACAGCTCCTTTCCAAAAGCTGGGTCTGCACTTTCCCCCCTTCCCTTCCAGATTTCCTCTTCTGCTCCAAAGCCCAGGCAATGATGAGGGTTCAGCTCTGGGGAGCGAAAATGAGCCTCCCCCTTCCTTCCCCCAGCTTTCCTCATCTCTCTTTTGGTGTCTGGAGCATTTCCCAACATCTCCAAATGTACTTTTTGTAAACAAACCCATTTTTTTAAGTGAGCTAAAATCATCAATAAAAATGAATCCTTCGCAAACAAGAAAACCGTAGGTAATTGATACCACTTGCACCTAGTTTTTAAGATTGCTATCTAACTTTGCAGCCTTCAGAGAGCAGTTCTCATGGTTTCAATATTCATAATTGTGAGTGAAATGGATATTCACATTAGCGAATAGAGTTTTCAGACTCAGGCCCTTTTCCTTTACTAATTATTCTTAAGGGCAATTTTCTTTTTCTTTCACTCGTTCTTATCTTGTGCTGCTATGAAACGATTCCTATAAGAATACTTAACGCTGTCTCTCTGCCAGCACAGCTAAACACCTACCATCCACCTCCAGCTTCCACTTCTGCTCTGTGGGTAACTTCCATCCATTGTCACAATCCTGGGGAAAAATACAGTGATTTATTTTGACATACATATATGTTTCAATTAGCATGTGGTGGAAAATATTTACATATTTTTTCCCCAGTTCTGGGATCTAAAAACATCACACAGAGGACAAACTCTAATTGTCAAATTCAAGCTACAAATGCATTATCGTTGCTTAAACTAAGTTAATGCACATAAATGCATTGTATGGAAACAGAGTCCAATTAGTATCTCACATTTGCAGAAGACTACAACACAGCTTTCTTAACACCAGAAACGATGGGCTTAATAAGTCTATCAAATTATAGCACCATCTTTCTGCTTTGTAATGCTGGATCTGGCTTGTTAATATTCTATTCCCCTTCTGACAGCTCCTTTTCCAAATGTTGGATCTGCAATTTCTCTCTTCTTCTCCTCATCTTTATACCTTTCAGTCTAAATACAAACAGAAACAAAGATCCTAATTATGATCCACAATCATTATTCTCTGAAGAAGTTCCCAGTAATTAAATTTTAAAGAAAAATATATTTAATGAGCTTTCTACAGTTTCATCCAAGCGATACATATTCAAGTAGATAGTGATTAGAATGAAACAGCTCTAATTTGAATGACTTGATAAAAGCTCCTTCTTCACTACTATGTTTTTAATAATTGTGTAATTACACAGAGAAGTATTCCTGTAAATACCGCTTGTTTTGCACAGAATGGGTGACATAAAAATGTGGGAGTTTTGTCTAAATTTTCAATACTTTGAAACGGTATTTTCTTATGTCAGCTAAAAAGTTAATATGCCTATCTTAATAATACAAGTATAGAATAATAGGGAAGCCTACGCATTTATTTTAGGTCTAAGAATTTTAAAATTTCATTTCCGCTTTCATTTTGATTTAAAAAATCTGGTCGCATCCGTTATGCAGCAGCCAAGTGTTTCCCGCAGCGAGGGAGACGCTGCCCTAGGGAAGAGACGTGGAAGGGGGCATCGAACCCGTTCCAGTTTCCACGAGAAGACTTCTGGCCTCATCCTCTCTTACGAGATCACCCCTCTGCTGCAACCCCGTCACTGCGCAGCCAAGGCTGTAGCTCCGGGTCCACCAGAAATGCTCCTGGGAGGTGGTCTCCGGCCTGACAGCCACGTCGGGGTCCCCGCAGAGGTGCTGCTGAAAGGCCGGTGAGCACCCCAGATGTCTGGAAGATGATAAGCCTCCTGGGCTCGCTCTGCACCAGCCCAGCACCCGTCTCTGCCTGAGGTTTCCGACCTCTCTTTGCTCTCACAAACAGCTTGCGTAGATGTTGGTGGGCCCTTAATCCGGGAGGCACCCCGTTCCTAGGCAAGACTTGTCGTCTTGCCATATGCTCAACAGGAAACCTTTGCATCGTAAGTACCAACCCCATGCGTGAGTGCCCGTGCTGCAGACGAAGACAGTGCTTCTGCAGGCTGGCCAGCAGCGGGAGGTACCATCTCTGGCTGCAGAGAGGTCCTGATGACTTCTCGGGGGCAGACCCTCAAAGCAGGGTCTAATTCCTTTTCCAGCATGGGTAGCTCTCCAGTAATCCATCCAACGGATTTGGTATGGGCAAGTTTAAATATATGTTCAACACAGAAGCTGAACTCGGAACTTGGCAAAGTCATTGTCCCGATCCATCATAGTCTCCAGGGCTAAAATCCCAAGAAATCCCCATCAAACTCCCAACGGAGTTTGCCTTAAACCTGGCCCAGTCCCAGAAACCTGAGTGGTCCCCCTTTCCACACTCAGCGCTTCATTCCACCTACCAAAGGGGTCTTTGTGTTGCTCGTGCTTAGAAATAGCGGCAAGTCAAGCTTTTCATCAGCGAAAGCACAGAGCAGCCCCCCAGCCCGGAGTGAGCCTGCTTGGACGTGCACAGGCCACATCTAGACAAGCAAAGACTGTGGCGCTGAGGCCAGGTGCTTGGAAGAGAGGTGATTAAAACCCACCCCTGGGCGCTGCTTCATCTGCTAGTAAGTAGATACAGCCCAAGAGTCCCCCTGAGAACGTCCTGGAGGTTACTGGGGGCTCAGCATGGATGTCCCTGCTGTGTGACCGCTCTTGTCGGTCTCCTGCCCTGCACTAAGCATAGCTGTCCCGTGTCAGACGGCTCCTTCCCTCCACGCCAGAAACAGATGCATCGCACGGACAGAGACGATGCCAAGTGCTCCCTCGGGACCTCTCAGCAGAGGAGACCTAGTGCAGAAGAGTGGGAGCTGCATTCGTTGCGCTGCTTTATTTCTGAAGGTGGCTGGGAAGCAGATATGAGGGTGTGAGATACATGAAGCTGTGAAATAGCAGAGTATTTTGCAGTTAAGAGAAGGTTCTAAAAAACCTTCAGTACACCAAGTTATCAAGCCTGATGTTATGATTCACCTTGTGAATGAGACATTTACAGATGAAAATGAAAGCCGGAAGCCTTGAGGTGAAAGATTTGTCAAGGACTCATGATAGATGGTGCAGCTGTAATTTTAATTGCATTTTGTTCTTTGCCCACATGATAGAGATGCCTACAACACTTCACTCCTTACGTGAGGAGTGAAGGAGATTTTTATACTGAAAAAAAATGGAAAGAGGGGAGGCAATGCTAACATGTTTCCACTGCCAGCTGCTTTGCTAAATTGCTTCCTCGCATATTTTGTGGGAATTTCGGTTCCTGTTCCCCGTAGCTGTTGGTGTATCCTGGTTTCGCTCCCCTGTTTTCACAGGAAAGCGCAGCCTGCACCAGCGTGCCAGACTCCCGTGTTGTCGCGGCTGCAATCCCCTTCTGCTGTCTGTGTGCACCCCGCTCGCGTGTGCTGCTTCTGCCCGGCCTGCGCTGAGGTGGCTCTCAGGATGTTCCCGTCCTTAGGCCGGGATTAAGATATTCTCTCTAGCAGGGAGCTGGCTATTAGTGATTGGACCCATCCTGATAGCTTGGTGAGCAAAGGAGGGGAGATGGCTGCAGTGTGAGATTTATTGAAATGTGCATCATTACAGGTCAACCCCAACCTGTCCTGGTGCATGGGGTTATCCCTCCCCAGGTGCAGGACTCTGCACTTGCCTTTGCTGAACTTCATGAGGTTCCCCTCTGCCCATCTCTCCAGCCTGACAAGATCCCCTTGAAGGGCAGCACAGCGCTCTGGTGCATCAACCACTCCTCCCAGTTTTGTATGGGCTGCAACCTTGCTGAGGGTGCACTCTCTCCCATCATTTAGGCCATTAATGAAGACATTAAACAGTGTTGGACCAGTTCCTCCACGCAGGCTTCCTGCCGCTCTTGCTTAATTTCCTGCACATGGGGACAGACCGTCTTGAGCCAGCTCTCCTGGACTCCTCTTCTCTTCAGGACAGTCTCCCGTGGGATTCTTCCATGCAGGTCCCTGAAGAGTCCCAAGTCTGCTCTCCCGAAAACATGTAAGCATTCCTCCATCTCCTCCAGACATCCTGCAGAGCCATAGGTGCCTGTGGAGTGGATGGGGCTGGCAGTTAGACTATTTTCATGATATTCACTGAAACAGAAAATCAGCAAAAACTCACACTGATTGCTTCTACGAATGATGAAGGGCCGGAAACAGCACTAATTTGGAAAAAAAAAAAAAAAAAAGTCTGGTTGGAGCATAAACTAAGCAATTCAAAAATAAAGAATTAAATGAATGCATAGTGCAGCCTGCAGCTGCACCAGAATTAAAATCTTGGTGTCTTTTGGTCCTTGGCACCAAAATGAAAATTCAGCAAGGCTTGATATAGCTCTGAAGGTGAGAGGAAAAGAGGGAAGGAAGGGTTATGAAGTGGTCCTGTCTCTCTTCTCACACAAGATGGTGCATGAGCCAGTCTAGATGCGGGGGGACGGAGGGATCCCTCTTCGGTAAGTCCATCCAGCTTTAGCTATCTAAGATACGATAGTCCTGCTCCAAAGTCAGCTCAGATCCTTTAACCAAAACCTCGGACATGTGACTAGGTAAAATACTGTGTTTGTGCATGTGGAAGTCTTCCTCCAGCTTTGGAGTAAAATCGGGGGGTGGCAGAGCACCCCTCACTGCCAAGGCACGGAGCGAGGAGCCCAGTTCGCTCAATCACCGCAGAGCAGAAACTCGAGCTACTCCCAAAGCTTCTTTAAAAATGAAGTTTTCAGGTAGTAACTCTATGGAGGTTCAAATGGAAAAACCTATAAGCGTATTGTGAGAGCACTGTGACATTGGCTTTGCATTAGGATGGGATTCGGCTTTCCTGCTCTGGACAGGACCACGGAACTGTGGAGAAGGAAGATAAGGTTGCTCCAGCCCTTCATTCAACACCAGAAAGCCTGCCGCACTAAGCCTTTTAGTGCATACATATAAAAAATGTGTACGTGTATGTGTGTAGTGCACAAACATTTATATAACAACACATTAAATTCAGGAGAACAAATTTTTCATTTACTGTGAAGTTCTTTTGCATCACTTGGGCAAGAGCCCTTAAAGAGGAGAGCCCTCGAACCATGTGTAAATAATAAATGACATTTACATTTACTTTAAGGCTCCTTTACACTGGCACATCTGGGGCATTAGCAAAGGGGAGTCAAATCCAGCAGTCTGGAGCCTGACTATGACTAGCAGTATCAAATTTTGCAAGCCCAACTTTGCAGAGCATTGCTAAATGGAAGAGCAGTTTCTAAAGCAGTGTTAGTTTGGATTCACTCATACTACATATATCTATATCATAAATTTACTTTAGCTCATTAAAAAGAAAAAAACCCTCTCCAGTCATGTTCTTAGCACGTGTTAAGCCTCAAAGTGGTAGTTCTCACTGATTGAGTTTCCTAAGTAGGTTTTAATAATAGTGGCACAACTCATTTGCTCAGATATGAAACTCAATCTAAGTGATATTATCTGTGAGATAATTAAATAGGAAAAATTTTAATGTAACTCTGATTTTTCAATCAAGGCTGCAGGTGACTCCCTAAACATCTATTTTTCCCTCTGTATGGTTATTGTATTTAGCAACTCCCTTGCCGCCCTTTCACAGTATATTGCTCTTCTTTCAGATTATATAGCAACATCGACATCATTATGGTGTGCGGTGATTTGAATTCATTTCAGTTGGAAATAAATTCCTATCCCGGTGGAACAGATTCGTCTCTCGGTGACATCCACATCTACCGATAAGGCGTTTTGCCGGCTGAGTCAAGGTCACGGCAAGAGCCGCTCCGAGGGGACGCGCTGGCAGGAGAGCCCGCGTCCCGGCCCCTGGGACCTGCGGCCACCAGCCCTGTCACCCCAAAGGAGGCCACCAGCTTTGCTGGCCTGGCCCACAACCTACCCCGCAGAGGGAAATCCCGCTTGTTTTTCGTGTTTCTAACCTTTTGATACAAGCACAGAGATTTCACGTAAATTCTTTAAGAATTAGAGACCTAAGAAGGCACCTGCCTATGTCAGTGGGTCTGGCCTCGCCTCTGCCCAGACCATTGCTCTGTCTGCTAGCTGCTCCCCCAGCTTATCTCAACACCTTGCTTTTAGGCCATTTCTTCCCAGTCTATATAATAAGCTAAAAAAGTCCCCAGGGAAGGGATAATAATTTCTATGTTTGTAAAACTCTCAGCACTGCGATTGTAAGCAAAGGAAATGACAATAATAAATTCCAGAGCAGTGTTAGAAACATCTCATTGGAATATACTGACCCACGGATCAGAAACAAGGCAGAGAAAATAAAATAACGCTAACAAAAACCCCGGACAGAGCTATAGTGTCCGGTGCGGGAAGGCCAAGCCTGGCCCGAGGCCTCCGGGACGTCCCAGGACTTTCTGCTCACGTGGCAGCTAGTGCTCGCTTCTGCTCTTAGCTTTCGCCTGACGTGAAAGCTGTGGCTGCAATTCGGTTTTTAGGCTCTGCAGAGATACTGGAGGGTGGTGACCACTTTAATAAAGCAGTGACACCGCCGGGCAGGCTCAGACCCTGCTGTCTGCACGAGCAGACAAATATAATTATTCCAAATGAAGTGCAGTGGCCTGGTGGGGCTCAGGCTCTGCTCCGTGGGAGCTTTTAGAAACAGAAGTAGTTTCAAGTTTTATATTTTATCTATAAATTCAGAGCCCTCCTATGAAACACAGCCGCGACACAATTGAAAACTGGATCTGCACTGTGCTCCACGGCAAATTCCATATCCCAAAACCCGTGTCCTCAAATTTCCTTGAATTTGGTGACATCTTGCAAGCGCTGCAAGTTTGGATGAGGGCACAACAGTTTGACATACTTTTTTTCCCAGTAACTGGCATTTTTAGGCTGGTTTGAGCACAGATTTTTGCCATGCTGTAAGTCCAAATATTTTCTTAGTGAGTAAAACCACGTCGGTCTGTGCTGAATGTTCCCTTTCACCCCCGCAGCCTCTTCTGTTGCTTTTGGTGTTCTCACCTTTTTTTGGTGATCTACCTAGACATAGAGCAAAGCAAGGCTGAAATCGTCTCCCGTTGCCCTCTGCTCTCCCGGACACCCCAGGCTAGGCGGATTTTCTCCATCCTTCCACCCAGAGCCCTTCCTGAGTCCACTTTTCTCCTGGCATTTTGTGTTAAATCGGCGGTCGGGATGCCGGCGCTTCCCACGGTCTCCGAGCCGGACTGCGGGGACCCGTGCCGCGCAGCAGCCGGCCTCGTCTTCGGAGAGCCTCAAAGGCAGTTCCCCCGTGGAGAAAGCATGGCCAGAAGGGAAGGGAGCCCGTGCCTGCTCCCTTCCTCCCGAAACACAGCTCGGGGGGGCAGGCAGAGGAGGCACGGTTGCGTCCAGGCACTTGGGAAGCTTCAAGGCTGCTTTCTTTTCTCTGGTACTGAAGAAAGCTTTCTTGTAACTTTAATGACTTATTCAGCTGCAGACACCCAGTAGCGTTTCCCAAGGTGGAGGGAGAAAGACTGTGATAATGCTATATGAAATATTTCTTTCTTTATTCCGAAACGTGCTGCTCTACTAAGGAACATGCAGCCAGCACTAAAAACCCAAAGCAGATGTGAGGCATTAGGGTGAATATGATATAAAATTTAAGTGCTCACATGTACAACCTTAGTATTTTTATTGCAAAGTACCAGGACTTGGACACTGGGCTGCTGCGTGGAGGCAGATTCCCCTCGCTCTGGGCTTCGACGTGCGGCTCCTTCCCCAGCTCTTCACGGCCAAGGACGAGGTTGCACGGGCGATACCTGCCTGTCCTGTGCGGAGCCCTGCTGCAGCCACGGCTTATCTGTTCCCTTAGCAGAAGCCACAAACGAAAATCAGCCAAAGTGTTGAGCACTAGCTGGGCTGGACGACCAGGTGAGGTTTCTTTGCCTACCAAGGTGAGGATTTAGCAGCTCAGCCTTGTTCTCCAGAGCCTGGGCACCTTGCAAGCTGCTGCAAGCCTTAGCGTGCAGGCAGAGCACTCGCCTCCGCTCTCCTCCAGGACCCCGGCAGCAGCAGTCAGCACCCTTCTTCCTAGCCTGGCATTTAAATCTGTAAGGAGAGATGCGTAAGGGTGAGGACTTCTTTACTGCTTAGAGAAGTGGAACGTTTTATATAACTCTAATATTAATCTGATCAGGAATTGTCCATCAGGACGATTCTTCTAACAGCAAATTCCACAAAAACAAAATTTTCCCCGAGAATGTTCTAGTTTTGCCAAATGTGCTGGGGAAAACATAACAACATGCTTTATTTAAAGTAACCTTTGCTTGAATCTGTTTATTTTATTGCATTGTACCAACACTGCACCTTTTTGTTTCCACTGGTCCCCAAAGCATTAAAATGCGCTGAACTAAGCCCTCGGTGGCCCTAAGGGACACGTTCCCCGCCGAGCCGCATCCCCGCCTGCCCGGGGTGCACGGCTCACTGTGCTGCACAAATTCTGCTTCGGCGCGGGAGAGGTTCGACTCCCGGGGTGCATTAAGGGTACAGAGCCCTGCGGGGACCCCGGCTCCCGGGGGGGCCGTGCAGGGGTGACGTATGGCACCCAAAGCGCAGTGCAACACCGATCTGCTGCAAAACGGAGCGTTTTGTTTCAATTCGGCAAAACTAAAATAAATTGTCTGCTATAAGAAATGCCAGTTTGTTTCATTTGATGGAGAACCCTTTGGTGACTACGTGTTTCTGTGCTCCTGCATCTCAGAATTTGACATTTTGTGTCACCAATTCAGCAAAAGAAACGCTGAAACATCAGAATTCCCAGAAATACCTGCTGGATGGGAAATTCTGGGTTTTGTCCAGGTCAGTTCTTAATGCAATATTGGTCTTTTTCGCTAAACTACCCAAGTCTTGTTCCCAGCTTTGTTTCCTTAGCTTTATTTCTACCTCTGTAACTAGGTGAAGAGTCGGGGTCGAAGCCGCTCATCGGTGCACGTTTTCTTGCAGCTGATGGAGCTTGCGTGGAGATTCCTCCCCTTCCTTGGGTGCTGTGGCCATGGATGGATAAAAGCAATTCAAAAAATAGCTATTTAGCTATCCGATGGAAGTTGCTGAGGTCGTGGAAAGTACGGTAGAGCATGGCTGCCTGCGATAGCACCGGGGACGTGGAAGAGCCTCTCTGTTCGGATGCTCCCGGCAGCTCCTGAGAAGCGATGCGGGAGGCGTGGGACACTGCTGGCACCCGCGGCTGGAGCCAGCGCCGGCCGGCGAAGGGCAGCGCGTTGCTGGGCGTCAACCCTCTAATCACGCGTTGCGAGGCGAGAACCAGGCCACGTGCTCGCAGCGTTTTCGTTTTTCATTAAATCCCAATAAAACGCCATTGGCCCGTGGTCTCCTGCGAGACCAGTTTTGATGATTTATGTATTCATCCGCGCTTGACAGCCAGCTGTGAAAGCAAGCGCTGCTGATCCAACAGATATAGATACCTGCCGCTCGCCCCGTGGCAGTAAAAGCAAAGCAAAAGCGCACAAAACCGTCGAAATCCGCAGCCCAGGCGGGCTGTGAGCAAGCCCTGGCGCTCGGTGCCCTCCAGCCCGTGCCCCCAACAGCCACGAGCTTCGCCACTTCCCGCTTCCGACCCAAATTTCCGAGTGCATCAACCTGGCAGCGGCGACGGCGGGGGCTGGCTGCACCCACGGCGACCACCTTCGGGCGCCTTGCACAAGAGCTCCTCGCCCAGCTGCAGTCATCAGCGAAACCCAGACCAGATTTTTAAGCTAATTCAAACCAAAACCAAACCAGATTTCTCTATGAACTAAAAATACATTTCCTGCCTCCTCTCAGTCGCTTGTGATGTGTTTTCTGCTTTGCAGGGATTTAGCGCTCAGATCTTCCCCCCTCCCCGGGCAGATAGGGCTGTCGTGCCAATACCCAGGGCGTTTCCAGTTTTTCCGCAAACCCCTGCCTTTCTCACCCATTTTTAACCTTCCTGGTCACTCCTAGCAAGGTGAGAGTTTTCCATGATTTTCTTTAGTGCCAGATGCCGTAGGCCTGATGGACCACAACCCCCACAGCGCAGCTCCCGGCCGCTGCACTCGTCCGTCTGTACCTCCCGGCTGATATTGCTGTAAACTTAACTGGAAGCGTGCATCAGCCTCACTGTTTGGAGACAACGTCTGCCATCCAAGGCAGGTGAGAGCCCCAGTTTTGAGCTATTCAGGAATGTCTTCTTTAATGACATTTGCAGCTGTCTAGCTCCCGGGGCTGAGGGGGAGAAGCGAACCCGGTGCCGATACGGGATGAATTAATGGGAGGATAACGGATAGAATAAAACCCTCGCAACCTGCTGAGCGAGCCCAAACTTGCTAAACTACTAGAACATTAATGAGTGAGAGATCTTAATTAAATTGTTTGTAATTAACTCTCCCAGGAGTAAAAAAAAAAATGCAAAACTAGTGAATACAAAATACCTGTAGCGCTCGCACCAGAACAAGCTATTCTTGCAAACTCTTTCCATTTGCCAAATTAGCAGCCATTGTTCTTGCTGCTAATTATAGGAAACACTCAGGGAAGAGCCGAAGTGTTTAGGAGAGCTGTGCTTTATGGCTTTATTTCTCCTATTGCAATGTCTAGGCACCATGGTCATAGGCCAGAGCACTCAAAGCTCCTTGACCTTGATTCTGGCTGGGGGTAGCTGGAGAAACGCAAGAACCCTTCCTCTTAGAAATCCCAAGATTGGTTGAGTTAGGCGTAGGACAGGGACAAACACCCTTTGGCGGGTGTTCCCCGCGGGCACGTGCAGAGCAGATACTGAGCTATGGGCTTTCCTCTGCACGTCAGCTAGCAGCAGGACTGGCGGAGAAGAGGAAGGAGCGCGGCTTCTCCCGACCACGAGGTATCGTGATGGCTGGTCCTTCCACTGCCTGGCTGCAGCGAAGGAAACCCTCCTCCTGCGAAGGCAGCGACATACCCCACTGCTCAGCCTTGCATTTGAGCTGAGCCTGCGGCCAGACTTCCAGAAAACAGCAGCTCCCATGCAAGGTCTCGTGTCCGGTTGCCCAGCCTGAGGCACCTGCTGACACTGGGCAGCCAGAACACACGCAGGTCCACTCTGGAAAACGACCTCCTCCGGGTGCGACAGCAGATCACACAGCACCCAGAAGCACTGATCGGGGCTCAAACACTTAATCTAGCTTTTTGTTTTAATAAAGCCAAGGCAAACTAATAGTTATGACATTTTTTGGCGATACAGTGATGGGTCAGGCTGCAAAACTGGTGCCAAACTGTCCATCAGCTGACCGCTGCACACGCGCACCTCTTGCTTTGGACATTATTTGCTGTTTCAGTCAGGCCAGAGGAAGCCTAGCCCCGTGTTATTCGTTCGCGGGTTCGGTAAGAGCCTGGAACCCGCACAGCCGCGTGTGCCTGCGTGAACCAGCTCGGGTTTCCTAAAGAGAGCGAAGGAAAGGCAGCGGGCTGGGACATCTCCTGGGGCTCCCACCGCTCTAGTGACACGAGCCCTTCTGCAGGCAGAACGGGGGGAAGGAAGCTTTCCCACCGCCTGAAGGATGCCCTTTGATTTTCTGTCATTTCCAACATTTTGATGGAGTGCTTGCTTTTCTTCCCCGTTTCCTGCCTCGCGGGTGTCACAAGCCAGCTTTCTTTCTGCCTTATCAGTCTGTAGTAAACAGGTAGCATCCTCCCGTGGTCTAGAGTCGTTAATTAGTATTAGGGCCCCTTTATATCGCATTGCATTATTTAAGTGCAGAAAGCAACACGTCCCTTGTTCAGGACGTGTTAGGAAGATGACTGAAGAACGAGGTAAGCGGTGATCAATGGGAGGATTAGCACATGTCTTGGTGAGCGTTTCGTTTATGAGGGTATTGTTTTAACAAAATAATTTATTCCTACTGCCTTGTTAGCTATCTCTGTTGGTTCCTTTCTAAAAGAAATCCCATTTTTCATTCCAGATGTTCAAAGCTGGATGTCACAGTACCTTTCAAGTTAATCAAAACCAGCTTTTGTAATTAGCTCGCTACATCAGACGGTGACTGGACACCCTTTAGAAACAGGTTCTGATAATAAAACCATTAAGCCAGGTTCTGTTTTCAGTAAAGAAGATGGTCTATAATTAATCCCTTTCCTAACAGAACAAGGTGAGCAGATGGCTTAGACCCCAAAATAGATGCACTACTTTTCACAAAATAGGAGACCGTAACAGGCACCCTGGGCCAGGCTTTCAGAAGGAGTTAGGCTTTTCACGCACGTTTCCACATGCCTAACTTACTTACCTGAAGAAATACTGCGGGAGAGCAGCTATACGGCAATGCACGTGGCAGACCGACCTGGCCCCACGCGCTTGCACCTTGTGGTGTGTGTTCATAGGTTATGTACCAGCCTTGCCCATGCTGAATTTTTGGAAAGCTTTCTTTGCAGATACAGGAATACCTTCACCTGGCTTCCAGTTCCTTCAGTAACTTTTTAAAGGGTGGATGGGCAGAGAAAGGTAGAGACAGACGACTTCCAAAAAAGAAAAAAAAAAGCAAATTCCCAGAAGTTTATTGCTGAGTGCTGAGCTAATGCTGGGAGTGGAGTTACAAGCTTCCTTTTGGAGTTATTTCGCCCTCTGAACACCTACATTTTAAGAGCACCCAGTCCTAGCACATTGGATGTTCCAAGTAGCCCGTGTGCAGGTTGATCATATTGATCGAGACTCAGTTTTACATATGCCCACCCAAAGCCCACGTGTTTAGTCTGCCAGGGGAGGGACCAGCAGCATGATGCACGTGGCCAGTTACCGGTGGTGGAGGTGGCCACACACTGACGACCTCCCAGCTACCAGGAAGCAGATAAACGTACTTTTCAGTCCTGCTGTCCCTGAAATGTGAGCGGTTCCCTGCCGTGATCCAATGAATTAGGATGAGGATTCAAGAAAGAAGGGTTCAGCTCCTGGCTCTGCTGGCCTGTGACCTCAAGTAATCCTTTTAATCTCTCGATTTTTCTTCTCCTCACCAATCTTGGTCAGATTAGCTCTGCAAGGAAGGGGTTGCATTCCTTCGCTGAGTGATCGTGCAGTGCCTATGCACTGGGATCTATAATTTACTTAACACTAAAATATGGCTCCCTTAGAAAAACCTCTAATCCTTACTACTACTGAAAAACCTACCTCTTCAACAGTCCTTTCTTTGTAATATGCGGAATAAAATGCATATTTTCTAGTGTTTGGTGCAGTCCTCCATAAAATATTTCACCAGACATTGTCTTCTGCCCTTTTATTGGAACACGTGGGAGTTAGTGAGCTTTAAAGAAAATAAAATACATTTAAGTAGTACATGATGCACTAGTGGGACCCATTGCAAGAAGATTGCAAATAAAAGTCTGACACCTTTCCAAACAGAGTGGACATTCGTATACCTCCCACGAACACCCACAGTCATGTAGCTGTGCACGTATCAGTAGTCACTTCACATCGCTGAAAGGACAAGAAGCAACGGACACAAATCAGAATACAGAAAACTTCACTTAAACATATATGTATATTTATTTGAATGTGAGGGTGGTTGAACACTGGAGCAGGTTGCCCAGAGAGGCTGTGACATCTCCATCCTTGGAGATACTCAGACCCGATGGACATGGTCCTGGGCAACCTGCTCGAGGTGACTCTGCTGGAGCAGGGCTGGAGCAGGGCATCTCCAGGGCTCCCTGCCAACCCCAACCGCTCTGTGATTCTGTGACATATATTTTTATATACATGTATATACACTCACACACACATATACGTGCATGTCTGGGTGTATAAATTCATGGTATCCCTGCGTGTGTGATTAAGAATGTGCCACACAACTACAAATAGAGCCTGCTATAAACTAAAGCTTTTCTCATGCTTTTCTCTGAAGCTTTTGGTACATGATGTTAGTCCCGTGCCATGTGTTCAGTAACGGCAAGTGTACATACCGAGCTCATCCGGGAGTGGGAAGCACTATGTTAGAGGCAGCCTGGGACACAGAGCAGCCCATGTAGAGCAGGTACTCAGCCAAGAAATGCAGCCCCGTGAAAGAGCCTCCCGTAACAGTAATTCTCCATTTGCGCTTTACCGAAAAGCCCACTCCTCTCCATCTGAGCAGAGCTGGCATCAGGGTGCTGTGGAGAGCCCTGCAAGAAGACAGGGAAATTATCTGAAAAATAGCTTTTGCTCCGAAAAAAAGGACCCCCTTAGGAAGGAAGGGGGGACTTTGTTTTGCTGAGGAAATTTTAAGATTTTAAGTGTTTAAACCATATGTTTGATCAAAACTCTGTGCCAGACAAGTGTCATTGGAGAAGATCTGTTGGGAGCTCTCTGCTTAGCCTCAGCCTAATTCTGTCCTCTGGTGGACACACAGGTAGCTCCAGGAGATTCAGATGGGATTCAGATCCATGCCAGGAATATCACAGTGTAAGGAGAGAAAAACAACCAACCAAGGTGGACATGAGGGCTCGGTGGGCCAAGTCTGGCACTGTGCAACCTTTCCAGACCGTCTGGGTGTTAAGGGGCAGTTATTTGAACCTCTGCACTGCACTCGCTCGCTTTGAGAGCCTTTTTGGCCTACCTTTGCAGCGCACGGATGAAACAGGAAAAGATAAATAATCCTTACGCACAGAGGAGTCAGTGCTGAGCTGGGCCAAGCTCGGAGGGAAGGTGGCAGCAGGGAGGACTTCAAAGAGCTGCTCCGGAGCCCTGGGCAAGGGTCTCCCGAGGCAGCACCACGTCCCGGCTCCTGCCTGGCATGAGCTCCCAGCGCTGCACCAGGAGCAGCTTATTCCCCCCCAGCACAAGCCCGCTCTGCTCTGCGGCCCACAGATTAGTGCTGGGGAGGCTGGTCGGGGAGGGGTAACGTGCCCCCCTTCCCTGGGCACAGGCAGGTCCAACCCTGTGGATTTCCAGCCCCAGTCCCACCTGGAGCAGATGCAGCGCACGGGGTAAGTGCGACGTGCCCAGGTCTGGCGGCGTGCTGGAGATGGTGGCAGATGCTGTCACATTTGGAGAAGTAGGTCAAGCTGGATTTGAAGGCTGCCACAAATCCGCCGGAGGAGAATGGGAACAAGCGGCAGCGAGCGGCTGTGCTGCTCCGCTTCCAGAGCATCGCCCCGTGAGGCATTAAAGGCGCAGCGCCGGTCCTCTCATCGGACGCAACCAGCTCTCCCTTGTATTCCAGTTTTTCGTTCAGCTGGGAAGACAAGACCCATGAGAAAGGTCAACATTAACCACAAATGGTCTGTGCCTGATGACTGGGGATGGCATGACTTCTTCGTACGGACCTGATTCGGTGGCCGTGCAGCCAAAGCGAGAGCAGCTGCTGGCTTCACCGAGGTTTGGGTCAGGCAATAATTTGCCCCCAGCCCCGAGATGAACAGGGGCATGTTCAACACCACGGGCCGAGCTTTGTCTGCCTCGGCGCTGATCCAGCCTCGCCTGGCTATGCATTATCATAAATTAAGATGAAGGATATAGCTTTCTGAACGTGTGGCTTGAGGATTAGAATCGCGTTTTTCTGGCTTGGTGGTTGAAGTCTGGTGCTGGAAACGTATCTGCAGCACTAGGGGCAGACTGCAGATGCGGAGGCTTTGGGAGGGGCAGGAGAGTCGCCCTCGGGCAGCGCAGGGCGTTCCTCCGAGGCGAGGAGCACCACGAGAGGCAGAGGCACGGATGCTCTGCAGTCCTCTCTGCCTCACAGACACTCTGTTGAATTGATTCAGGACAGACAAGAAAATTATTTGCAATACCTTCTCTTCCTCATAAATCCCCTTATTAATCCCTTTTTAAAGAGCCTTTGAATGTGGTTCTCGGGTCAAGAGTAATGAAGGTAATTACGGAAGGATTCTGAGTTCTGACACAAAACAAAACCAACCAGAAAGTCATTGCTTGATTATGTATTTCTCTTTCAATCTTTTTTTTCCACATAGCCCTCTTTCTAATGTGGTTATCAGAAGCCGAGTTCACACGATTTTAGCGCAGCCAAAGTAAACAGGCCAAGAATTTGGAAAGCCATTCATCTTCATCCAACAAAAGGGTGATAATCCAATGTATTGGACTTGAATGCTTTGAATGTTGTCAGCTAAATTAGAACTGCGAGGTGCCATGCAGCGGTGCCGCATCCGCCAGCTGAAGGACGACAGGCAGCAGGTCCCAGCTGAAAGCCACCAAAGAGCACAGCGCTGTTCCACGCTTTTTGTAAAGTTGCAGTAGTTTTTCTGTTGTCGTGGCTGATATCAGCGTGTGTTTATGTAGCACCTTGTGTCCCAAATGGTCCCTAAGCTCTTTAGGAGCAACGTGCAGGAGTTGCTTTCATCCAGCGTTGAAACGCGGCCAGTTGCCGGAGCGAAATGCAGCAGCCGCTCGGGCGGGCAGCGGGACGGGGGCTCAGCCCAGCGCCGTCCTCGCCACCCGCGCGAGACGCATTCGCGGGCTCCGGCAGAGCGTGTTGCCCTCGGACGGGGGGAGAGATGTCTACCAGCAGCAGACACGCGTGAGTACTGAGGATGGTAATTTATAGGTGAGATCCTAAGAGCAGGACCGCTCTGGGGTGATCTCCGCATTCAGGCTGAGGGTGAGGACAGATGTATTTAGCACCGTGCTAACACGCCTAGCTCTCGGTGCTTGGTGGAGCATAAAGCACGCGTGAGTAGCTCCTGCGCATCTCCAGGCCTGCACGAATGTGATGTGGGACCAGCTGGGCCTGGCTTAGCACTGTGCATGGGCTGCATGATGGTGCTTCTGGCACGGGGAAACCCTGGAATAGATTGAAACAGCAGAAAACCGGGATGTCTATTTGATCCCCAGACTGGAGCAATAGTAGAGGTCTGGGCAAGAGGAACTGGATACCAGGGAATTTGCTTGGAGCCAGAAGGAGCCGACATTTGTTGGACGGAAGATGTCCAGCAGCGGGAGCAGGGCAGCGGTGCGTGCAGGGATGCCACCTGCCCGGTCCCTGTGCGGTGGGGCCGACGCGACCCAGGAGCCGCCGGCTCGCTGCGTGTGCCGTGCACAGCACGATGTTTGGGAAACCCCAGCGAGAAACATGGCAACCCTAATTATGCGATGCCTCAATTCCTCTGACAGCTTCTGCCGGCGCCTGGACGCACAGAATCCTGCTTTCTCCCGGACCACGGCTGCAAAACCCCCTTCCTGCCCCATTGCCTTGACGCTGCCACCGCGCTTGGCGCTCCTCCATCGACCCTGTGCCCCTTCCCTTGTCACAGCACACGTGATTTAACGTTGCAGGGACCTGCCCGGTGCATAACGCATTGCCCATCTCACGCAGCGTGGCAGGGCGATGCCCCGCGAGCGCCCCGTGCTTGCATCTCCCCGCGCCGCGCTCCCCAGCGAGCACCACTGCGACTCCTCCCACGCCGCCTCTCCCGCCTGGGATGCGTTCCCGAAAAAAATCCTCCGCAAAATCCGCCGCGCCGTTGCTCTCCCCGGCGCTCCGCCGGCGCGCGGAGCCCACCATCCGTCGTGGCGATGTCCCTTTGTCTCCCCGCCTCGTGCCGCCTCTGCCTGCAGCTCGGGCTGGGGGGCATCTCACGGCCGTGGTGGTGGTGGCCCGGCCGGGGGTCCGTCGCCCCGTCCCCGAGGGGAGGAGAGCAGGGCGCAGGGACGCTGCAGCAGGGAGAGGCACGGCGGCTGGCAAAGCGGTAGGTAAACAAATACGTGAGTATTAAAGTTTAGGCTCTAGCAATTAGTGGAGAAGCACAGGATAATAAGCACAGCAGGATGTCCCTCAAGGTACTTGGGACGCCTGCTGCGTTATTACGCAGCGCCGGTATGGCAATGTATGCCTGACTACATTTACGGTGGCACTTAGAGCTTCCAAATAGGCTCCCGCGCTCGGGAAGGGGTTACTGAGTCGCTCACCCCGCGAGCTCTTTCTGCCGAGCGCCGTACCGCGGCGCGGCACACGCGCGAGGACGCGGGAGCGGTGCAGCCTGCAAGCGGGGACGCTGCGCCCCGCCAGAAGCAGAAGGGACGCCGAATTTTGCAAAGCACGCGTGGCCTCTGCAAGACTGCCATCGCTGCTGGAAAGGGACCGCGTTTGCTGAGGGGCGACGAAGCAGGCGGCACGCGCCAGGTATCCCTGCCGGCACGCTCGCCCGCCTGCGGCCCTGAGCGCCCACACGGCTCCACGGCACGCGCACGTGCCAGCGCAGCTCCCACTCGTGCACCTAGGTCGCTCCCTGGCCCACGCGGCCCGTCGACCCAATCCACCCGCGTTTTCACCCAGGCAGAGCGGAGCCGCCGGCCGCCCCGGCCGCGCCGTGCCGGGCCGCTAGGGGGCGCCGTGGGATGCGCCGCGCCGCGCACCTCTGCCCTTCCCCGCTGCCGCGGCAGCTCGCGGGACGCTGCGCCGCGGCGACGTGTGGCTATTGCCGGCGCTCCTGTGGTCTCCCGGCTGTGCCGTGGGCGGTTTCGACCTAGCAAGGGTTTGTTTTTTTTTAAGACGCTATTCTTAATGTAGATTTGGGTGTCTGGCTTTACAAAGCGCTGCAGTGCATGAAGTTTTGCCTTAGCCAGGGCTGCAGGATTTGGCTGTGCAGCTCCTCGGCGTTGCTTCAGACCTGCTTTGTGTGCTGACTTCCCGCCGCCCCCCTTGGAAACGCTCAAGTGATGCAAAGAGAAGCGGGCGATGCCAGAGAAGGACCTTTCGGTGTCCTTATTTCATGCTGTGCCTTCCCCACCAAGAAGGTGCAATGAGGAGCAATAAAAAGGTAGCAAGAAGGAAAAAAAGGGTTAACAAAACAGCCATTGTGAAGACAGGTCATACAAATAAAAGAGACTGCAGTGCAAGCACGGTATGAAAACGCTGTTAAAAGCAACAAGCCCCGCCTCCATCACTGACCCCCACCCATCCTGCACCCGAGGCTCGTGCGTGGTGACTCCCCACGTGCCAGCCGCTGACTTCTACCTCCGTCCCAAAGCAACTCGGGAGAGCCTGATCGCCAGCCACAGGGTGCTGTGCACAGCGCAGCATGGCATAGCCCAGCACGGCATGACGTGGCATGGCCCGGCATGGCTCAGCATGGCATGGCACGGCATGGCATGGCTCGGCATGGCATGGCACGGCATGGCATGGCTCGGCATGGCATGGAACAGCATGGCAAGGCATGGTGCAGCACGCCATTGCATGACACGGCCCAGCATGGCCTGGCCCGGCACGGTTGAGCATGGCATGGCAACTATGGCTCAGCTTGGCATGGCCTGGCATGGCCCAGCACAGCGTGGCATGGCCCAGCACGGCACGGTACGGCCAGGCCTGGCCCGGCATGGCTCGGCACGGCACGGCATGGCCCGGCACGGCAGGGCTTGGCGCAGCGTGCCGCGCGGGGGATCTGCGCCAGCCGCCCCTGCCCTCGCCTTTCCACATGGCTCCTTTGATCTCGGCCCCAGGCCTCCCAACAGGCTCCTAATTGGTCACAGGTTGTAAATCATGGTAATAATGATGCGTCCTCCAAGGAAAAGTAGCATCATTTGGTGATTGCAGGCAAGAGAGCAGGGCGTGCTTCGAGTTTCCACGGGCAACAACAACAACAAATAAAATCAAAAGATTGGAAGTATGTTGAAGTAAACGACCCATCTGTAATTGTTTTCTTATTGTGTTTGATCCTGGTAGGAAGGATTGATCGCTCCATATACTTAATACCTTTTATTTGTTTGGGGGACAAAGGAAAAGAGAGATCTGTGGAAAAAAGGAATATAGAAATTTTAACTGCGATGAATAAGCAGAACAAATGTATTTCCCCTGGTCCTCTCTTAATTTTATTTGTGTCAGTCTATTTGCCATGGGAAGTCTGCCTGAATCCCAAATTATTTTAGTTAGTTAATCTGCTCAGTGCCAGTTGATTCTGCAAACAGTCTCTGCAAATCCCAAATAATTGTAGTTAATCTGGTCAGTGCCAGCCGATTCTGTGGGCAGCCCATGCAAATCCAGAGACCCATCAGTTAAATTAGGTCAGCGTGTTTTAATAAGGCTGGAGGTCGTCATCCCCCTCCCTCCGGCCGGTGCCCGGCGTGCCGGCTCGGCCGCAGACGCGGGGTGGTCTGGGGACCGGCTTCGCCGGGGCTGGCCGCACTGGTGGCCCAGTGCCTGCGGCGAGAAGAGAAGCAGCTATAACAAAGCCTGGGATAAAGCTGGTGAGGCAAATGCAAGCTGTTTTTATTTTAGATTTTATAGCAGTCTCATCTGAGGAATTAATAAGCATTTATGCTCGAGAAATCTGGACGCTCCCTCAACCTGCTGAAGCTCCTTGCGTGGATGCAGAAGTGTCCCGCGGTGCATGGCACCGCACCTTGGGAAGAGCGTTCACAAGGGAGAGCTCCTCTTCTTTCCAAGCTCAAATCCCCAGGCTGCTCCCAGAAGCGGGATTAGACAAACCACGCACTGGTGGGCTACAGGGGGGCCAGGTGGGAAAGCGGTTAAGTACTGGTGCTCTCGGGGCTTACGCGGCCATTCGCTGCTTCACACCAGGTCGTGGCGTGGAAACGCACCCAAGAGCTCAGGGTCTCCCCAAGCGTGTGATGTGCTTCAGGCCAGCAAATTTAACATCTCTCCTTTTCTGCCTGGGTGCTACACATTTGTTTACTGCCTCCAAACTTTCCTGAGGGCCAGGGCAGCTATTGCAAGCTCAGGCTGTGCCTTGGAGTTTTCTCAGAAATGGAGGAACATTTAAAGAGCTCGGCTAAGCAATATCATTTGCAAAATGACTTGGCAGTTGTCATTAAGCCTAACATCTCGGAAAGAGCAGGACCATGACAAGCCCTTTAGACTTGGCCATATGGTCTGTTTACTTGCAACGAAACCAACCGGACTAAGGAAATATTGCGGAGCCAGAATTCTCCTTGTGTGTAGGTAACGGGCCAAATCCATCCTCAACTATTATTAACGAAACACTTAGTGCCAATCTCGCCATTTAGTGCTGCCTAGGTTTACGCTGGAAAGTCATAGGAAAATGCACATTGGCGTGCCCAAACCCATTTGCAGGCTAATGAAGGTGCGAGGAAAGAGCAGAGGAAGAGCAAGGCAAGGAGGACTTGTAAAGGCAGGAAAACGAGAAGGGGCATTTGCTGGAGCGGGTTTCTCTGAGGAAGCGGAGCGGGAGGGAGGGAGCGAGGGGAAGCGGACGAGGGAGCGGGGAGGCGCAGCCGCATGCAAATAGCAGGGCAGCGCTTGCTCCGGGGACGGACGGATGAAAGGAGGCAGCGAGCCAAGGCCTGGGACAGGAAGGAAATGGGAGGAGAGAACCAGAATATTAGGAAGCATAACTGGAGCAGGAAGGGAAATGAAGGGTGAGCGAGTTCAGCGGAGTCACATAAGGTTGAACCTGGCCCAACATAAATTAAGAAGGTGCTTCGCTCCAGCTGCTCCGAGCTCCAAACCTCGTATTTCCAGAGCTACTAAATGAAAATACACAAAAACACCACTTCTGTCACTGTGTTCATAAATTACGATTGTAATTCAAAAGCTATCTAAGGTGGCTAAAATTTCCATTACTAAACCAAACCGCAGAGCTCTTCTGGGATCAGTGTCACAACAAATTTAAGCAGGCCTTCTTGGGAAATACTTTATAGGGGCCAAAATCTTTTGTTGCAACTGGAAACAAGAGTGTTTGATTTTTTTTTTTTTTTTTTTTTTTGTTTTGACACAGAAGAAGCTTTTCAAACCCGAACTTCAGCAGTTTCAGCTGTGGCTCACTGCAAAACTATTTTTTCCCTTGGTCGTAGTTAAAACCCTGACCGCACGCTTGCAGCAGGCACCCATCCCCGTGGTCCCCGCGTGCTGGGGGTGGCACGGGTGCGCTGCACAAAGCTCCCGTAGGTCCTGGGTCCCTGCGACCCCTCTGTGATTTAACCACGCATCTTCTGCTCTCCTTGAAGAGCAGCACAGCTTCAGCGGAGCTCTGCCAGCTGATCCAGGTGCCGAGCAACGCCAGCCGTGTGTAGGCCAGGACTGGACCCAGTGCCACATCTGCCCAAATTTTCTGTGACAAGCCCCATCGCAGCCAATTTAAGGAGCGCGTCAACCCATCAGATTAATGTGTTGTTATGTAAAGCAAGCCCGGTTCATTCCTCGGCTGCCACAACTGCAGTCCCACTGGAGTCGACGGGGCTGACGGCCTCTGCGCCGGTTTAAAATAACCGCTGTAGTAGGGAGCGATGCAGGTAGGACCGAGCTCAGCTCCAGGAGAATAAAGAAGCCGTTGTTTTGATTAATTTTCACCTTTGGCAAAAATCCCAGCATTCATTCGTTAATGTTTATGAACCACCTTCTGGTCCTTGGGTGAAAGGGGCTACTCAAGGGCAAAGTATTTGTTTCTTATTTGACAAAATTGCATTTGCTATCCCAGTCAGCGCTGGTTTTTTTTTCTTCTTTCCCTGATGATGATCATTTGGGGACTATTAAAACAGTATTGTTTAATCTGACTTTTAACCCACGGGGAGTAAGTGATTCCACACCACTCACTTCACAAAACGAAACAATTGAATAAAATCAGGGCTGATGGGCTGTATGACAGATTTACTAAACCGACGCGCTGACCTTCTGGTTCCTGAATCCTGTACTAGTGCAAAAATTACCCCCGAAAATGTCCTGCGCTTGCTCTGCCCATGCACTCACCTTTCGCTGCGTCCTTTCCTCCGTCCACTCGAAGATTAATTACTCCCGGTGGAATTTTTTGCAACCATACAGGGCAAAAAAAGTTGGTTCACTTAATCACGCTGCTGCACTTGCATTGCATGCCCTGGTCCTCTGTGTCCCTCCACGTAACCTTGCTCGAAAGCGCTCCGCAAGGACGGACGGGCACCGAGTGGGGCTCGAACGAGCCGCCCCGCACTGCGGCCCAGCCCCGGGTTGCCATCGCCTGGACCAGCGAGGCTGGAAACGCCTTTTTCGTGTTTGCCTGCAGCATCAGTGAGTACTTGGGTAGCAAGAGCTCAGCAAGGTCTGCTCGGGGCGCTGGTCTGAGGACGGCGCTGCTGGAGGGAGGAGAACAGATGAGCCAGGAATGGAAACGGCTGATGCAAAAATGACAGGAGAAGGCGTTGTTCTGCTGCTGAGAAGAGCGGTTACAGGAAAAAAGAAAAGAAATAAAGACCATCCCAACACTGGAGCTTTTGGAAAAGGACCCGACTTAGTTAAGAACTCAGGGAATGTAATTGCCAAGTCATCGGTTCGGTGATGCAAAAAGCAAAGGTTGGTCCCTTGATTGTGAACCAAGAACTGGATGCACAAAGCATTTTTCATTATTCCTAGATGCACCGAGGCGCCAGGCTGGGTCCTCAGCTGGTGTAAATCCACACGCTGGCTCGGGTGCAGGATGGAGCTGGGCGCGTGCCAAAGCGCGGTGCTGGGGGGGACGAGGGCTCTGCGGGAGGACGAGTGGAAGACACCGCTTCAGCTGGTCCCCTTTCAGCCCAGCCTTGCGTTCACCTGGAGAACTTCCGAGGGGGCTTTGCAGCACGGAGGTCCATCTGGGGAGGCAATCATCCGTTTTCCCCTTTAGCTGCTCTCCCCTGGGCAACCGGGGAGGGAAGCAGGAGGGGAGAGCGGGCGCCCGGCTTGGCTGCCCTGCTGACCGCGGAGGAGTCAGCGAGGGATGTTCAGGGGGATTCACGGGGGGAAAATGTGTTTTAATAGCTACAGCCGCCTCCTCCAGCGCCGAGACCTGGACTGCTTTAAAAACACCACAAGAAGCTCCCCGGGTTTCTCTTTCCCAAGCAACTGTTCTCTTGGAGGTTTTGGCTAAAAATATTCCTGCCGGGGGGAGGGGAGAAGGTAGCACCACGGTAATTTTGAAATTGCGCTTTTTTATTTTTCTTGCAGGAGGGGCCGCGCTCAGCTAAGGGGGGCTGACACTGCCCGCGGCATTTTGCATCCTTGGAGAGGCGACCACGTGCCGCCGCTCTCCCTGTGGAGCCCCGTGCTTTGCACTGGCCCGGGCTGGATTTTGAAATCCGTCTTCAAAATTGCATTGGCAACCCCGGCCCTGCCCTCCAAAACCCTCGCAAGCCCTCGCCGGCCCCCGGGTGAGCCCCGATGGAGCCACCCGGGCTCGACTTCCACGCGGAGCCCCCGGCCGGTGCCACCTGCTCGTGGCCAGGAGTTTGCAGCAGCCGAGCCGTTACTTTATCTATTTATTTGTTTATTCCTCTCCAGCTTTGAGAAGACCTCCCCTCCATATCTATAAGGAATTATCAAATAAAACATACTTCACATTAAATCAAAGGAACATTTCAACGGCCAGATTTAATAACACAAAATAAAGTCTTGTGGAAACCCACACACAGCTGTGGAAACCCCAAAATAAATCAATTTTCAAGTGGCTGTGCAGGAGCCAGGGAGCAATTTTTTCAAATTGCTTTTTTCTAATATAACAAACTCCTGCCCAAGGTTGTGCTGCAAATGCGAAAAGAACATGCTCATTTTCTTATCAATACACTATTGTAAAAAATAATAATCAGCCACTCCAGCATCACTATCATGGTTTTTACATCTATTCTTCTGTTTCCCCCAAGTAGAATGCAAGTGGAAGAATTAATTAACACAGGATTGGATTAGGGCACGTTGATTTACAATGTATTTCAAACAAGAATGTGTGATCAGAGCAGAAGAACATATTATAAATAAAAGTAGGGATGTGTCATTAAGGCATCTGATTTTCTTCTGAAGCTTTTTAATTTAACTCTAAGTCGGCAGAGCCACTGTGGAGCGGGGGAGGAGGACGCAGGGAGCCAAACCCAAACCGATGGCCAGATGTCACATTTTTTGGCAGGAGGAGCTGGAAGCCAATCCCAGGGTGATGCTACGGTCACCCCGAGGGAGCTCCCCGGGGCCCGACCGCACCGCACCTCGCTCCCGGTGATGCACCGGCCCCTTTCCGTGCAGAAGACAGACTTCAAGTGAGTGGATTGAGACGAGGCCGTCCAAAGTTCCTGGAAAAGCAGCTAATGACAGCGCACAACTGTTGGTAGGGCTCTCTGAGAAACTGAATCTGGAGAATCTGAGAGATACCAGAAGTCTAGAAAATGGAAAAACAGGATTTCTAGCCTTAAAACAGAAAAAAAAAAGGAAGAGCAGAGAAATTATGGAGCCATCAGCTTAATGTCAAGTCCCAGAAAAGTACTGGAGCAATTAATCAAAGAATTTTCAGCTAAATGGAACAAGGAGATGAGTAACAACTAACGTTGATTTGTCGGGAGTAAATCATGTCAGACCAGTCTAATTTCATCCTGCAGCAGAGCACCAGGCCTTGTGGAGAGAGAAGAGGCTGTGGATGTCATGTGTCTCAGCTCCGGCAAGGTTTCTGATGTCAGCGCACCAGGGAAGCATCATCTAGAAGGAAATGTTATGCAGGAGGTGCAAACTGAGCTGGAAGACCAAACCCAAGGAAGGGTTCAAAGACCGACTGTCGAAATGGAGGTACCTATTCCGCGCGGTTCCTGACCACGGTGCAGTACACTCAATCCCACTGCAATTAAAGAGTGGGCTGATGGAACAGAGTATTCTTACAGCATTTTCAGACCACTGCAAGCTGGGAAGACAGGGCTGGAGTTCAAAATGGATTTCACAAACGGGCAGCACGGTCTGGCAGACACCGGCTGCTCTTCACCAGCTCTGGGGTACCGAGGCAGGATGATCGCTGAGGGCACAGCGACAGGACGAAACATCTGGTTAAGCGGCAGTTCTGCGGAAGAGGAACTGGGGTTCTCATGAATCATGTGCTGAGCATACGCCGGCAGCGTTATGCCGCTGTGGAAGAGGAAGACATCACGCTGGGCTGTATAAACAGACATGTTGTTCATGAGACGCAGGAAGAAATCTTTCCTCTCCACTTGATACTGAGAAGACCTCAGCTGGAGAACCGTGTCTGGTTTTGGGTGCTGCGCTTCAGCAAAGATGTGGACCAACTGGAGAGTCCGGAAGGAAAGGAACACACTTCACCGAGGCCTAAAGCACGACCTACAGTGGCAGACCGAATGAACCCCCTTATTAAGCCTAGAGAAAATGTGATGCTTGCTTTCGAATATGTAAAAAGACAGCTGCAAAGAGAAGAAAAAGGGTGTATTCTCCATGGTAGACAAGAAGTGAAACGAGGGACTCAGACTGCAGCAGGAGAGATTCAGAACAGAAATTCAGGAGAAGTTCCTGGTGGCAAAGGGAGTGATGCTCTGGCATGGCTTGTCTGCAAAGGCCGTGTTGTCTCAGGTGCTGGAGCTCTGTCGAGCCCATTACATTTGAGGTCCATGGACAGTCCATGATTTCCCTGAACTAGTCTCATACCACTTGTCCCACCTTTCCACTGTGAGATGAGAGTGGCTATTTGTGGTTTTTAACAGTCTCTTTAAAGCCTTGCTAGTTTTCTCCAGTGTCTTCTTCCTTTAAACCAGCTTGCTAGGAAATCTTGCTGCTGACCATCTGAGATTCTGCAAACCTATTGTTTTTATTTTGCTCTTCCCCTCTCCTTTAAGGCACTTGAAAACTGCTTTCACCCATCAGCTTTCACATTTGACACTGTGATGTGTCCAGCTCTGTGGGACTGAATATGACATGAAATGCCCCCCTCATTGCTTTCATCGCTCTTCACAGAGAAGTTATGCCTGCGTGTTCCAAAACTTGCAGCTAATCTGCACTGGGTTGTTTCCTTTGGCCCAGCAATGTTCATGCAGTGTAAACCCTTGTCCCTATTAAGTCCCAAGCTCTGGACACTACTACGAGTAGCTGATAAAAGCTTCATCCATCTGCTCTTTCTGTTTCGGCCAGCTATAATAGGTATGTAGTAGTCAAACTCTTGCCCTCTCTGTGCTCTGAACCTCAGAGCAAATGTGCACACCCTGATGAACAGGACTCAGTTCCTACATCCTCACCTTTCTCTCCTGAGTAAGCTACTTCTATATTAAGTGTCTACCAAGCTCTTGCTCTTTCTGGTCCACGAAGCTAGCTCCATCCCAAAGAGGTTCACCACCTCTCCACGGCTCGCAGGCACTCGGCTTGTGCTGGTATCTCACCCCAAATGACTTTTTTTTGTTGCTGTTATTGTTATTTATCTAAACTAAATGCATATGTACAATTTACCTGATTTAGAGAGATGCAGAAACACTTTTCTGCCTAACTGAAGCTTATTTTCTGTATTGTAGCCTGTAAGACTGAGACTGGCCTAGAAAGATGCCGCGTAGATGACATCATGTACACCCAGAACTGTTTGTCCCTCAGACATTCTTTTTCTCCATTCTCAGCTCGTCTCCCCTGCACAAACAGAATTTATGTGTCTATTTTACACTGTTTTCTCAACCATTTTTCCTTCCTTTGTTTCTTTCAACACCCATTGTCTCTCTCGCACAGACAAGTTTGCATTAGGCAATCAAGCTTTTATACCCCAAAGTCTGAGTAGATTAGGAATGAAAACATTGTCATCCAGATAGCCTTAAACTACATCTTTGAGAACGGTCTATATGGGCTGGTGGAGGCTGAGGCAAGCTAATTCCTGGTTGTGCCTATGTTTTAAGGTCTGCTTGGCTCCCGAGCGCCTGGGCCCTATGCTGCTATGAGGGCACAGGCCAAGCTCTAATTAACCTCACTGACTTTTGGATCAAGCCCAAAAGCCGGAGCCGTCAGCTCCACCGACAGCAAGGGCCAACCCGCCTGCTCCAAAGACAGGTTGCCTCCATCCTCCATCCCAACCTCCATCCCAATTCCCAGTTTCTTTGCAGCGTGATATTTCATCTTTTTTTTTATTTTTTGGTAATTGTCTATAATCTTCTTGTTATCTCTCGCTCCAGAAGAAAACTCCCCATCAATGCTTTCCGCATCCCCAGGACAGCGACGGGGCTCTGGAGGAGAAGCGCCAGCCCGGCCGTGCAGGGTCCAGGCCTAAGCGCTGCTGCTCCGCTGGGCTCAGGTGGGCTTGAGCCACGGCAAAGCCTCTCGCAGGCAAGGAGCTACCTCCTGCTTCTCGTGTGTTCCCAGGCTGTGCTTGGGGGGGGGGGTGGGGAAAGGCGGGGGGGGCCGGGAGGAAAATACACTGCAAAGCGCTTCATTATGCCCTTCCTCACACTCCCACCCCTGGAATTTGTGGTTTCTTTAACTAGATCTTTTTTCTCCACATATCCCACATGGTCGCCAGTGCTGTGATACATCTGTATGGGAATGTGTTAGTCACATTCAGCTTTTAATTACATGATATGGTATAATGCTATTCATATCCCGAGAGAGTTGTTCTTTCTACTATAAATATAGTCTCTTACATGTCTCATTTATGAAGCAATTTCTGGAGTAAAATGGTTGGAAATATCCTTGCTTATGCTATGTTTTTATGCCTACGAAAACTTCATATGATAGTAGGAGTGTCAACGTTTGATGTCAAATAGTTTTGATAAATCTCGTTAAAAGAATACGCAGCTTTTCCAGAAAACTTCTTGAGACGTGATGAGTTTGTGTGGGACTGCTCTTCGTGCTGATCCACCAACCACCAACCGAGACAAGTGCAGTTTAGTCAAAGACTGATTATAATTACCTTAAGCCCTGACTACTGAAGAATGTTTGTTAGGCACTTTCTTTCACACATATTGTCTAAAAATACATTTAGAAAAGACGCCAAGCACAGTCAGAACAGTAACTGTGGACAAGCAGCGTTTCAGTAAATAACCAGACCCCCAAAAGCACCTTCTCTCCCCTTGGACAAAAGCCCTTTGTGCAAACAATTTTAAAACTACGCCCGTGACCTGGACCCTCATGGTACGAGGAATGGAAACCCAGCAGCCACTGGGCGCATTTTTGGTTCTGCAGACCAGCACAGAAACCACTGCCACCCTAATCGTCAGTGTCCCCAAAGCTTGGTGTTAAAGCCTTATTAAAGAAGAGATTTCATGTTCACAGCACCAGCTCCAGACCTCTGGTTATATTCAGTTGGTAAAAAGTGAATCAGAGGCAGAGATGTCCGGTCAAGCTCACTACTGGTTCCAATATTTCTCCACTGAAATCAAGGGATTTGGCCCAGAAGTACTTGGTCTAAAGACTAAAGATTACGTACTATAATCGCATCCTTGCATGTCTGTAGAGGATTGCTCATAGTCTGGAATTAGCCACTGGCCAAATCCTCATGAAAATTAACTTGGATTTCTAAATATATGTAAATAAAAAAAACATATTTCCATATATATATATATATATATATATATATATATCTCGTCTTTCTAATATATTCCTGAACATAAAATACAAAGTGCACATTAAAAAGAAATTTGCTGCTTTTGCTCCCTGACCCAGGCAAGTTTCTGGCTGTGAAGGACGGCAGTGATTTAAAAACCTCAACAGTTTCCTGCTCAACATGTTTCTTCCTTCGAACCCCTTCGGCTGTAAAACAAGCCTTCAGACCGGACTTCGTTATGCCTCCTGGCTAATGCCGCGTATGGCCTAGGACAAAGCCCTGGCCACTCGTTGCCTGGCTCAGGTACAGCCCATCCCAAGGAAGGCTGGCGGTAAGGAACGAGAGATCTTCAGGGCTTCGAAGGACACTGAGGACAAGAGGGTTTATGTCCAAAAATAGCTGATCATTTGACTTCATTCCCTTCTTTCCCTGTGCTGCTGGCGGGGCAATTTCTGACAAGTATCGTCAATTTGTAATTATCTGTTAGCGTGAGCGGCTGGAGCACACGCAGACTGCAGCACAAGCTGCTGACAGTGCCTACATCTCCCCTTCGGAGAAACGGGCAGGCATCAGGGCGGGTATTTGAAGTGACATTTGATAACATCTTCTGTTCAAAACCCAACAGAAACAAAATTTTAAAGAGCTTTTTTCCAGAGCTGTTTGGAAAATTGCAAAGATTTGACAGACTTTTCAGAGTATTTTAAATTTAGAAAAAAATACTCCAGAAAGCTCATCAAAACATTCCAAAAAAAACTGTCTAAATTATCAGAGCTTTAATATCTGCGCAAACAGCAATGGGAGACACTTTGCTTTGATAGAGATGATCACGTTCCTCTTTCATTTGAACTTTTACCATTCTTTAAGTCCAACAAGTCAATCCTTATTCAAAAAGGATTAGATTTATGTTCTCAGGTCATGATACAACTTTCTTGGCTACTAGTTCCTAGCCATTTTGGTTATTAGTTTCTCTAATCATTTTGCCACATGATCAAAACCAAGTTACATCACACCTGGGACGTCACCGGGACACAGCACACTTCTCATCTGAATAAAAGCACCAGATGGCTTTGCAGAACCTATAACTTAAGTCTGGAAACCTCCACGTGAGGAAGAAAAATGCTGCCATATCCGTGCCACAGAGGATGAAGCTGCAGAACGACGTGTCCAAAGTTGAGCTTCATCCCACCAAAATGTAGTGGTCTTGGAGGCAGGGGCTGGGACCCGCGAGCTGACCAGGTCTCCACCAGGACGGACCCCAGGGAAATTCATCTCAGACTTTGGGCTTTGGATGGGACAAAGGGTCCTTGGAGGGTGTCTGTCGCTGCCTATTGACTCTGGAGGCACCCCAGACGTGCTCGTTTGTGCATGAGAGAGGGTAGGAGGTCAAACCTCCCATGTTATGGCTGTAATCAGGTCGTGGCACCTCTAGCAGGTGGCCTGGCCATGGTCGTGGGTGACCGACCATGCATTATGCAAGAACTTCACGATACAGCTAGGCCTACAACCCAGCTGCTCAGTCTTCCTCCCACTTGCCCTCCTCGTTCGGCACTGTACATGCTCTAAATTACTCGTTAGAAAGGAAGAGAAGACGTAGCTATGTAGGGAGCTATCCTTTTGATTTATATAGCGCTATCTTTCTGCCGGATGTGCACTCTGCCAAAACCAGCCCGGTAGCACAGAGTGTCTCCAGCACAGCTGAGACATCACAGGTCTGCGCCCTGGTGAAAGCTTTCCTGAGGAGCAGCATCCCTGCTCAGAGAAAACCCTCTCCGTGCCCAAAGCGTGAAACGTTTCAGGACCTGGACAAAGCTGGACACTAAAGTGCTTCACCACACTGCATACGGCCGGACACTTGTGCAAGGCAAAATGCACCAAGTGCGAGCCGGAGGGTGCTTGGAAAGCTTTGATTTCTCCCCGCAGACAGACCACACGCTGCTGCTGTGCTTTGTGTAGCTTCCTCACCGCACTATGTACAGAGCTGCCGGAAGCCTCTGGTAATTTGTACCAGACCCCAATGGCCGTAGCTAGCAAGGACTGAGACAACAGGGCAACGCTGCTCTGCACGTCCTTCTCCTTATTCCTCGTGCTCCTCCTATTCACCAGGGACAACAGGCTGAACAAGTCTGGGGTCATCTTGCGCCAGGTCCGTGATGCACCTGCCAACCCCCTTCCACAGGGCCAGGTGGACGATGCTGGAGAGCTCAAGCAGCAGCACCGGTGCAGGGTGGCTCTGACAAACCGGGAAAGGTGGATCCCCACCATAACCCAGGGCTCCAAGTCAACAGCCTCTGCCGTGCTGTAATTCACGTTGCTATTTTATATAGGTGTGTGTGGGATGAGGCTCCAGCCATAAGCTGGACAAATGTCTGAGCTCTAAGAACTAAGCGCAGGGAACAGATTTAGATAAAACAAGAGCAAGCTGGGATATTGAGCCAGAAGTTAAGACGAATGTAAGACAAGCCCTTTGAATCCAGTTCTGCCTGTCTTGTAAACCCCCCACTGAAATCAATGGATGCTCTGGACAGGCTGTTTGTTTCCCATTAGGTTTAATTGTTGTTGATGTTGCTGCACTCCTTGACTCCAGCGAGGACAAGAAACAGAAGTCCCCAGCGCTGCACAGAAAGCCGTGGCCGGGCAGCCAGGCTGGGGCTGCCTGGCAAAGCCGAGCCCACCGGCTTCCCAAGGCTCCCCAAGTCCTGCTCATGGGGAACGAGCTGCGCCTAGATTGCCGGCAAACACCTACGGGCATGCCAGCACGGTGTGCACATCACACCCCTCTCTCTCTGCTTTAAATCAGCCCACATAATTTATGGGGTTTTTTTTGGCTTTTTTGGCCATTTTACAAACCAGCTTGGAGAAAATTAAATATTTGGGATTGTGGATGAAAGCAAAATCTGCTAGATAGTTTAGGACAGACTCACCTCAAGGGCTAGGGCTAGAAAGATTTACTCTCTGAACTGTAAATGCACTAGTCTGGTGTTAGCAGTGTGTTATTAGCAGCTGTTCTTATTCTGAGCCTGAGCTGAGTCCCTCGGTTTTGTCCTGGCGTAACTCTGACTTTAGGAGCACTCTTCTGAACTTGCAGTGCTGGCAAATGGCAGGATCTGGCTCTGCTATTAACTGTATTGGGCCCTAAACCATGGGTTTTTTTTTTAAATGTACTTTGAATGTCCCTCTAAATTAGCAGGATGTAACTAAAGGGCATTTTTGTCCATACTGATTGCTACAAAAATGGTCTTTTTCTATTGGGAATAATGAAAGTGAGCTTAAAGGCTGTTGAGCAACAGCTCCAGATACTCTAATTCATTAAGAGCTAAATAAGGAGCTACAGCTTTTGGGCCAAAATTTGCCCCCCTTGGTCGCTTGGCTCTTCTTTTCCTGCAGCAGTCGCTGCCACCTCCCCTCCTCTCCTGCCGTCGCAGCCCATCCGTCTCTGCCGGTCTTGCTGTCTGTCCAACGCCCCACATCGCCACTTACTTCTCCCAGCTCCTTTTGCATGACCCTCCGCTGAGGTTTCCTGCCTGCACACTCCCCCAGTTAGCCATCAAGTGTCGTTGATCCAGCAAGCTGTAATGCTATGATCTGGTTTCGCCTGTCCTAGTCTTCCCTCCCGCTCTTACCTTTCCTTTCCCTGGCTTTCAAAAAGCATTTCTCTCCTTCCCACGCACCGTTCCCATCTACTGCCTGCGTATCTCCTGCCCTTCAGCCTTCTCAGCTGATTTCAGCCCCTGGCGCTCTCCAGGCAACCGCCTTCATTACCTCCGATCATGTCAGCACTGCTGACGGCGACCCGGCCGGCTCTTGTGCTGAGCGTGTCTTGCCCCTGCGCCGTCGGCAGCTGCTGTTCAACTGCTCCCCCCCATCTGGACTTAATCTTTACAGACTGGCGTTCTCCGTTGGATCTCACAGCTGCTGATTTCTGATCCCTCGCTGGCCTTCATCTAGGCCCTTTAATATTGTGCATCAGCTTCCTACAAGCCCTTGCAGTCACTCTTCCTCGATACTCTGCAGGCCTGGAGGAAGGGGCTGAAAGAACATGAAAATTTTACAGACTCTTAGGAGACTCTTTCCCTCTGACAAAGCCCACGTTTCGTGCTGCTCCATGCTTGCCTCTGCTGCCTCTTTCCGAGGGCACGTTCTCTTTGGCCACCCCAATCCCCCTTCATCCCGATGTAATGATATCCCCTTCTCTCCCCGCCTGCTTGGGCATCTTGGAAAGAAAGGCATGGATGTGCCTGACTTCAGCCATTACACATCTGTGCTCTCCTCCTCTCCTTCTGAACCAGTTTATTCCTGTTGCACCTCCTGTCCTTCCCCATCCCACCGAGCTCATCCTCCGTGTGTTTGGTCACACCTTGGGGATGAAAGTGGCCAGCAGAAGAACCATCTCTCACTTGGAGATCCCTGGGGAACCCCTTCTATGCCTAAAGTCCTCCAAATCTCAAGGAAGCTACCAAATGTTCTTAGCTGATAGCTGGGAGTCTCCCTCAACCCCCAGAAGAGTTTGCCCAGTCCATCACCCACCCCAGATGACAACCAGGTATGAACTTTGTGTGGTTTAGGTATTGATGCGCCGCCTTTTCTACTGATGCAAGTTTTGGAATAAGTAGCAATCTTCTAGCCTGATGTCTTCCCTATTTTTCATTTCCTGAGTTGTTTTAAGAACTTGCACCTGTGTAATAACCAAATACTAGGTTAAAATTAATACCAGCCTTGCAGGAGGTTGCTTGACCCACCCTGACTTTAAATGCAATCTTTGGATAAATTTTAGACCTTAGCGCATATTTTCCTCCCTTGGAAATATACCATGTGTTTCTGACACATGTGAAAATCCTGGATGAAAATTAAAATTAAATAAACCTTCACCATTATCAGACTTCCTTAAACCAGTATTTCCCAGTAAGCAAAAAGGAGACAGGGAGAGAGGTAAAGGGAGTGGGGAGGAGAGAGAAGGGACTGAAATGATAATGCATTGAACATCCACGAACCTCAAATCAATTTTTATTACTGAGTCACAGTAGAAATTGCACTGAGGGAATGAAAAACCCTAAATGCATTCATGTTAAAATGACTGTGATGGAAAAGAAGATGTAAAGATGATCCTGCAGCCTCAAAAGTCGATGTGAAACTTCACTGGGAGCAGAGTGCTTGGATGAACATGCTCCAAGGGTTTAGAAGAGCTGCACTTCATGAAAAAGCTACCCTGGGAGTGCTCAGAAGTGCTCATCTGCTCATAATGCAAAAGTTACTGTTTGAAATAGAGAGATCACCATGGCACATAATCACGACCAACAGCAAAAGTCCTGGATTGCATCTAAATAATACTCCCCCTTCCAAGAGAGCCATGGGATGCACCACTCTGCTGTGCTTGGGCTTTAACCGGAGCTGGGAAGAGCGACGCTTGCAGACCTGTCAGACACCGTGGAGCAGAAGGGGTGTGTGTGTGTGTGTGTGTGTGTGTGTGTGTGTGTGTGTGCATGTGCGTGTGTGTGTGTGTGCGTGTGTGTGTGTGCACGCCTGGCCTCTCCAGCGCGGGGCCTGGGAAGCCCCCGGGAGCAGCAGACAGCCAACTGCAAGAGGACACCAAGAGAAGGAGAAAGGAAGTTGTTAGGTCATCCACACAAACCCAAATATCCCCAAAGGGAGGCAGATGAAGAAACTTCCTTATTTTGAACTCCATTGTTTTGCTTTTTCTCAAGTTTTCTAAAGAATGAGAAGCAAAAGGAGCCCGTGCTCTGCCGGTGCCGGGGCCGGCCAGCTCCAGCCAGCTCCAACAACCGGCAAGACAACACCCGAGCTGCCGGCGGGCTGTGGGAAGCGGTGCGGGAAGAGGCTCGGCTGGAGCAGCTGCCCCTGCTCTGGCAGGTCCCCCCAGCACGGACGAGCTGCTCCTTGGAGAGCGCGCTGCTGCCTGCTTAAAATAGCTGCTTTGCAGCACCGGCGCCTGCCAGATCTGCCCGAATTAACTCAAAAGGCACCGCCTGCAAAAGCTGCTGCCTCCCGAACGCGCAGATTACGGCTGCCCTGCTCCGAAACAGGCCTCTCTGAAGCTGCCGTAATTGGATGTGTCTAGGAGATGTCTCTTTCTGACCACGTAGCTGATCAATTTATCCCGAGTCCCTACTGCTCAGAACATGATAGCACCAAGCCCCGGCAGTAGGCTTCCAGATTTTTGGCTTACCTCCACCACAAAGCACCGGTTTGATTGGATGAGCCTAGTCAAAAAGAGCTAGAATGACTACACACAAATTAGAAAGAGTATGATATAATTTCGGCTGCTAGCGGTGCATCAGAAGGATGCGGGAAGAGCCTTGCTCAACACACAGGAAGGAATGTCTCCCAGAAATTAGTCAGCAGCAGCAAAATGAATACACAGTTTTCTCAATAAAAGCTGACTGCTTATTTACCCATCTGGGATGAATTTATATGCTTTGTGCAGAGGAATGAGCAGCAAGGGCCTGATTGGAGCCTGCATTCCTCTGCAAGATGTCTAATTTAGCTTTCTATATTGGTTCGCCCTTGCGGTCGGAGAAGGAGCTTGAAGGTGGCGATGCTGCGGCGCGGCAGACATGGAGCTTTTCGTCGAGCCGCGGGACTGGGCGCGGAGGAAAGGTGGTGCGGGCTGAACCCGCCGTGGCGGGTTTCGTGGGGGCTCCGGCTCCGGGGACAGCTGTGGCCAGCTGTGTCGGGAAAGACGCTCAGGGATGGCAGCACCGAGGGGCTGCGGGAGAGGTGCCGGGAGCCGGCACGGCCGCAGGAGCTGGAGGATGGGGCCACCAGAGCAGCTGGTCCTGCCGTCACGACTGGTCACTCCTTGCCCAGAGACACCTGGGCTTTCGAGGTGGAAATCCCACAAGTCTTTACTCAGCAAGTCTGCAGGGTCGGACGCCTGGGTTGGCGCTTGTCCTACGCACGTCCCATCTCCTTTGCTCAAGCTCCTCTTAAGTTTTGCAGTAGTTTCCCTACATAAATGAAAATCTGAATTTTTAAGCTAGCAATAACGATGACAAACATCAAGGCCCATTTTTCTAAGCAGACATAAGCAGAAATCTGATGTCGCGCTGGAAAAATGCTCCCTTCCCTGGTGGCTCGCTGCCCGCTCACCTTTGGCCCCTCACTGCTCTAGGTCCTACAAACTTTCCTTTCCTTAGTTCGTGTCTGAACCAGCTTGTGTTCAAACCAACGCTTCACTGCCCACAGGCATCACTGCGAAGTCTAGCAGGAATAAAATAATCCTGGAAAAAGTGCAGGGGAGAGAAGGAAGCCTGGAGAAGCTAGTGAGGTCCTGGGCTTTCGGTGGCTTCATTAATTCCTCTCATAGAAAGGTCTCGGAGGCAATGAAAGTGAAAGACTGGATGAGTTGTCTGAAAACAGAGATAAAACTATCGGAAACACTTTTTATAAGTCTCCAGGTTAGTTTTTAAATTGCCCTAAAAACCACAGTGAGGTTTTTATTTAAAAACAAATAAAACTGGTCTACAAGCAGCTGAATGTGCCATTTTTTTTTTAATCTTTACAAATCGGCTGGCTTTCTTACCGACCATCTCAGGAGCAAATAGTTATTAAATAATATTGCATTGCAATAAATGTTGCATTTCGGTTTGCTCCATCACGAGTACCATGGCACTTAATAAATATTAACTCCCTCCCATCTGAGTTTCACGCTCTCAACCCGAGATGCTCGTTTAGGATCCAGCTGCTGACAACCAGCGCTGAGGTTGGGCGAACAGTATTTCCAGCGCAGGGGTGGGTTTGAGCTGGCAACGCCGATGGCCAGGGCTGGGGCTGCAAGCACGGATAAGCGGCCGCTGCTGGCAGCCCCTCAGCTGGTGCAAGTTATCCCACCTCCAGCCACTTCAAAGGTTATCGACTTCAATGGAGCTACGACGGGCTCCAGCCATCGCGGCTCTGCCTCTAATTATGCCGGGCCTGACGCTGCAATATCCCGAGCTTCCGCAAATCCGACCGGCTTCCGACTGACGGCGTCCAGCGCGGGGGGACCAGTCCCTGCGCGGGGGGACCAGCACCGGCACCGCAGCCCCGTGCCGCCCGCAGGAACCTGCACCGCCTCCGCACCCACCTTCTCCCAAGCGCTGGGCCGCTCGCCCTGCAACGATCCAAAAGCAATACTAATTTTTATTTTATTTTTAGTGTAACTCTGTTAATCTGAACCACATTTTTGCAAACAAGCCGCCACATATTTGCTGTGTTTCTCCTGCGTGCCAGACCCTCCTCGGATGCAGCTCGCTGCGGCTCTCGCAGTCGAAGCGATCTGGCCCGGTTTACCCCGGCAGAGCGTGCAGCCCTTCGCGTTTCATCCTCTGCAAAAGCTCTGCCCAGCTTTCCTGGGAAAAGCCCGCTTTTTGCTGAGGAGCACAGTTTTTCCAAATATCACCATTGCTGTGACAGCAAATAAGCGGTTTAGACATGCAGGCAGTTTGCATTGCTTGACTTTAGCTTCACAGCCTCATGATAAGGTGGAGGCCTTTCCTATTCCTAAAGAAAAACGGATAATCTTGCCTCCATCGCTGCCCCTCGGGGTGATTAGATTTGGACGGGGCAGCAGAGCGAGAGCAGGGCTCGCCGTCCTGCAGACGCCTGCGCGCAGCGTTTTACCTGTCCGTAACGATATTGTCTGTGGTACCGGGCGCTTTTACAGCTGTTCAGTGCAAAGAGGCCAAATCTTGCTCTTAAGGAGGTTTGTTCACATCGCTTAAAAACACCATCAGTTGGAGCCGGTGGCACGGGAAGCCCAGCGGGGCTTGCACACTTGACACGGCCTCTTTGAGGATTTAAGCAATCTTATTTATCCTTATTATTGTGCTCCAAATCTGATAGTCTTATTGCTCGGCTAAAATAAGTTCGACTGATAGCAGATAACACTGGCTCAGCAGTCTTGCATTTTGTTTCAGCTAATCTCTGATTAATTTTAATGATCTTTGAGCCCCTTTTATTCCACATTATTTGGGAATTGCACATAATCTTTGCATCTAAGTGTGGCTCGGTTGCCTTTAATCCACTCTGATACTTTCATCTTCGCTTGGCTTCCTCCACAGCCCCCCAAAAGGTTTTGTTTCTGTGTGCTGATTCTTGTGCTCGTTTTCTTTTTCCTTTTATTGGCACTGCCATGTTGTTAACATACAGCATGAATTTACAATGGTTTTGGAGATCGAAGGCTAAATCCTGCTCACCTTTCCTTCCCCAAAGCAGGGACTGGCATGGGCTCGCCTGCGTCGTGGTTGACCCAACACCCTTATGCTTGGGAAGAAGAGTCTCCCAGTGCCGTAACAAGGCGTTGCATTAATCCACTCCCAGTTGCACCAAGACCAGGCGATATTTGCTCATCACGTGTGTTTAACGTGCAGCTGAGAGGAAGGGTGCCGCTATATTGGGTAAACACACGGCATGAACCGGCCCAGGAGACCCTGCAAGCACCAGCCACGGGTGTACCTGCGATGGGGAAAGGCTCTGATCCTCCTCCAATCGTTTTTTTTTCCCCTGAGAGGTCACTATTTTCCCTATTTAAGCTTAACAGTCTACCCTGAAAATCATTTTCTCTACAGCTGCCTCGGATTATTTAATTCACCTGAAATGTATTGAACATCCATTGACTCGAGCATCCCTCGAAGCGCCGGTTCCCAGGCGACACGGCAAACCCAACGCAAGCATGTTCTTGCTCCGTGCCATGGACCACCAGCCCCGTGGGCTGCTGGGGGGAGACAGCACTGCCCAGAAACGGCTCTGGATGCAGCCTGCAAGGAAGCTGGAAAAGAGTTAACAGCTTTCTCAGCCAAGGGCAGCCTGACCTTTGCGTTGAGTCGCACAAGGAGAAAACGCGATTGCGGTTTCTCCCTGTGCCCGTTCTCAACAGAGGACCTCGGCATCTGCTCCTGGCACCACGCTGGGCTTTGCTTGCAAGCTGTTGGGGCTTTGCAACCCCTGGGGCCACCCCCCTCGTGCAAAACGGAAGCAAAATGCACCGATTTCCTCGGCAAGCAGCTGGGAGGATAAATGCTGAGGATGCCCCAATGCTGCGGCCGCAGGGACCCGCAGGACCAGTGGTGGCCGGAGCTGCCAGGACAGGCTGGTGGCCTGGGCTGGCCCCAGCACCAAACCCCACCGTGCAGCAATGCCCCGGCCTGCCGAAATGTCCTTATTGCAGAGATACGCACTGGAAACCAGGGACATGCACTGGAAACCAGAGACACAAACTGGAAACCAGAGATACAAACTGGAAACCAGAGATATGCACTGGAAACCAGAGATACACACTGGAAAGCAGGGACATGGACTGGAAACCAGAGCTGCATACTGGAAACCAGAGATGCGCACTGGAAACCAGAAACACGTACTGGAAACCAGAGACATGCACTGGAAACCAGAGACCTGGAAAAAAGAGATACACTGGAAACCAAAGATACACACTGCAAACCAGAGACACGTGCTGGAAACCAGAGACACGTGCTGGAAACCAGAGACACGTATTGGAAACCAGGGACATGCACTGGGAACCAGGGACACGCACTGGACACCAGAGATGGAAACCGCTGCCCCATCCCCGACGGGGGTCCACCTGGATGCTGCCACCATCCCGCGCGGGCAGCAGGTCCCGGTGCCCAGCGGCAGCGGGGAGGGCAGGGCGACGCTGCCCTCGCCGCACGGCTTGCCAGCCCCGGTTTCGCAAAGGCACTTTTTCCTGGCAGATTAGCAGCTGCTAAGCTGTGCTCCGGTCGGCATGTCCCAGATCCCGGCGTGCCGGCAGCGCCAGTCCCGGGCCGCGGGCCGAGGTGATGCCAGCCGCGTGGGGCCACCGGTGCATCCCACGGCGAGGCCTGGGGCTTGCCGGCATCTTCCTTGGGCTTCGACGAGGCGAAAACCAGCAGTGGCGGAGTCATCCTGGCCTATTTCAGCTGATTTAATCCTCTTTAGCCGCCTTTGACTCCCAGGCTTACGGTTGCTGAGCGCATTTCGGTAAGCGTCTGAGCACCACGAGCACATCTGCAGCGGGCTCCCCGGGCCGGCTCGCGCCGGAGACCCGGACACCCGGCAGCAGGAACCTCCTCCGAGCCCCGCCGCGGCTTTCCCTGCCCCGCCGCAAAGCCGGGGGCCGAGGACGGCTTTTCTGTGGGATTTCTGTGATAAATAACAATATTGGCTTAGTGGCGTAAAGAAGATAAACGCTCTCCAGCCCGGGCGGCAGCAGAGGTATTTAGTGCTCCTGGCACGGGCCAGCCCTGCACCACCGCCGCTGCCACCGCCGCCGGGCACCCCGGCCCCCGCCCCGGCAAGAGCACCCCCTTGAAGCGGGTGGAAATTTGTCAGTGTTTCTTGCCAGAAATGCTGTTTTTTGGGAAGCGAAAGCGCTCGGCACAGGCAGCGGGACGGGTTTCTCGCGGGGATGCTGAGGCCAGGCGGGATGAGCTGGGGCCCCAAGCAGCCACCAGGTCCACCCCGCTGGTCAGCCGGCAAAACTTGCTGTTTCCCCCGCCGAGGGGAATGGGAAAGTCTTGCAGGGAGGAGAAATGCCGTAAGTGCTGGTGAGAAGGTGCAGACTGCAATGGTTGGACAAAGTTAAGGAATTAAAAAAAAAAAAAAAAAAAAAAAAAAAAAAGATTGGAGATCAAGGCAACATCGCTAACTGGGGACTAACCGCCAGCACCAGTCTCCCCCAGCCGCCCCGTCCCGATTGCTGTCCCTGTATCCAGTCCCAGCCCTGTCGTCAACCCAGCCCCAGTCCCTTCCCCTTCTTGGTTCCCATCCCCATTCTCATGCCCATCCCCATATTTGTCCCCATCCCAATCACCATCCCTGACCCCATCCCCGTCCCTGTCCTTATCCTTGTCCCATGCCTGTCCCTTTTCCTGTCGCCATCTCCATCCCCATCCCCATCTCCATCCCCATCCCCATCCCCATCCCCATCCCCATCCCCATCCCCGTCCCCATCCTCATCCCCATCCCTGTCCCCATCCCCATTCCCGTTCTGGGGCCTTTCCCTGCCAGAGCTGGATTTGGGGGCTTTGGGTGCTGCTTCCGTCCTCTTGGCAGGAACCCTGCAGAGGGCCAGGGCTCGGTTACACCCACCTCCTCCATCTCCTGACGCCGCTGCCCAGCGCCAGCCGCCCCTGCACACAGCGGCACCGCGGGGCTCGGGGCTGGCGATGGGCTCGGCACAGCCGGCACCTCCCCGACCCGGCTCCGCTGCTTTCGCCGGCAGCGTCTGCAGTGCTGCTCCGCGGGGCAGGGGCTCACCGGCGGGCCCAGACCCCTCCGGCTCTGCCACCCTCGTCCCCCAGCCCCGTGCTGCCACTGCCCATCGAGCAAAATGTTACCGGAGCAGCACGGCTGCGTTTGCACCTGCATCTGAAGGGAGATCCTGCACGAAGGGCCGTGCGCGGGAGCTCTCCCCACGCAGGCTTCGGGCTGCAAGGCAAAATGTGACCGCCACGAGGATAGCTGCTTTTTAGCCCCAGCGCTGACGGGGGCAAAAAACCCAAAGCAGAAGCAGAGGAGGCTGGAGCGAGAGGAAGGGCGAGCAGCCGCGGTCTGTGCGAGCCACACGGCCAGGATTTACAAGCTTGAGACACTGCGATGTTTTTATCGGCTACCGATATAATTCTAGCGTAATTGCATGGGAGAGCAAGGCAGCTTTCCCGGCGCTGCCACCGGCGGGATGAGGGGATGAGTCTTCACCCAAACTGTATCTGCACGGAAAAGAGCAGGATGAAAACCATTCCTCCGCCCCTCGGCTCTTCTGGCCTTTTCCTAAGAGAAATTTGGAGGCCGGTGGTGCTGGCGGAGGCACGTCTGGCGTCGGCGGGGGCAGCAAGCGGCAGCCGGGGGCTGTGGATTTGCAGAAAGCGCACCAAAATGAACCGAAAGCCGACGTGCGGAGAGCTGCGAAACCAGACCGCATCCCCGCGTCCCAGCGCATGGACACCAATACGGTGCGGTGAAGAAAACTTGGTTAAACCCAGCTCGATCCGCAGCATTTGCAAAGGCCGAACCGCGCAGCACGGTGGCAATAACAAAACGCTGCAAAAAGGGAAATTATAGCAGTGCAACAGAACCCCACCCATATGCAAAATTAATTGTGTTATCCTTCAAAAATCTTTGAAGAAATTGGGCGCATGTCATGTACAACCAATGCAACCACGTCCCTGCGGTTTGTTACCAGCGATGAGCCTTTGAGCTTCTCCTCCGGGCAGAAAGCGCAGCAGCGGGTGCAGCGCTGGTGCAATGGGCTGCGGGTGCCGGCGCATGGCTGCAAGCAGCCCGGCACGCTGCCCCACGCTTGGGTCACCCACGGTGCCGGCCAGCATTGGAAAAAAGCACAAACACAAAGAAATTGTGACCATGGCTCAGCTCGTCGCGACTGTGCATCGCGGGCGCTCGCGCCAGGTCTAAGCACGAACAGCAGCAAGGGCTGAGCGCACCGGCATCCTTGCAAACGCTTGCACAGCCCTGGGGCGAAACACAGCCGTTTCACTCACGGAGCAGCAAAAAACCTACGCGATAATGAGGATGGAAATGATGCTGCCTTTGCCCGGCGCTTCGTCCCGCGTGGGCTCGCCAGTGCGTCGCAAGGAGCGGCGCCGGGCGCAAAGCGGGACGCGGGAACGGGGCCGCCGCCGAGCCCCGGGCAGCCTCGAAGGAGACAAAAGTGCCGGAAGCGGTTTATAAAAATGGCACATTTATTGCTACAGAACGGTCATGTACATGACGGCATCGAATAACTACAGATGAGAAACAGGTAATGGCCTACACCAAGCTGTGTCGTTTGTTTGCAGATCTTCTCGAAGGAACTCCAGCACACAACCTGTTTGGACACTTCTACAAATCAGAAATACACCAAAAACATGAAAAAATCGAGGCACTCAGCCACACATTGAAAACAAGGTGTAACTGTTTATCTTTTTTTTTTTGATCTTTTTCCCTTTTTTTCATTTTTTTCCCATTTTTTTTGTTTTTACTGCTGCAGCTATGTGTATAGTCGCAAAATCTTCCCCGTTGCGACCTACAACTAAAAAAAAAAAAGCTACCATACAGTTTCATCTCAATAACACATGGTAAAATAACATCTTTTAAATAGTAAAATAAAGTAACAAACTTTTACTCAGAATGATTCCAAAAATCTACAAAGAAGAAATATTCAGAATCTGACAATTTTTTTTCCGTAATATTCATGGTATAAAAGGATTGCTCCTGTGAAAAATAAGCCAAATATATTTTTTATTTTTAAATTTAGTTTTTTTTTCCTACTAGGGTGTACTACAGTCTATTTTATAGCAAAAAGAGCACTAGACAAACGAAGCTTTATAACAAAAAGCCAGGCACTGATACATGGTAAATCTCTGCTTTTTTTTTTTTCTTATCTTCACTTAATTGCATCACAAGTAACAAGAATGAAAAAGGCCACAGTTCATATATTTTCACCATTACATAAGTCTATAATACTTGAAATGAGTATGGTCAAACCAGCACTGCACAAATATGAATCAACTTCAAGTCCCATGAGAAAGAACATGTTTTTTTAAAAAACAAACAAACGAAACAAAACCAGAACGAAAAGGTAGGGCCCCCCGAAGGCCCTGGTGCCCCTTGGTGTTGGAATTCATCGTATTCCACCTGCAGGTTTTTTTTCCAGTCAACCAGTGGACTAATTTTTTCTTTTTCTTTTTTTTTGCTTTTTTTCCTTTGTGTTTTTTTTCTCTTTTTTTTTTTGTGCTTGTTTCCGCTGAAATCTCTTCATTCCTGGCAATATACCGTATTGTTCACTTTTGGACACGGACCGTATCTGCCTATTGGATACAAAGGTGCAACCCTCCTCTCCCGGACCGCCCGTTTTCACTGCCTTTCCCCCCAACCCCTGAAAAAAACTAAAAAAAAAAAAAAAAAAAAAAAAAAAAAAAAGAAATCGGAAGACTGAATCAGTACAAGTTGCATCACTGGTAGGACTGACAGTTGTATAAACATTAGTGTTCCTTGCAGCTACACAGAAGACAAATGGTAAAAAAGTTCTCGGTGAACAGATTCCCTATTCAGCATATTCATAAATTACTTGAATGTGGAGGTGGATCGTTTCTCAAAAAGCTGCTATTTCAGTATTTATTTCTTAAAGAGTTTCTTAGCCCGGTTTATGACCACAGAGCACAGCTTTCTAAAACCTTCGTTAGCTTAACTAAGTGTCGCCAGCTAAATTACCTGTGCCAAAGCCAGCTGGAGATGCACACACCTTACCTGGTTTGGGAAATAATGGGAAAATTAAGGATTGCACACTCGCTTTTTCAAAAAATCTTCCCTCATCTAGAATGGAAGGAGAATAGGATCCTCAGCGCTTAAATCCGGCAGGGCTGGACGTTCGTCTCGCAGGAACCAGGCGCTTTGCGCCCAGACGTGCCCCGCGCCGGCCACCTCCTCCCTGCACGGTGCCCGAGCCCGCGGGGGCCGCGGGGGCCGACTGCAGCGCCGGGTCCATCTACGTGAAAGCAGGATGCGAACGAAACAACGAAAGCCTTTTCCCTTAAAAACTCCGCAAGCTAAACGCGCCATTTATTTTCCGTCCACAGATTGCTTTAAATAAACATGAAGCCGGTCTTAATATTTGTTTACATGGTTTATCAGAAGCGCGGTTCTTAAACTCTCCAGGACTCAAAGGGCTGCTCTCAGTTCCCTAAAATGAACATGTGGTGCACCGGTACGGACCCCAACTGAGTGTCATCCACTGCGGTACAAATTTCCTGAAAAAAAAGATATGGCTTGTTCATCGTCATTTTACTCTTAATACCACACACAGCAATACATATGGTACTGATAAACAGAAACCTTCATCCTGCTGAGGATACCAGCACTCGGAAACATCAGCTGTCATTAACACTGGGTGGAATTAACCTTTATTACACCCATTTTCATATAAACCAGGCCTGTGAAAAGTCCAGCATTTAAAATGTAATATGCATTTGTAATTCGGAATTAAACCTTAGTGTATTCTCCTCTCTCGCATTTTTTTCTAGTGGTTTAATCCACCTCCACATTTGAGAAACTTATCAACAAATCAAAACATTTTAAGTTTTATCGCTACTGAACATATTTACAGTTTTCAGCACGCACACAGCTAATCAAAATGTTTATGGGTATGTAGAAGGTGATCACATGGTAACTATCATATTTGTTCTTTACGTTTTCAGAAACAAACATAAAATTCAGATTCTTGTATCTCACTATTTCATTTAAATGAGACTTTTTTTCAACCACACAGATTTTTATAAACAAAAAACTGATACAATGTATTAAAACACATAATAACAAGAGTCTACATGTAAAAATATAACTTTTACATACACAATTTCAAAATAATGATACGTTTGCCATTTGTTGCATAAAATTTACAAATGTATTTTTCATTACTATATAACTGGCAAAACAGGAGAACAGATGGAACATTTAGACCGTTTGATGGATTTATGGCATTTATTCAGTGTTGATAGGTGGAAAATCTACTTGAACAGGGAGATTTTATTTAAAATACATGCCAGGTTTGTGTGGCTGTAAAAATAGAAACTGGAATTCGAGACAAAAGGATGCTGACAAATACTTAACTAGGAGCACTATCTGTTAATTGTACTGTACACCAAAGTCAATCGTTATTAAGATTCACTATGGAAGTTGGTTCAGTTGTGCCCAGACTTCAAAGCTAGTTATCAGATGAGTTGCTGTGCCATAGTTTGATCTATGTTACTATTAAATATGTTAAGTAAAAACTTCATTCATACTGGCCAGAGAAATACTGTACTACCACCCCTCCTCAAGAAAGTGCAACTTAATGCTTTAGGACTCATAAGGCTTGTTGTAATGCTGCATGATGACGGAAATTGGCATTTCACAAAGAAAGGAGGAGGCAGCAAGTGGTCTACACTTAAATAATCCACTTAAAAACAAGAGAAGAACAAAAAAAAAAGTCGATCGAATCTGTCACGCTACTTGCAATTTTCCCACTTGATGTTTTTCTCCCCCCCCCCGCCCCCAAAATCTGACCATGTATTCAGAAACGCCTCACTGCACACTATTTAGGCTACACACATAGGTAACGCTTTAATCGGTTCGTTAAATCACAGCCACTTTGATTATGTTATGTTTCTGATGATATAAACATTGGAAGGCACAGTGGTAACATTGTAGCATTCTAACCTTGTACCTCTGAAAATCCCAGAAAAAGGGTCAACGAGAGCAACATTACGATGCGGACAAACGCCTTTTGCCAAGTCTCGGTAACGTTGCCTGCGGTATCTACACATGACGTGACTTTTTAAGTCCTGTGTTCCCAAAAGACTGAAGAAACAACTCTCTACTTATTTATGGATGAGAAGCAACGTCAGGGTCAGCATTTCATCCTGCACTACCCCTCCAGAGACAGAGTTGGCACTACAGGTTACAATAACAAAAACAGGGGAGAGGGACAGAAATAAGACAAAAAAATCCTTATTTACAGTAAAATCTTCTTTTTAAAAAAGTTAATCAGTACTATTTTTTTACAGGAGCAAAAAAGTCTGAAACGAATGAACAAAAGCTTACCATATTCACTAAATTTTTAATATATATTTATATATATATTTATATATATATATTTGTCATAGGTCTATAAGATCCATCTGTTCCTCCTACCCTAAGGAATGGCTAATGTCATCACTTCAGTTTTCATTAGGACGTTTGCTGGTTTTGTAAATATCTGGGCAGCAAAGCTTCCCTTTTAATATCCAGTAAGTATAAACACTAGCTGTCTAGCACACCAACAAAAACGCTCATTTTTTTTCTTCAGAAGTACACTTTTTCATTATTGCAAGTTTACAATTTTAAATTAAATATTTTTTTCAGACTTACAAATTAATTATATTTTTTTTTTCCAAAAGAAGTTTAGGCACAAATGCATTGTCCCACAGTGTGGAGAAGATTGCCATTCAGTCTCTAGGCTGTGCATTTACAGCTCGTAACATACTGCTTTAAACATTCTGAATGATATGTTAAAGAGAGTCGTCCCTCAAGTTGCACTTTTTGTGGTTTTTTTTTCTCGTTTTTAATAATCGGGAATGCTGAAATCTCTTGCGTCTGTGATTCTTAACTACTCAGACTTGTCTTATATTACAAAAAAGGGGTTAAGGAGAAGTGTTTATGTGGGTTTAAGATAATACAGCTGTTAAGGAAGTGGTCTCTTGTTTAAATGAAGAAATGTGGCAACTTGGACCTGTGAAAGAAGTAAAAAAAGTCGAATCAGTCAAGGATAGTTGAACGCGCATAACTATATCCTCTTTAAACAAATGATCTGAACGCGGCCTTGGAAATCCAGCGTGCTTACGCGATGGGTCAGTAATCGATCGGTTAAGGGTGATGGGCCTGTTACCGCTACTTAACTCACGCTCCGTCCCAGCCCTGGCTCCGAGGAGGAGGAGGAGGAGGAGGAAGAGGAGGAGGAGGAGGAGGCCCTATGCACTAGCTTTGCCTCCGTTCACCGTAATCCGCCGGGCGCTTGGGAGCAGGCTGCTAGTACCTGGGAATTGCTGGAAATCAACTTGCCTTTTTTACATCTGTCCCATGTGATTGGATGCATCTCCCATCCCAGGGTGGGGTCCCGCCAGGGAAAGTGGAGGAGGATCTGAAGATACTTTCTCTTCTTCCCTTCTTTTCAGACACGCTGCTTTAGGGTTCAGATTTCTTTCTGTTGAATTGGAGCAAAAGGCAATTTCAAATATTCACATTTGCACACCAAACCACTCGTTTCATTGCATGTGCACTTAAAACAATTAGCAAGTTACTCGTCGCAGTCTCATTGCAGGAATTTAGGGGGCCGAAACTGATGATACTGCTTGGGCAGGTCACGTGCTGAAATGCACCGAGTGCACCTCCGCGCACAAGCTCTGCAAATACCTTCCTGTTTGCGCTTTGCTAAGGAGCAGCCAAGCTTAGTACTGAATCTGCACCTTCCTAAAGAACGTAAAATGTACTGACAATGCCAAACAGCAATATATGTAGTGTGGGGCCATGAAGGAAGACCTCACCGTGACTCTGGGTGCTCAAATCCAGCAAGGAGATGCTCCTGCCCCGCATCCATGTAACGTGGTGAGCGTGTCGGGTCTCTGAGACCCCCACTGCCTTTGAGCATGCATTGGTTGCCCACCATGGTGATCGCTGAGCACTCTGGTGTCCCGGCCGCGGTCTAAGGCAAGCCGGGCTCTTCATCCCTCCAACACCCCAGCAGCAGCTGCACCACGGTGCAGGCATCTGCCTGGGGAGGAGGAGGCACTTCTCAGACCCTGCTCAGCCCCATCTAGAGCTCCGGCGGCATCTTACATGCCGTGAGAGCAGCCCGGACACCAAGCGTTAGCATCGCCTGTCTCCCTCCCTGGACCGATGGATTAATGCGGAGCAGCTGTATGGGAAGGGCTGGGGAAAACTCATCTCCAACAGCCATGGGACCTCATCTCCCTCGGGTGCCCTCGTCCAGCACAGGCGAGGTGCCCAGCTACCCTCCAGTGCGGGAGGTTAGGGCTTGCCTCCCTCCTTGGCATCGGGTGCCACCGGCCAGGCGTTTCCAAATTCACCTCGGTGTGTTTTGTACGACTGAAAACCAGGAGGAATTGAAGGAGCCCGGCTGGCACACTGACCTCTGACTTGCTGCTCTAAGCTGAGGATGACCGCCACAGCCTGGTGCAAAATCAGGAGCTTGGTCTGGGGCTTGTCGCTCTTCAGATGGAGTTGCACCATCCGGCCCAACTCCTTGAAAGCCTCGTTGATGTCGCGCACGCGCAGGCGCTCGCGGGCGTTGTTGGCCATTCGCCTCTCCTTTTCTCTCTCGGCCTTCTGCTCGGGTGTCAGGTCTTCGTCATCGTTATTGCTGAGAAACAAAAGGAATACATCATTTTCTAATGATGTGGGAAATAAGCGATGCAAAGATTTTAAACAGACTTCACCCAAAAGTACATCTGCAATTCATGAACAGACACCTTCCGAGTAATCCTAACTTGCCGCTTTTCTTCCGCCAAACCTCTGTGTAAAATTCACTCCCCTTAAATTTTACACTGAGTAAAACTCCTTGCTTTGTCACGAAGCTTTATAACCTGCAAGGCAGGACAGCTTGACTTCTGATATTTAGAAGGGGCAAAAATGTAAGGTTTTTTCAATTAAGTATTTTTTCATGGCCAATGCTGCAAAATTTTAATCACAACAAATATGTCATGACATATTCTCTGAATTCCACATTGTTCTGAACAACGATGGAGCGTGTCCACTTTGAATTAAAATAAACTTCTAATATTCCATATTCTTCTGTAACAACCAGAAAAATTGTGACTAGGAGATCTATTTAGCTGAAATCCTATAGCTATTATATATGGTCCTTCGGATGAAGGAGGCCTCAGAAGACTGTCCTAGGTGACACAGACAAGGACTGGGACTGAGGTCAGAGTGAAACTAATAAAATATAATGAAGCTATAATGTGCATGTAAAGGCTCTTGTAGGGCTGCAAGACCGGGCAGAGCAGGATCACGCAGCAACCTCAGTTATTTTTACCGTCCATCCCAAAGAGCGCAATGGCAGCTAGTAGCAGTTTTCCCACCATCTTTGCTGCCTGTGGGTGAAGTCTGGAGACCCACGAGCTTTACGCTTTCATCACTGCTGTTTTGGCTTCCTCCATTGAGTATTTTAGGAGGCCAATCTCGTGGATGCTGGGACCTCATCAATTAGGTTTCCAAGCCAGGACGACAGCCATGCCTCCGCATGCGTCACCTTTAGTGGACTATCGTACCGGTTTTGGAACAAACCTTCTGCAGCCTCAGGGCTGTGGGGGTGAGGGGACCCCCCACCCTCCGCGGGACGGCTGTGGAAAGCCACCAAAGGCTGCCCTGGGACGGCCCCCACCGTGACACAGAGCACGGGGCAGCGAAACGTCCACGGGCAAACAGCCACGGAAGTAATTTACGGCTGCAAAGAGCCCTGCAGTTAACTTCCGCATCTCTTCTGCAGCAAAACTGCTTTCTCTCCAGACAAAGTGATGATTTTAAATTGAAAACATATTAACTGGTGAGTCACTGGCACTATATAATTTGAATTGGTTATGCAAATACAGTAATAAATTCTCAGCAGCCCTAACAACATGAACATAGACATATAACTAAGTATCAGGAGTAACCTTTTAAAGCTGCAAGCATGTTAAAAGCAAAAATGTTAGCCTACAAAAGCTTCAAAGCACATATAAATATGCATAAGTGACACCATATTTGTTAAATTAACTAGGACTACGATCAGCTTACATCAGCGTAAAGGTGCTTTCTTCTTACCATATCATACATGGACATGAAAGCCTCACTTATACATATGGTTATTTCAACACATTTATTGAGAGACGATCTCAAGTGTCATATATTTTCTCCAATCATAAGAGACGTGAATGTAATTAACATTTTAAAAACCAGTGAGGGCAGGTCTGCGAGTTCTGAAGTCTCAGCCCTTTCTCTGGAGGAAAATGTCTGCACAGCACAACTCAGATGTTTCTTATCTTGTCTCTATTTTTATATAGAGAACCAGGGGTGGAAGGAGAAAAGGCAGAATTAAATTTCCATTCAGTTTTTAGAAACACCCCAGAAAACAAAGCAGGACTGTGCCTGGATTTCAGCTTTCTCGGCATTTTTGTTATGTAGTTTGGGAGTCAACTGAGGAGGAAAGGTATCTGCACTCCTGAGCTGCACTTCAGGTCCTAATGTGAAATTCAGGTCAGAGAAGTGAAATTCAGGCCAAACGGGACAAAAGAAAAGCCTGGTGGTTAATATTTGTAGTGTCCATGGACATCACTCAGGCTCACCAAGGACATCAGCTCCTGGATGATAAAACCCAACTGTGACTTCGCTAATACTTTCCAAAAACTTGTAAGGAATATGCAGAGCAAACTTTGTCCCCCTGTCAGTCCAAACACATTCAGGCATTTCACAACCACCACCGTCTCCACGGAAGAGAGAAATCTACTGCCGTTCCTAGGACTCGGCTACAACAGAGGGCCCATCTTCTTCCAGAAGATAGAGAAGGGGCCAAATCCTTAGCTGCTGTAACAAGGCCCCTAAATCCTCCAACTGGTCCTAGGAACTCTAGAGATTTACAGAAATTGAGGATTGGCTATAACGTATTTATTTCAAAGTCAAAAGAAAAGAATACAGTTTGTTAGTTCAGGTGTAGATGTGATCAACTCTTAGGCACATTTTGAAAAGGTGGAAATATATACTGTATTCCAATTTGCAAGCGTAGGCAGAGAGGAATAACAGCCTAATAAATCCATTAGTGTAATGCAATTTCTTTATAGATTGAGGAGAACTTGCTCAGTGTCCAAATTTGTGAATTGTTCAAATTTGAGGAAGTCCTGGAGTACAAGTATCAGAAATGTACTTAGTACTGCCAGAATAATCATTATGTTCCACTTAGGCTGTGGTTTTACCTGCCAGGAAAAAAACTCATAGTTTCTTCCTGTTCTGTTCACTTCATCGAAATCCAGTAAAGGAATTAAATGAAGCGACACTATTATGTACTGTTACCTAGATCTTGACCTAGTAATTGATTTGATATCCTTCTTGTCATCCTCTAGTTTCTTGTCCTCAGAAGATTTTGTGTCCTGGAGGTTTTCATCTCCCTCGTCATCGGACTTGATTTCGGAGCTACCTGAAGAGACGCTCTGCCCTTGCAGCCCGGTTGGCATGCCTAGGAGAGAACACACGGGTGAGCTGCGAGGCAACGCTTCGGCACGGGCTTGCACGGTGCGGGGCCGCGTCCTCTGCTAACGGTGCCCCAAGGAGGGCCCGTGCCCCGCCGACGGCCGCGGAGGGAAGTGCAGAGGACGCAGCCGCTGCGAGCAGTTCTCAGCTGCGGCTTTGAGGTTTAATTCTCCTCCGCGATCTTTTGGAAGAGATGATAGCTCACAAAACACCAGCGAAACCGCGCTGAGAGCCGTAATCACAGAAACCACACGCCCTGTGCTCTGACTGAGGACCCAGTGCATAGATTTACCATTACCCCGAGCTCGTGCTGCGCGCGAGGATTTAGGAAGAAAGTAAGACTTTGAACTTCTACGGCAAATTTCTTCCCTACATCTGAAAGAGCTCTGCACGTTCACTACCTGCTAGCCGACAAGATTATCGGTGTTTTGCAAAACTGACAGCGAGCTTGTGATCTCGTCCAGCCTCATGTTTGTGGAGGACAGGGGACGCCTAGCTGCTAGTCCTTTTTTTCCGTCACTAGATAGCTTTTCTTCCATCTTAAAAAAATCTTTAATAGGTCATTGCCATAAAATAATCAAAATATCTTAGCTGCAAAGAATGAGCAAGACCGTGTGGGACATCGTACATGGAAATTTGGGATTCTTCCACGTTTTAACTGCGAGATTATGGGACTCTAGGAGTAGAGGTAAACCCCAGCTGGCCTCTAGGTTCAGGCAGTGCCGCACACGCGGGAACCGAGGGTGGTCTGGTGGTGACCCTCCCACAGCCCGACCTGCAAGGCTGGTGGAAACGCGGTGTGTGCCTCAGTTTCCCCGGCAGTGGCACCTTCCTGATGGGCACCTGAGATGCCCTCTGCCTTCTGAGCCGTGCCGCCCGCGGCACCTCGGCACCAGGCCTCCCCGCGCGGGGATCAGCCCCTCGCCCACCCCCAGCGGCCGGGGACCCCGGAGAGGGGAGCAGGACCACCGCGGGCTCTGCCCCGACCCGCCGTACTCACCCCTGTAGGGATCCTGGGGCGGGTTGAGGTCCGGGGAGGTGGCGGACTGGACGGGCAGCTGGGGCACCGGGACCTGGTTTGGCACCAGCGAGTGGCTGCCGCGCAGACTGACGCCGTCCTCGCGGTGGGCGCCGACCTGCGGGCGAGAGGCCACGGTGAGGGGCGCGGGGTCCCTGCCCGCCGCTCCGCGCTAGAGGGCGCAGACGGGCCGCGGCGCCGGGCGAGGACGCGGTGCGGGCGGCCGGGGACCGAGGCGGCACGGCGGCTGGGGCAGGTAAAACGCCGAACCGTCTCCCGGGGCGCCGCGGCAGAGCGCGCCGGTTCCCACCCATCTGTCTTCCACCGCGTCCGCCGGCAGATCTGACAATTATCTTCATGCCCATATGCTTAATTGCGGGCTTCTCGATTCCCCCACTGCTATCGGAAATCCTGCAGGAATTCCAATTTGGCATTCGGCTTTCATTTCGGGGGATGAGATTCCCGGGCCTGCCATTTTCCCCCCGTGATGCCGGCTAAGCCTCTGACAGCGGCAGCCGCGGCAGTGCGTGCCACAGCCCTGCCCGGCGCAAGCGTAACAGCATGTCACCTGCGAGTGGTATACACAGTATATCCATATGGAAAACTCGGTGCTCGTCCTGGACTTTCTCGGGTGTGCATCTCCCGTAACACTCCCGCAAAGCGTGCTTCCACAGAGGATAAACTCGGCAGAGAACTGCAAATCTCCCTTTATTCCCGAAAAGTATTATAAGTACTCGTGCAGATAAAAAGATTGAGGAATGTTTCTAATCAGACTTACAAGATAATATAGTATAATTGTTAACAGCGAGTCAAGACCGCAGTAAGAAAGATAAAAGGGAATCCTGCCAAAGGGAACTTGAGAAAATCTTTTACTACGAGACGAAATGCAAATAACCAAAAGCAGTGTAAAACAGGAGAGACAAAAAACTCTCTCCTTGTTGAGACGCTTTAATTCTAAAAACATAACATACTAAGAAAAGACTGGAACCGACGTTATTTGGTTGTAAGAAAGAATAGCTGTTAAGAGATATGTTTAGAGCTCTGCGGTTCTGCTTCCTTAAATCTCAAAGATGAAAATGATAAAACGTAATGAAAATCAGGATGACATTCTTCTGAGAAGAAGTATTATCTAGCAACACCTACCAAAGGAAAAATACCAGTGAAACAGGCTTTCCTTCCGCACCCTCAGAGAGATTCAGCTCAGCTGGATATGACCCTGGGCAACCTGATCTAACTTCGGAGTTGGATCTGACTTCAAAGCTGCCCCATTTTGAGCGGGGTTTCATCCAGATGACCTCCAGAAGTCCCTTCCAATCTACATTTTCCTGCGATACCATGAAAGATGAAAACCATCAAATTTTGAGGTAGAGGAAGACAAAGAAACATATGATACCACTTCTGGTTGGGAAACAACCATTACTTCTCCAGCAGAACTCCTGAGAGCAATGGGAAGTTGTAAAGGGACTTTGTCAGACGCAGCATCTCTCCCCGAGTCCCTCCCTTTCCCCGCGCGTCTCCCTGGGCTCCTTCCAGAACCAATGCAGGAGGACAGACGGAGCCCTCTGGAAGGGGACTGGGAATATCCCACCGTGCTCCTGCTCCTTCAGGAGATGCCTGTCTCCTTCTGCGACTGCGCGGGGGACTTGGGAGGCCAGCCGCCTCCGTAGAGTGCTATGGGACGTGCCTCACGTTGGGTGGCCCAGCTCGAAGACGGACAACTTGGATATCCTCTGGGTTATCTGGCCCGAGTTCTCGCCTCTCTCGTTTCATCCTGCCCAAAAGCTGAGGTGGTAGAAACAACTGAAAGCTAACAATTTTCGAGATTTGTAAACTGAAACGTTGAACTCAGATGCAAAAAAGATGATACTACTGACATAAGGTTTAAATTACATTTTAAAAATTGATTCCAATAATAAAAACTTTCCTCACACTTCTCTTCCTGTAGCTTCTCAAGAGATCTGGAAGATAATCACAATTGAACGATAAAAACTACCAACCCACGTTTTCTCTTTTACAACCTACAACATTGTAAATCTTGTTTGTTGAGATTTTTTTTCCTGCAAAATGGCAAATTTCAAGCTTGTTCAGTGAACAAATCTGTCCTATGACCATCCTTACACTAAGGAAAGACCAGTCCCTATCCCCTGTGATTTATTTTGAGCAAGACATTTTTTCCTCTCAGTGAGTGGGAGAAAAGTTTTCTGTTTAGATACGATCAAACTTCAGGCTGGGGGACTTGCTTCACCCACGGCCCTTTGTGCAATGGAGACAGTTTTGCTCTGTAACGTGGATCCTTTCTAACTTTCCCTACAAAAATGCCACAATGCAACTGTCGCTCCATAGCTTGTTTCTCTGGATAATTTATTTCTACAATTACAGCCACTTGCAAGAAGATTCAGGTAGTAAAACCACTTAGATATGTCATAGATTTTTGTTCTTGAACAATATATTTTTGGAGATACAGAAGTCTGTCAGCTACAGCTCTATCAGGCTACAGGGACATTTGTGTGTGTGTGTGTGCACGCGCGTGTGCTCACACATAGGGTAAGACCAAAGTTAAGCCTGTGTAGCAGGTGGTTCCACAAACGGAGGGCACGTGAAGGCCGATTTCTTGGGGCTTTGTGTTTTTGCTACAACATGGTTTTCGCTCTGTTTGAGGCCATGCCGCAGCCCTGCCCTGTGGGATATGCAAACGACGTCTATTAACAATAAGTTTGGCTTCAGATTTTCCCTTGAAATGGGCTGGTCATCTACTTTTCCCTTTAAAACGTAATCAGCTGTTTTCATGAAACTAGCAGGGGCTCAGTACCTTGAGGACCATGACGACGCTGCCAAGATCAGCTAAAAACGCCCACGTGAGTTACCAGGTATCACGAGGGAGACAAGGAGCCGGACAAGGCCCTGGTGCTAGGTCTGATCTTGTCAAGAAGAAGAAAACCTGGCTATTCTAAGTATTTGTATTGTATCAACAGACTGAAATTTCATTGCAGCAGTGGAAGCAGCAGGATCAAGCCAAACACCCGCGCAGAAGCACTGCAACCTCCGGGTGCTCAGTCTGATGAGCTGTGTGTCACCATGCCACCGCTCGCCGTCACGGCGAGAGGACCAGGGGCTACAACCTCCTCCGCCAAGCCACCGCTACGCACGACCACACAGAGGTCCGGTGAGCCCGGAGGGAAACCTGGTACCACCAGCCCCGCTGGGACGGGCTGGGAATCGCTCGCAAATGAAAAGGGAGGATACAAAAATGCTGCATTTTCTGCTCCTCCCTAACCAGCAAGCAGTGCCGACGTTTTGCCTATTATATAAACAACAGTTTCGCCCGGAGGTAGAGTGAAGATATGAATCATCCCCCCTAGCCCAGGAGTGTAGATCTATAAATAATACTTATCTTTAGAGACTCAAACTCACTTTGAAGTTCTATTAATGTTTTATTTATTTCCATCTCTTTAAACAGCCCCCTACTGCAACACTCAGCAGATTGGAGGGGAAAAAAACAACAAAAACCAACCCGCAAAACAAGCACTGGAGGTAGAGATGGGCTCTAAGGCTGAGGTGTGCTTCTCTGTCCTTACCTCCTCTTTGAAGCCATGATCTCCCCCACACAGGAACACGTGCAAGCACACATGTGCATGCTCATATGCAAAGCACAGGGCGCTTGAGGTAAGTCAGCCAAAGGGAAAAACACGAGAAGCCCTAATCTTGGGTTATTCTGGCTATTAAAGGTTAAAAAAGCCTCTGGAAGGCAAAAAAATACAAGTACAGAGAAGGATGATCCCACGGACAGGGGGTCAGTAATGGTCAAAATCAGTCTATGGGACTTTTAAGCGCACGTCTCTTGGGAGGCATCTACATACTAGGTTGGCAGACAGCGTGAAAACCTGGCCACTGTTTGAATTTGTATTTGTGCCAGTCCTTTACAGCATTTTAAAAACTCTGAGAGCGGGGAGAAGGCTAGACCTTGTCTTCTCCTAACTTTGCATTTTAATTTGTATATATGGCAACGGATATTCAGTATAAACGCGAGGCTTTTCAGGTTATGCTAATTTGTATGTATTTTGGATTATCTATACAATCTATATATCCATCATGGATGGGAAGTTGTTTTAAAAATTACTTGAAAATTAATTCTTAAATATTCATCATTTCATATGACAGAGGTATATCTGTAATCAATAAAGATACACAAAAGATGCTGCGATTTTCAGAAACACGTTCCTTAAGGAGCACGAAGTGGAGGATAACTGCATTTTGTTAAGTAACCAACCCTCTCAGGAGATCCGCCCATTGCATGGGTACCCATGAGTACCTGATGGTACACAACACTTCTGCATTTTAGCACATTTACAGTAGAAAACGATGCTGATGTACGGCAAACTTGAATATTTCTACTCGGCAAACAGAGGCATATTTTAGTTCTTGCTAAAGGGCTAAGGAATAGGAAAGTGTCTGAAGTTACGAATCGGGTATCCCAACATCTCTACTTGGCCTTCGCAGCACAGAGCGGCCACTGCCACCGGGCCATCGCACGCGACGGCTATGAAGCAGGCGCCCGCTTGGTTGGAACGGGGCCCTCATTAAATCCCATGGGAAAATGCCCCCATTTATAGAGCCAGCCAACAGGCTGCAAAAATTCATTCACAGTTTCAGGCCGTTTCCAAGAAGTGAAAGGGTTTTCCTTTCTTTTTGAGAAACTAACTGTTCTGCTGTCTTTAAGATGCTTATTTCATCAATGTCAAAATGTATAGCATTTAGTTTGGCAGTTATTCAATTCTTATTAATATTATCTCCAGAGATAAATGCTTCCAGAGCAGGCTGTCGGCCTGGGCTACTCTTCAGCTATTTCAGACACAAATGCACAGTACAGCAGTAACTTCTGCAAGGGGATGACGGGACAGGCCCTGGAAAGGACATGTGACAGACTAAATTTACCTTTGTTTGCAGAACAATTAAAGCATCTTTCTGCAAGCGGACAGTTTCCCCAGCTCCCTGCTGCATACGCATAAGTCACCTCTTGAGGAGTAAAACACTTCTTTCCAAATGCTCCTCTCAAAAAAGGGGAAGCAAAATATATTATGTTGGGAAGCAAAAACTACGAATGGGGGCAGGAGGACGCAGGGAAAGGAGACGAGTTATGGACACCGCATCGCCTATTTGCGCGTGCCAGAGCACACGCGGGTCCCCGCGTGAACGCAGGGAGATGAGGAAGGTGCTTGTTTTTCAGTAAACACGAAAAGTTGATGTGCCTGCACGGTAACTAGACACCTATTGACACAGAGAACTGTCTGGGTGTCTTTGAGTTGTAATCTCCCCATGAAATACCAGTTCTACCCGACAGTCCCAAAGTGCTGCACTGAATTTTGAACCTTCCTGAATTATCTCTCTCTATATATCTTCGTCACGGCTACGAACACGCAACTTTTTATCCTCCGAAGCAGGAAAAGCCACTATGTGACCCACAAGTGAATCCTGAGAAGTGCTAAGAAACGGTCATACGAACGTCTCTTTTATTGCTCGCAGATGGGCATTTGAAGTCCAGGAACTGCAAGGAGCAGACATGAGCTGTAAAAACCGGGGAAAGGTCTCCGGTGCAGGTACGCGCTCTGCACCCCTTCCCCTACCGTTAACCCTTCCCATACTGAGCGGCGGCCCTCAGACAAATTAACAACTTTCTAACTACAAAGACAAAAAGGAAAAACTAACAACTGTTGTCAAATGCTCTCTGGATGGCAGTTTCCAGCTACAGCTAGGAAGAGTTTACTCCTAATTTGCCAATATAAGGAACAAATGCAACGTGCAACATGCTTTGTACTTTTAAAAACGATGCCCTTGTGTTATCCAATTAGATAAATAAAAACACGAGGCAGGAAAGTTGTAAGGTGATGCATGTTAACATGTGTTCAATATTGTCACAATTTATAAGTCTGACAGAAAGCAGATTTGTGCATAGCCCTTATAAACCTCTACTGCTATATTAAAAAGGGAACAGCACAGGGCACTTTGAAACAAATGGTCTCTCACTGTATGTGTGTATTATTCGTCCAAATTATTCACTCTTATTTAACTGCACTGAAGTCTTTCATCTCCATGCTATACAATAATAGTTTCCATATGACCGGTGGCTCAGCTATAAATAAGATCAAAAGCAAAAGAAAGGATTTAATAAAAAAAAAAAAGACATTAAGAGTGGCATTAAATCAGGAAAAAAGCAAAGTTCTTTTTTTTTTTCTACAGAAAAAAGCAATGCTGAGCACTAAGCAGCTCTCCAAATACCTTAAGAAAAGGCATTTTGCAAGCCAGTTGTATGCAAAAGCCATTTAAACACAGCCGAAAGTGGCAAAGCTGAACTTCAGTATTAAAAAAGAAGGGGGGGGGGAAAAGTGCCACGTCTCCAGCAGCAGCAGGGATGCTGGCCGAGCAGCGGCGTTCGCGCTCGGAGCCGTCCGGGAGAGCTCCGCGTGGCAGGGCTCCACGCGCTGCTCCAGGCTCGGCTCGGCTGGGCTGGGCTCGGCTCGGTGGGAGCAGGTCTGGGCCCCGCGGTGCTGCCGCGGGAATCGCAGCGCTGCTCAACCCCAGCGCGGGAGCGCCGCGAAAGGAAGTTTTATTTGGCACGAAGCGTCTGCTTGATGCGAAGAGCCAGCTTCCCAAACAAATCTTCTTCTAGCGCTGCAAAAATTACAAGGTTAATCTCTGTTCCCTACTGGACAAACAGCTGCTAATAATCTGCGCTTTGCAGCGAGGGGACGCGCTCCCTTTCTCCCCCCTCTCGCTGGATGCCCCAAGCGCACGCGGCCTCCAGGACTGTGCGGTTTCGGGCTCATTTCGGGGCCGCTGCCCCGCACGGCCCCCGCGCCGCTCTTGCACACCTACGCGGCATTTCTTCCACGCTCTGGGAGGGGACTGAAGTGTTTTAAGGGAAATCAACCAGTTGCAACCTATTTCGGAGAGAAGCAGGTTGCCACGGCCGTTGAGGCAAAGGCAATGAAATAACCCTTATGACTTCTTTCCAACGGAGATGATTACTCGCTTAAGCATTGGCTAAATTTGGCAACATAAAGCACGGGATTAGGGATATTGACTCTTCCCCACGCAACGGCTCGTGCGGGACCACGGTGTCCCCCATCTCGATGCTGCACCCGGATCGTCGGGGAGCTCCCGGCCCCACTCCCGGCCCCCGAGCCCGGCCCCGCTCGCGGTGCCCCGGCGAACCCGCGGCAGCTCAATGCGGCCATTGTGCAAAAGGGGAAAGAAAAAAAAAAAGGTGTTGTTTAAATACCGGTCAGTGGTTTCTCTCCGGGTCGAAATGCACTTTATAGCTCGAAAATAATTTTAAAATATGACAAAGGCTGTAATTGCACGGCATTAGGAATGTCAACCAATTAGGCAGAAAATGGTGCTACATAAAAATCTTACACTGGGGCTTGTTACGTTAGATTTCATTCCAGTAAGGTCATTTTGTCCTTTTTTTTTTTCTTTTTTTTTCAATTTATATTATACCTGTTAACTAAAAGCCACGGTCAAACAAAACAAACAACAGACGCAAAAGCCACAACTGTGATAAAAACTAAGACGAGGAAAAGATAATAAGGAAAAACAGCGAAAGCCAAATTTTGCCTTTTAAATAATGCCAAGTTGCTTGACTCTTTTTGTTTATGTATGAATGACATAACTGAATTACTTCATGAGCTGCTACTTTAATTCCTAGGGGTGGAAAATTCCATAAGTTAATTTAATGTGGATGTAAAAAAAATACACACGAACATGCTCTCTTCCTGTGGGCCCTCGTGTGAAGCATGCAGGCAAGCCGATGGCTTTCCGAGCACTACCTTAAAAATAATGCGCACCAGTTTGGGTTTCGTAATGATTTTAATCAATCCCTCCATGCACTGCCACAAAGGGAACACGTGTCTTCTAAGATTCCTGTGGAAAAGCTGGCATTTAAATGCTGTTTTCTACACTTAAAATGTTACGACGAAGTCCCCCCAGTCTACACAGCCTCCGAGACAACGGCAACTACCGAAAGCCGGGAAATTCACAGTTAAAGCTGAAAATGCCAGCTTAGCTCATGCCCTTGAGAGACGGAGCTGGGAAGGTGCAGCGACATGACCCCAACCCTGAAGCTCCTACCTGGACCCGCAACGCGTGAGCTCCTGCCTCAAAGGCCTTTCCAGACCCGGGACATCGCCAACGGCTTTGGGAACGAGAGCTGCACCATGCTCATCTCCGGGCCGTCCCTGGAGCCCCACAGCCAGCTCACCGGGATTGCTTCATGGGTGGACAGGGTGGCATCAGCAGACTGCAAGGGCCTGCTAAAAATCAGGAGACGCTGAAGTGCTCTCCTTACCGGGCCATTAATAAAAGAGCGGCGACGTACAAGAAGAAGCCCCTCGTAAGAGAGCTTGCCACGGAAAACGGTTCACCCAGCGAATAAAACCTCGCTCTTCGCTACGCAGCTGTAAATCTGGACTAATTCCACTAAACCCAGAGAACTCGCTCCGCGTTTTCGGCGGAGCAGCGGCATCGGACCAGCCCTGGCGTTATTTTTGCCTGGGGAAGAAAGCGAGCCGCAGATGCGCCGTGCAACCGCGGGGCTCTCGCGGGAGGCAGAGGCGCGGGGAGGCGGCGGGCTCGGGTTTCGCGGCGCTCGGCGGCCGGGCGCGTGTGCGCGAAGGTGTGCGGTGGGCACGGAGACTTCCCCCAGCACATTCTGTACACGTTTCCGGCCCATACCTCCCACTGCTACTTTATTTACTGCAGCTGGCCAAAGTTTTACAGCCTGTTTCATGTATTAAAATTCAAATGTGGAAAACATTACCAGTATCCTCCTTGATTTTTTTTTTTTTTTCAGATTTTTTCCCCCTTCAACTTCCTTTTCAGCGTGGAATGTATCAAATGGTCAAAGGCTAACTTAAGACTGACTCTACTCAAAAACTATTTCCTTTGTTCTTATGTTTTTACTTCAAAATTCATACCAGTTTTCCAAAAGAAATTATCAGGCCTGACTCTTTCACACAAGTTACGGTTTCAGACAGTGAGTAATGCTGGTTGGGAACTCGGCAGACTCTGTTTTTTCAGAGAAATGTGCCCGTCTTGTTCTCAGAAGCAGCGAGGCTCTCAAAGAAGCGTATCTTCTACTTGAATTCTCCTGTTCAATTAACTCCGTTTGACTCTCTCCTTATTTTACAGACTCCAGAGGAGAAGTAAACAGGAGCTCGTCTTCAAAGCACGAGCGATAAGACTCTATCGCGCTGCGTTTCCCCATCAAAACACGTGAACTCCTGCAAAAAGGACTGCTTAACTATTCCTAAAAATATGGACACATTTTTCAGATGCACGATACGATCACTTTAATTTTTCATTGTTGCTGGGTTTTTGTTTAAATCTAGCTTCACCTACATCTGGTATTTAAGCGAGGAGCACATATTTATGGAACAAACTGTCTCTGAAGTGATGCCCTGGGTGCATGTTGCATCAGTTTAACATATGCAAAGCGAACAAAGCTACAAAAATTAAACTCTTTTCTCTTGATTGAGAGCAGATATGCAGAAACAGTTGTAAGTCACAGATCTGGCTTTTAATAAAGCCAGATTTCTTCATTAAAAGCAGTATTGTTTAAACACTGGAGGAAAAAATAGCTTTGTACAAACTAAAATCTTAGATTATATGTATCCCAAGTGTATTTAACATATTACCTGAGGCCAAGCTAAATTACAATCTAGAATTTCCTTTTGTGAATTCTCAGCAACTGCCACAGAGAGCAAAACAATGTCTGGTTCATGCTAATTGTATTGGGGAAGGGGAGAGGAGACGGATTTAACGGAGCTGCTGAAAAAGCATCTTTCTACCTCTCAGAGCCCTCTTGCCAGGCCTTTTTCAGTTAACACTTCGCATGTTTTTGAATTTACAAATGACACAGGCTCGTTTGTGGCTTTCAATGACATTTCACCCATGACAGAGTCACTTTTATTAACATTTAATTTAATGAGGAGCAGAGCCTGTCACAAAGCTGCCCCAGTGAAAAAAACCCCCACCCTTATTCTAGCTTCTCAGGTACTTAATTTCAACAGCTAATATTATGTTTTAATAAGTTGTAGCCACAGAAACTATCCCGTTCTTACACGCTTTGCCAACTGCGGGCAAATGGTCAGCTTTGAATGAGGACAGGTCCGAGGAAGAGATCTGTTTGGTGAAGAATAGGGGGGGAAGGATGGTTGCCAGCACCGCAACCTCCCCTCGCAGGGCGAAAGCAGGAGCGGGTGGGACAGCCGGACCTCCGCAGGCAACGGCAGGCCTCGCTTGCTGAGCTCCTGGGCGGTGGGAACTTGCAAGCCGACCTTGCCAGAAGCTGGGGACGGCGGAGGCGGCGGGGCGCCGGGAGCCACGGGAAAGTCCTCCGGCGCCCGAGCGGGACGAGCGTCGCACGAGAGCCCGGGGACCGCCGCGCTGAATGCAAGTCGTGGCCTCAGCGATGCTAGCAGGCTAATTATTTTATAATCACCTAACCGGGCATCCCGGCAGCGCCCAGCACCGGGGCATCCCAGCGTGTGCAGCAGACCGGAGGAGGAGGCAATTACGAAATAATTGGCCACTAGCAGAAGCGTCTTCCTTCCCCCAGCAGTTGCCTCACGCTCTGGCTTCAAAGTTTTTCTTTCTTGTTTTTTATTCCTTCCCCTTGTGAGAAAAGGAGGAATCCTGTCTGAATTCTGTCAAGTAAAACGCTAAATGTTTGCATTTTCCATATGATGCCTAATCCTATTTGGAATGCTTCTGAACATTTGGCCTTGATTACATCTTGGAGCAATGAACTTCACAGGTCATTGTGCGTTGAATAAAAAGTATTTCTTTTTGTCAGGTTCACTGAATGTCCCCTTGTTCTTTAATTATAAGGAAGGATGAATAGGAGAGCTAGATTTACCTTTTCTATGCTATCTATTATTCTACATACCTCTATTATGTCTCCTCTTATTCATCTCCTTTCTAAACAAAATCACCACAATCTGTTCAATCTCTCTTCACAGGAAAACCTTTCCGTGCTTGCAATCATCTCTGGTGCTTGCCACTGAATTCCTTCTAATTTTACTAAACTTTTTGGAAATAGGAAAACCAAAACAGAATACAGCACTCCAGGTAAGGATAAATATGTGTGTATATATATATACACATATCCATACGTATATATGGAATACATTGGCATTCCACCAGTTCTGGTGTCCTTTCTCATGTTCTTTTTCAATTCAAAGGGCTTTTTTGTTTTGTTTTGGGTTTTTTTTTTAATGATTCTTGCACACTGAAGAGAAATTTCCATGCGGCTCTCTAGCAGAGGCACATGCTTTCTTCCCGAATTGTTTGCAGCCCAATATGTATATGGTTAATTGAAATTCTTTCTTCTAATCTGCACTGCCTTGCCCTTAGACTGTGGGATGAGAAGGGGATCAAGCCTAGTCCTCCTGCAACGCCACATGGCAGCGAACTGGCCACGGATCTGTCGTGTCCCTTTCTATTTCCACATATTTTCCTCCAGTCTTAATTAACCTAAATAGTCTGAACCATCTGAAAATACTGCCAGATAACTCATTGTTCCCTTTTTCCATTCCACATATGAGTAAGCCACGTTATTCCTAGAATTAAATTTTAAAGCATCAAAATTACTGCCCTTTAATCTTGTGGAAAACTGAACATTTAATCCCGCTCTGCACATACGTACCTTCACTTCCTATTCTACAACTGCAGCTTCTCGCTTCGTATAGGACAGCTGCTTTTGCATTAACTTCTTCTGAGGGACTCTAAGGTTTCTATACATTCAAATGCATTTCATTAGCCGCTTCTCCTTTACTTATTGTTTTACTAGCGTATTTAAAAGATTAATAGATTGGAGAGACACAATTTTCCTCTGCAAGAAATGAACTAACTGTCAAGTATTTCGTTTCCGAAGTGCACGACACTCGTTATGAAGACGTCACCAGTATATACATATATACAGCACGGCAAAAACAGGAATTCCAACGCCAAATTCAAATTGCAGACCTGGTCCCTCCTGTCCCAGCGACACGCTGATGCAACCTACGACTCAATCCCGCGGCAGTAGGAGCCCAGCAGCTCCGCAACGGCAGCCAACCCCAGTCCACGTTGCACATTGCATGAGGGTCATCAAAACCCAAGCAAGACTCAAGCCAAGCTCGCGCTCCCAACCACCTTCTCCTCCCAAATTTAAGCACGTGCTTAAAACAAGCAGGGGCCCGCTGCGGAGCTTACCATGAGCGAGTGCCGGTTGGCGGAGAGCAGCCCGGTGCCGTAGCCGGAGCCGAGACCTCCCATGGCTCCGTTGTGCGCCGGCCCTATCAACCCGTGCATGTCGCCGTGGCCGCCGGGCATGGCGGTGGAGGGCCCCACGGCGTGGTTCCGCAGCACGTGGATGGCGTCGTCCAGCCGCTCCAGGCGGTCCTCGATCCGGCTTTGCTGTTTGTCGGGGGGGAGGAAACGGGGAGGCGCGTCAGCGGGCGCGGGGGGCCGCTCCGCCTTGCGGGACGAAACGCGCGCCCGCGCCCGCGGTGCCACCGGTCCTGCTCTCGCGCCCGCTCCGCGGCAGGAGCGGGTCTCGCTTCCCTAGGGACGTGTTTCGAGATAGCGTTGGGGGGAACGGGACAGCGTGCTCAACGCAAGTGCGGCTTTGATTTTCATGGGCAAAACAGGTTCAATGATTCCTCATGAACATAATCATTACAGTACATACGTTGCCCTCTAGGTCTTTGAAAAGTTTTAGTGGTACTTAAAAAAATAAAAATAAAAAGATAAAAAAAAGGAGAAGAAGTAAAGAAATAAATATACCTCTAATTTTTAATCGGTCTCTGCCAGGGATTTTCCTCCCCCCGCCTAATCACACACGAAGAGAAAAAGAGAAGCTACCAGCCGGTGAGGTCCGTCTCCACACTGGTTTCTCTCGTCCCTCACATCGCTTCCCAAGCGTCACTGGTAAGAGCAGCGACCCAACAACAAGGGGTGGCAGCCCTCGCCGAGCCGCCCCCTCCGCCCCGCGCTTCTCGCCAAAGCCCGGATAGCCCCTCCGCCGCTCCTCCGGCCGGCCGGAAAGCCGATCCACACAGACAGCGCCGGTGAGGGCCTCGGAGAAACCCGATCGCTGCTTCGCTGAGCTACTTCCTTCCAATATCGTGTTTCTGCTAAGCCGAAAAAGCCCGGAGTCACGTTGTTGGCGAGGCCGGGGAGAAGAGAAGCAGCGGACCGGGAAGAAATCTCAATGCCTACCTAGGCCTTTCGCACAAGGAGCCCCAAGCACTTCGCACAAGAAGAGATGGGCATCTCCACTTCATGGATGCTGGAAATCACCAGCTGAAGGAGCCGCGGCCCCAGCCCACGGCGACCCCACCACCCCGCTGCTCCCCGAGGGGCGAAAGGGGATGGAAAAACAGGGCTGCTCCACGCGCCGGGAACGCTGGCTGCAAAAATAACTAGTCCTCCCTCGTGCATCTCTTCAGCAAATCTCCTAGCTGCTCTCCAAAAGCGACATAACAACGACAAAAAACCCCTCTCCACCAGGCAGGTAACCTAGAAAACACCACGGTCAATCCCGGCAGGAAATCCTCACTGGGGCAGAAAAACTGGTCCATACTCGGGCAAAATCCCAATGAGAGTCCATGGGATTTTGCACCGCTCGCTAGCAGGTGGGTCCAACGCTGCGCCCTCAGGAACGACCTGCTTGCTTTCTTGTTTAACATTACGAAACTTCTAGACTTGAGCATTCTCCATTTCACACCCAACCAAACGCCAGGTGTTTCACACCAACTACCGAAAACTCCTAGACTTGCAAGCGAGACAAACAACAAACTGCGAAGACTGAGACAGAGGATATTGGATTCGTTAAAATTCTGTCTGTTTGTCCCAGCAAGCTTAGACCTAATGCGCTTTTGGCCAGCGTCAACCCTTACCGCATCTTTCCATTAGAAAAGATAACAAATCGTATTAATATCCCTTTAATCCTCTCTGTCACGCTAGCATTCATTCCTCGCGCCGTCCCTGACAATGCGCCCGGCAAGTTTACCCCGCAGTGTTTTCACACATGCCAGAGACAACTCCAGCTCATCGCTGACATGTCTACTGCGCTCGCTCGCTAAGTAAACAGAGCTGACTGACAATGCACACGCTCCGTCCCGCTTGACAGCAACCAGGGCTTGTACTCGGGCTTCCTCTCCAATATATTCCATCTGTCTGTCTGCTCATCGCTCCCTCGTCCTCTGTCTGTCCTTCCCCCTTGGCCGCGCCGCAGCGCGGTGGCGGGACCCGGCAGCGGGTCCTGGCCGGCAGCAGCGCAACCCGTATCATGCACGCTAGAGCGCGGGGCACCCGCGATACCGACTCGGAGGTGGCAGAATCGAGTCCGAGGGCATAGCAGCCACTAGCAAAATGAAAACCTGTGTGAGAAGAATGGATGAGAAATGGAAAGAACAGCAAGTAAAATACTGAGGCAGAGGAGGTCACTAATCAAAACATACCAAAGAGTGTAAGGGACCTTCATAATTGGGAGATGATGACGCTTGACCTCCATTTCTAGACCAAACAGCTGTGCCTGCTAATAGTAAAATTGGAATTACCATTAGAACTATGCAAACAAAAATGGCTTTCAAACTTTTTGGACAGTTTTGTAGACATGTAAATGCCGTATTCCAGATAGACTATAGAGCAGACATATGGAGAACTTCCAAAATACACACGGATGAAAAAAAGGTATTTTGTAGCAAAGCACGTAGATGCAGGCCACAAAGTTCCCCCAGGCTGCTGCTCGGCATAGAGGATTTCATTGATTCAGCAGCTGTACCTGCGAGAGGCTCCAGCAGAAGGAAATGTCTCCCTGGCGAAGAGAAGGAGCACTTGCCAGCAGTGCTGGGAGAGGACCGCCGGGCTGCTACGCCAGGCCAGCACATACTAGCCCTTTATCCTAACTTTGCTTCTAGACGTGTTCAGTGCCACTGATCACGTCATTCAGTCACCAAATTTACAAAATCTTAAAAAAAGAAAGAAGTAAGAACACTACACACAACATTCAGTTATACCCTGATAAGGTTTGCACTCTCTTAGGGGCGGTTATTTGGTTTGGCCCGTTCAGAATTCAAAGGGTCTAACAGAAAAAAATCTGCTTTACATCCACTGCTCCAAATCTCTTTCTGCTGCGGGAATAAAAGGTCTCTTGGTCTTCTGCAATATTTTCTAATGAAAAAATTTGCCCTCGTGAAGGAGGCAAAGCAAACATGGGGAAAGATGTCTTTTCAAGTATTTTCCCAACAGCTTATATTTATAGCACAATGATGAGACAATTTCTAGTGTTCTTTCTTTTAAATAAATGATCTTCTGGATGATCTTATAAAACAAGGTTAAGAATTTGAGAGGGAAATATTAGGATTTTAATCTTAATGTCTGAATTGAGTGGCATTTGCTTGGACCGAGACAGGCCAGGGTGGAACTCGTAGCGGTCCTTTTAAGGCTCTCCATATGATTTTTTTTCTCATGAAAGTCAAAATTATGCTAACGCTAATTAAAACCTAAATCTTCTCTTTTCTGGTCCCTATGGATTTTTTATTTGAGATTTTGCGACAGCACTCAATGGAGCAATGAACAGCAATCTTTACTTTTGAAATAATTTTTAACTAGCCCTTGATGTCCTTGAGGGAAAAATGCCTTGCATGCTAAACACTTTTAGTTCTTCTTTAAATGGTTTTATATTCCTTATTTTTATTTACTTTAGCACTCGGCTCTTTCTATTTATCCAGTAAAACTTGCAGAAAGTAATGCAGCCCAACTGACTTAGCGCAGGATTTTTCCCTTCAGCTCCGATCCTTTTCTTGGAAACAATGGCCACGGCTCCCTACGAGAACTGCAGCTCATGGTGCCAGGCTAGGGCTTAAGCTCCGGGACCGATTTCAGACAAAATGTAAGGGCAGAATGTCATTTTCTGCAGGGTGGGAATCCCTCCCTCCATGGCACCCGCTCCGGGTCCCCTGCTAGGGACGACTTTGGAGGAGGTGGAGATGCTCGCTGAATTAATTTAAGCACAACCGTTACATGCTCCTTCACGGCAAGGTGACCGTGCGGGACGTAAGTGTGGTGGCCCTCCCTCCTGGACCTCTTCCCACAGAGGCTGGGCAATCTTCTAGCTCTCTTTTCTCCTTCCAGATCGTTTTCATATGTTGTCAGCTAGCACAAGCTTCACTCCCACCAATCCTTCCAAAAAGATCTCATCGCTCTGAGGCTATTATTAGGTTTATGCCTCTGAGGTTGCGATACCATTTTCAAAGCTCAGGAGCTCTCTCCACCCCGGTCGTACTCCTCGCCTCGCTCAGAAACGAGGGGGGATGCTGCCTCTCCCACGAACTAACGGCACTGCCCTACAGGAACACAACCTCGGCTGCCTGTCGAGATTCCCAAGCGAGTTTAACGTGATCCAGGGGCTCTTGGGCAAAGAAGAGGAGATCACAGGATGCTGGGTTACCTTACGAAGTAGACCTAGCCTTAAAGAGGGGAGAGAAAGTGGACAGGCCGTATCCAAGAAGTTAACGCATGTTGCGTGGGTCGGTTATGCAGGGAGGAGAAGCTTAACGCCCTAGCTGGAAAATCTCAATATATTCAGGTAAACCTTCAAAATACTCGATGCTTACGAGAACTACCCCGGGCCCCTGGATCTTTTCAGTTTAGGCTTTTACTGGTCGACTGGGTTTAGTTAAAATATGCAATTATTATAGACTAAGCAATCAATTAATTAGATTCATGGGGTCTCGGTTCGTCCAGAGGCAAGTTTTTGGGATGCAATTCTAGCAGGCCTTTGCCTGCGCCCCTGCGAGAGAACGGGGGAAGCCTCCGAGGACATGCTCTTGCCGCAGCAGCCTCGCGGCACGGCTGCCGCACGCCCGGCCGCACCGAGCGGCAATCACCTGCCGCGAGATCCCGAGGGCGCTGCGGGAAGCCGCAGCCAGGACGCATAAAAACACGGTAAATGCATCCACCTGAGGGGCGTAGCAACCTTCTCTCTGCATCGGCCAAAATACAGCTTTTAGAAAATATCCCTGCTCATCTCTGCGGGAACAATCAGCCACCTGCATGTGTTTTACAGCAATAAGGAAATAGCCTGATGCTACTGGCTGGATGTTCATCTCACACCCAGTACCGTAGGAGTTCATTTAAGCATCTCCTACCAAAAATACGTTGAAATGTTCAGTAAAATAGAATTGTAACAACAATACCTGAGAGAGAAGGGGGAGAACCAACAGGAGTTGAAGGATTTGATGAAAAGCTGTTGTTGGTGTGATCTGGAGAATAGATCTTTAAAAGATGATAAAGAATTAATCTAAAGCCATCACAAACTGATGCAGAAAGAAATATGGAATTCTTATGCATTCAGTTCATTTAAATGAAAGCAGGACAGGTTAAAAAGCCTCTTATTTAAATATTAATATTTTTATAAAGACAACACGGTATTAGATGTAGGAAGCTAGACAACAGAACCCTTTATAACCGAGACATCTCGATGGAGACAGACACCAGCCAATTAAGCGATGGTTTCGGGTTGGCACACGGATATGCTACTGTACGTAGACACATTTTCATTTCATAGACCGCTTTACGGATGAGCGTCATTGAACAAAGCCTGAGAGCGCTTCTCAAAATTGTTGGGTTTTTTTTGTTACGCTGAGATCCCTTAACGGCCAAAATAAAGCAACGGGAACGGAGACGGTCACCCTGGCACAGCGGGTGGTTGGTGGCAGCGCGCACCAAGGATCTGCCGGCTCCCGGGGCGAGCGAGCCCGGCTGTGCCGCGTAGGCGGGCGACCGGTGACCCACCGCGAGCCCGCGCCTCCGCCCGCCGGCCGTGCCGACCGTCAGGGCACCACTCGAAAGTGGATTCTGTACTGTATCAGGTATTTCAGGCAAACTATTCGTCTTACTTTTTGTCTTTTTTAATGAAGCATCGGAAGAATATGCAAAAAAATTGACTCTCATGAGAACTCAATGGAACCCACTCTGCCCAGAAAATAACTATAGTGGTCCTTATTAAAAGCCAGTCCGTGCCAGCGATTACCGCCGGGAGAGCCGGAATACCCGGTATTCCCCTCTGCTGGGAGCGGGAATACTGCTGCACCCCGGCTACCCGCGCACGGTAAGCGATGGTAACCACTGATTTTTTAACAGCAACCACAGTAACTGAATAGGTGGAAACTACCATGAAAAATATAACATCTGGAGGCAAAGGAAATTCAAAACGAATCCCGTTTGCAGATCGCTCAGTAGTACAAAAATAATCCTGCTCTTGGTTTTTTTTTCAAACCTCCCTCATCTTAGTGGATGAAGTGTGCGAGAGACCTAAGACATACTCATTGTCATTCAGTGAACGTGAACAGCCTAAGATTTCCATTCTTTCCCTTTCTATTCTGTCGCAAAATTAAGTCTAAAACTTTCTAAGCACCATTTTGCACCGATTGTTAAATATTTCAATTGGCAGTAACTCAAAACGGATGACCTCTGAGATCAGATCTCTCCTGTTTGCTGTTCATCTTCTTAAATTCCAGACGTCCAATTCTGATTAAAGTTCACACTTTGAAAATGGTAAACGTGTATTCCAAAGTAAATATTTCCTTACAGAGGCAAGTGCTTTCCCCAGCGCATCACCAGTCTGCGAGCTGCCTGCTGCCCCACTTCCTCTGTTTGCTGAAAAACAAAAGACTGAATGTAATAACAGACAGAAAGACATCATAGATTTCTATTCCTGGTCCACTTACTCATAATTTAATTGCATTTTAATGCTAATTACATCAAATTAATCGTTAATTACCATTAATTTGTTTGCCAAGGTAGATACCAAACATATTCGTGTTCCATTTTTGCAGATAAAATATAAACTCGACATCCTGCTTTTTAAAAATATATTGCATATTTGGTAGTACTTGGCCATATGGCTTTATTTTTTCTAAATGAAAGGTTGCTAATAGTAGAAGATGCTCAAAGGTATGAAAAATATGCAAGTTCATAACTAGACAAGCCTGCTGTAATCCGAAGCCTGGTGTGCAGAAATGGTTGCCTTCCCTCATGCCTGACCCATGCTCAGATTCGGTGCCAATCAAAGGTTGCTGTGTTTGTATTTTAAGATTTTCTAACTTAACTCTTTAACAAGAGCTTTCTCCTTCAAAAACTCGAAGGCACTTTTGTCACAAGGGCAACATTTCACATTTAATATGTCAAAAACTACCGGAGAGGAACATTACAAAGGTGGCAGAGATGAACCCTCCAGCGTTAGGAATGACAGAATTTGCTCTGCCTGTGCAGCTTGATTCCCCCTTCTTCTGTGTCTGTGTTACGAGCTAGTTATTAATTACATGATCGCTTACTGTTTTTCCGTACAACCCTAGCCTGCCTCACTGCAAAGCAAAGACAAAGGGCAATTAATAAGCAGCTACTGAGTATTTTCTTTTCTTCTCATTCACTCTGTGACCCTAGTCCCTTTTGTACTTTTTGAAACACATTTTATAGACATTAGGAATTTCCACATAGACTTTCCAAAGTGTTCCTTTTGACTGTATTTAAACATTTGATGAATATTTAATGATTTTTCACCATCTCAGGTGATGGGATTGCACCTTTGATATGAAAAATTGAAGGGAAGAAAAATTAAGAGTGAAACATTTCACCAGCTTCTCACCCTCAGATGATAGGATTGCAACTTCTCCCTTCATATGAGAAATTGAAGGAAAGAAAAATCAGGGCGAAACATTCCACCAATTCAATTTTTCCAGAATACTCAGCAACTATATATCCATTTATAAACTAAAAGCATAGCTCTGACCGACTGCTGTGAGTGATTAACACTTCTGCTTTGGTCCCAAAGGACCATAAGTCAGGTAACTAGAAAATGAGAAACAAACAGTAACCACCCAGGAAAGGTCTGGATTAATATCTAGTGTCATATAGGAATGCTACAGCTGAAGCAGGAACAGGAACTTGGACCTAGGGTGGTTTCACCTGATTTAATCACCGTTTCTCTCTCTCAAGCCCCTGCTCCGCTCCCTACGTGCTCTCCACGCTCTGCAGCACGGGCAAGAGGTCCTACGTGCTCCTGTCACCGCCAGAGCAAACCCACCCTCTGCTCCGAATGAGGAAAGGGCCTCGGGAAAGGGAATACGTGGCCAAGTTGTTAGAAGTTGCACCGCGAAGCACACACACAGGAAGAAATATGTGCCTACATGCGAGACAGGTGGGAAATAACTCATGCTACCTCCTAAATTTCCTATTTCGTAACTTTTGAATGACCTCCATCCTGCCTAAACCCTAAATTTCTAGCAGCAGCTTCAGCAGAGACAAGTCTGGAGAACTTACAGAATGACACGGAACAGGGTTTTCCTCTACTCCTTATTTACAACATGCGTGGTATAACATTTAAGAAAAGGAAAAACTTTACATTTAACTTGACTACACAAAATTCTGGCCTTTCAGTATTTCTCCTATACTAGGACCCTTTATAAAGTCCTTTTCAAATTACTTTAATCCCAAACTTTTGGACAAAATTCGTACAGTGTGGTTTACTCACATCCTTGCTTGCTCCTTTTTTTCCTGTCTTTCAGTTATACTTTTACTATTACAATTGTGTATTTGGAAATAAGCTTATATGCCAAGGATAATGTTTATTTGTTAGCTTAGTTTGAAATTAGGTCTTCAAGATATATGAAGTTTAGGATTTGCTACACTGAGCCACTGTGGAAAATACAAAGTTATTACCCCCCTCCCCAATAGTAACCAAGAAATGCAAAGGCAAAGAAATAAAATATGCAGTGTCAGTGAGAGATGCAACTTATCAGACTAATTTAATGCTGCAAATTCTAAGCTAAAGGTTTGTGACTTGAATAATACGAGGCAGACGTCCAGAAATTGAGTTACTTAGTTCTAAAGTGAATGGTGAATCTAAATGTAAAGCATGGGTTTTGTTTTTTTTTTTTTCTTTTCGTTTTTCTAAGTGACTAACTACATTACTCTAAAATTAAGACCTACATTAGTCTGTCTGCAGACCGGGAGATGAGCTATCCAGGTCCTGTGGGAGAGGAAAACGCAGGCGCTGCAGAGCCACGCCGCATGTGCGGCTCTAAGCCTCTGACAGCGCTTAGCTGGGCCACGTCTTAGATTAGCGACTGCTAAGAACAAAGGAATTCTTCAGATATACTGAATATTAAACTTTTCATGAAAGACTTTGAAGACAAGTTAATACAGTAGGCCTGGAAAGCATACGAAGAGGAGGCACACGGACGGGCCGAAGCACGCGGAGTTTCCACTCGAGGAGGTGCTTCACTGCGAAAGGGATGAGGAGGGATACAGCGGAGGTTTGCAGCAGCGTGAGCAACATGGGGAAGTCAAGCTGTGCACGATTATTCATGCTTCTCACCATATTAAAAAGAAAAAAAAAAAAGCATTTTTTCACTCAGCGTCCAGTCAAACGGGGAAACTTGCTGCTTTAAGGTACGTGGAGACTGAACACACACAGATCAAAAAAAGAACTGGAGAAACTCATGGGGAAAAGTCCATCAGCGGCAATTCAACATCAGCACCCAGATGCAGCTTCAGCTCAGGACAGCTCTGAACTGCGACAGTCCGAGACGGGAGGAAACGCCGGGGACGGCCGGCCGCGCACATGCTTTCCTCCTAGCTGCTTTGCAAACTGCCCGCTGCCGGCAGAGCGCTGGTCCCCGGAGCCACCAACATGTTTATTGCTATGTCCCAAGAGGCAGCAGAGAAAATGGACAAACAAAGGTAACTAAGGCACTTTCCACTTGGAAGACCAACTCCAACACCGCCTGACGTAGATCTTGAGACAGACTCCTAAAAGTGTTCATGTCTGAAGAACAACCAGGATACTTAAACATAGCTAACTTCTATGTATGTTTTCATTTCTTGCACCACTGATTGTTTCATATGTAAATTGTAATGCAAGGGGCATGACTGAAAACTGTAGGTGCCTAGGAAAACCCCCAAATTGTAGGAGGAACAGAAAAACACAGGCTTAAGAAGAGACACAGCAAGGACCGTCTACTGCAGGAGCCCAAAGATTTTGGAAGCAACAGGACAAAACTAATTTGTTATCCTGAGACTACCTAAATAGGGAATGGACCTCAAATAGAGGAAAAGATACTCCATCATATCACTACAGAAAAAGGTATCGTAGCATGCTGTTTTACATAGAGAATGACTATGCAATATTATCAAGTGTTTCTATTTATATCTAACAGTTGCTGGTCCATCATTTCACTACTGACTTCAGTGAAACACTATTTAAATACAACTAGTGATATACTGCAGGTCGAACAGAGATAGGCTTAGTTCTGTAAAGCATCACTGGCATCCAGAATACCACCCAGAATGGAAGAAAATTGATACGAAAAATAAGAAAGTATATTGGGACCACGCTGTGAACAGAGTCCTGAAGACAAATGTAGCTTCTCAAAGTGTGTCCGTGCCGCACGTGAAGGAGGACTGCAGAACAGACCAGCTGGCATCAGATCTGTCATCCCGCCCCAGAGAGGGATACGATGAAATCTGCGGACACTGCTCCAAACAGCAGCCCTATAAATCTTGTAGGCAGAGGCAGTGGCAAGGTAAGCTGTGGTGCTGCGCGAAACACCGGCTGAATGAGCTGTGAAACAGCTTGGAGGTCAGCACGGTGAGCCCTCGGACAGCCCAAGACCTCTTCATCTCACTTCTGGATAAAGATGATCCTCAGATTTTTTCCACAAAAATTTCAAATGCAGCATAGATACTAATCTTGAATAAATAAAAGGCTTTTTTTCCCAACCAAAATATGCTCTTCCACTTCATTTTAGGCTTTTGGAAGAAAACCAGAAGACATGCTGGTTGAGTAAGATGGATGACCTTAGGCAAATACTTAGCACAACTTAAATGTAGGAACAAAAAATATTTTAAAAGAGAAACTTTTAGAAGCTAATAAAAATGTTTTTCAGGCCCATCAGAGCTGGGGACCAAGATACAGAGCTGGAAGGACCTGCAGATGAGCAAGATGCAACATGAAAATTCAAGGAGAAAAGGTCACAAAAGAAATGCTAAGCAGACCATTTTCATCAGCCTTGTCTGTGGGACAAGTGGTATTTTACAAAGGATTAGTCAGAAAAATTGGCTCCAGCTGAAGTGTCAATGTAAAGGCTTTAAAATGTACAAATAAAAAGAAAAATGAATTAAAAGAGCCAAATGACACTTCTAAAAGTTCTCAAGAAAACCAAATACGAAATTACCTAACTTCTAATTGCACTGTGAAACCTATTGCTTCGTCCAAGCTAGTACTGAAGTAAAGCAGGTAGAAAATATGACGCCAATACTGAAAACAAGTTCTATGAGTTCAAAGAGTCACCAAATTTGCTTTTTGGATGGAAGTCATGCCTTGCAAATCTGAAGTCTTTCAAAAGGATGATGAGCACATTGATACAAGTGATCCAGTAAATATAATGTACTCCCAGGAAGCTTTCAGCAAAATCCCTCACAAAGGCTCTCAAATACACTAAATTGTCTTCAGATAACAGGGAAGGGAAGATATTTCTACAGATTAAAAAATGATTCAGAGAGAGAAAAGGGTAGGAACTAACAGTTAGCTTTTAACGGAGGAATATTGCCAGCAAAACCCCAGTGCACAGATCTATACTGCTCAGCATACTCAGGTGTGGCCTGAAAAAAGTGACATATACTGAGGCTGTGATATCTGCTGAGGATAAAAATATATTCAGGATAATAAAATAAAGTTACCCGTGAAGAGCAGCTCTTATAACACTAACTTGCTGGGCAGGAGACGTCACGAACAGAGCAGTGCTGACAAATACAGGGTAACAAACACGGAGAAAACAAAGCCTTACACTATAAATACACATGGGTGGGCTCTCCATCACCTAACGAGCACTCCAGAAGGAAATCCAGGGGTTACAGTGAATAATTCACTGAAAACATCAGCTTACTGTTAAGCAGCAGAATTCCCCACACACACTCCAGAAAACTGAACGACTAGGCATTAGCGTAAAAAGAACAGAGGCAAAACAAAACATTACGGCACCATGTGAACTCATGGCACATCTATATTTTGAATACAGAGCAAAGATCTGGTAAGTTCATCAAAAAAAGAGCATCACGGTCTACAGAATAGAAAATGTGAAAAGGTGACAGAAAAACCAGAGCCTTGGGGTGGGCTCCATCAGAGGAAGAGCCAAGTACTCAAGGGTTCCCCAGCTTGGGAAGGTGACAACCCCAGCAGGATATGATACAGGCTCCAAAATCATGATTAACGTGGGGGAGAGGCTACTTGCCGCTCATGACAGCACGAGACCGAGCGAGGCCCACGCAAGATCCTGAGCAAGCAGACTCAACCAGAGGCGGAAGGAGGTTCCTTGGCGCACGTGCAGAATTTGGCAGCAGGGCTGGAGTCCATAAAGCCAAGCGGCACGTTGGGTTGGGGCCCTGGCTGCTCGTGCTGGTTCCAGCACAAGAACGGGGCACACCAAGCAAGCTGCGCTTGGCGCACAGGGTCATCAACTTGCGGGACGCCTCTCCAAGCGACGCCCTGGATGCTGCAAGTTTACACACGTTCAAGGAGAGACTGGACCAGCTCATGGAGAAGAATGAGTTCAAGGTTCTCAATACTCAGAACAGCACCCAGCTCCTGAGTGGGAAATGGCTGGGAAAATACCGTCTATGCTTGCCCTGGTTTTATATTCCCTCCAAGGAAATCCTTACAGGCTGCCGGAGACAGGACCATGGGGCAGATGAGCTTTTCGTCTCAACAAGGACAGATGTTTTTAAGTTCTTCTGCAAAACATTCTGAACAACTTAGCGCAAGGAACACTATGAAACCTGCTCAAATTTGAAAGGGGACAGTTTATCCAAAACATTTCCAGACTGGGCTTAATTGACTGAAGTAGTCAAATCCAGACTTCAAGAAAGGTTTCAATTAATTAATTAATGATGGACAAAGGTTTGAGGCAAGAACTAGGGAACACTCGCTGAAACTTACAGGACAACGAATTAAAACAGATAAATAAAGTACCTCTTCACACACCAGGTAGCGAGCTTGCAGCCACAGGAATTTGGAAGCAGACAATAACAGCAGGTCCAGAAAGGGATTAGACAAACTCATGGAAAGCAGGTCCACAGACACTTGAAGCAGCAGGCAGGAATGCACCTCTAACCTCACTCCTACAAAAACCCTGGATGCTGGGGCAGTCCGAGGGGAGCACACGACCGAAACGGCCAGGATCACGTTCTGACACCGTCAAAAGCAGAATGCCAAGCTGGACGGACCACTGATCTGATGCAGTAGGGCGTTTCTTACACACTCATGGTAGCTCTTGATTTCCTCAAGTTGGTCTGAATACAGATATTACCCATATACTACAACCACACACACATAAGCATGTAAGCCTAAATGATTTCCACGCTTTCAGAAGGCAGGTCTCCACTGGCACAATGCGTCAGCAGATTTTGGTGGGACACAACAGAGAGAGAGAGCTTGGAAACAGGATTCCTCCGTTGTAAAATGGGACTTGAAAATGCCTCACAGGAGCTGTTACTTTTACTTCTGAGCTATTTTCCCACTCGCAAAACTATTAATGCGCTGAAGACATCATGAAAGACTGTAACCTTGTGATGGATCGACTCTAACTATTCTGAAGAGCATGTTTACTGTCATACTTAGTCTCCTAGAACTTCCTCAGCATGTCCCTGTGAAGAACAATTCTGCATCGGAAGGAAAACAGACAATGATACAGTATGTCCTTTTCACATCATGCTGGTGGGATTCTGATTGTAAATCTTAGATTATTCAATAAACTTCCAGGAATCTGTGTCTCAACCAGTATAATTATATCTAGCAAAGTATCTGCTGTAACTGATAGGTTGGAGCCATCCATTAGAGAATTCCAGACAGACTTTTTATAGTTTAAATTCTAGTACAAACTCATGCTGTTCTGATGGAATAGTGCTTTCTAGAACAGCAGACTGGAAATTATGTTCCTATGTAAAGAATAGCGGAAAAACTTGCACCATCTTGGTATTCATAGTTGATGATCTTCCCAAATTATGAGGCACTGGCACTGCTGGATAGAAGTCATATTCTTCTTATGCTATGTGACAGTTCACCACCCTAGTGTAACTGGAAGCTCAGCATTCTTGTAAAATGCACAGTGCAGTATTATGTGACTGCTGTAGTAATAAAATTACTGTAAAACTAGCGCCTCAAGGGGAAATGCACATAATGTTTCTCCTGGAAAAGCTGCATGTCACAACGCATCATGTCATACAAACAACGTGTCATTAGAAGTGAAAGCAGCAAGCAGGATTAAAACATGCATCACATAGGCACGACGCAGTATCTGTAGCATCCGCTGCGTGAGTCGACCTCAGTGACCGGCTGCTTAAACATTACATTGCTTCAGACCTCTGAAATCACAAAGCCAACGCTTAGAGTAAGAGCAACCACTGCTCCTCGTCAGTGCTGTCCTATAATCCACCGAAGGAACTCTCTCCCTGCCGCTTTTCAAACCTGCGCTGCCGTCTAACGCGTGCGACCCAGCTACCCAAGTCCTGCTCACCGAGCTTTGCGCTCTCCTGCTGCTGCGGTTTCTCTCCTAGAGCTGGCGAGACATTTCGCGGACGTCGGAGGGTAGGTCTCGGGACACGCTTTGCCAGGCAGTCCCCCCGCTCCGCGGGGCCTGGGTATGCTGGTGCGCTTCCCGGAGCGACAGCTCCGGCCAGCTAGCCTGGGACCTCGCCAGAGCCTGCATCTGCTCCCTCCTGGTCCACGCTTACGCTCCTTTCTCTGGAAATCAGGGCACATGAGGAGAAGACAGTGTGTGCCCAGACTTCAAGGGAGGTTCATCGACTCAGGAGGAGATCAGGACTTGCATCTAGGTCCAAGAAATACTTTTTTGCAGGCTTCAGTTTAGATATAGGCTAATGGTGCTTCTTGTTGAATATTTACAGCTGTGCAAAACATCTGCGAATTTGTATTGTAGCTCTTCTGATTTTTATTCACATATTGGAATTTTCAGCAGATGGATCCAGAAGAAAATCTAGACAATTTTCTTACATGGGAAATTTAGACATTTTTATGGGTTGCTCATTCAGGCATAGGGTCAGGACACTGGATTTAGACTCCTACCTGTTTACAGCCCTCTGCAAAACTTTGCATCCCTAAATGTTATCTGTAAGGCTTCTACATAACTGTCGCAAAAAAATGGATGAATTAAATTTGACTCTATTAGGCTCCTTCTGAGAGAGAGAGAGTGATTTTTGTATGTCACGCACACAGGAAAAGTAATACATTGAAAAGGAAGAATTCTCAATGGAATGGCAAGATTGAGCACAGAAATGCTATACTGTAATGGGATACGTTTTTCTCAGACAGTGATAAATTAAGAAGAGACTGTATTTAGTTTCTTCTTTGTTCAGAGACCTTGAAAAATATGATGCCCATGTGTTAATGTTTGAACCCACCCTCCATTCTTACCGCATTAGTCCTGCTCACAGTCATTCAATACAGAATCATGTGTGTAATCTGAAACATGTGTCAAATGATGTGTTCCCTATTTACCAATTATTTAATTAGCTTTATTTGTTCTTTGAGATACAGGCAAAGCAATATTTCTTTATTTCCTGCATTTAAGTATGCACCGGTATTTGCCAAATATTTAAAAAAGTATACAGATGTATGCTATTAATTTAGAGAGCGTGTTAGAACAATATCAGTAATGTTAAAAAAAGAAGGCTCTCATCTTGCTACAGAGACATGCTGCCATCACCAGTTTCCCCCACACAATGTGGAAACCAAGCTAAAAACTGAAGGGAATGGGTGATACAGAAGTGAAGTATTACTTCACAAGGCACTGTAGGTGATTAAATCGCTAAAGACAATAAAAGAGACAATAAAGACTTCAAAACCAGCAGGATCAGGCACTTGGTCTAATATGTTCCATAAAAACTTTGAAACAAAGCACTTTACTGAGTTGAATATTACCTTTTTATATTACTTCTCAAAGAGAAGAAGCATTAAGTGCATAAGCAAGGGAGGCAAAGGTCAATTATAATGTGTTTATCTACATGAACCTTTTCGCATCTTTCTAGATCTACTGAACCAAGAAGCTAGCCTTTCTCTATCCTTCACTACACTAGGAAACAACACTCCATCTTGATCCCAACCATTTGGTGTTAGCACTGAAACGGTTGAGCTGGGAAGAGGGTAACGAGAGCAAGGGGGACCGGCGGGGAGCACTCACCCATTATACTGTCCGTGCCGTTGGCCGGGGGTGTGCAAGAGGACGCGCTGTAATGGTTCGTGCCACTGCGGTGGAAGGTGGACATCGGAGGAAGACTGGAGTTGATGTCTGCTGAGGAGTGCGATGGGTAGCTCTGTGGCAAGAGGAATGAGAAAAGAAGGGAAACATTTTAAATACCATGAACATGGAAGACTGCAGGGGACTCGTATTGCCCCAGTCTCCAGTACTACAGTAATTCACCCAACAGAGAAAAGCAGAACGCTGTCATCAGACAGAGCGATGAGCACAGTTCTCTACTCAACTTTGACAGCTTCTAGAGGTGACACAATATACCTGTGTGTATTCAACACATATAACATGTACTGAACATGTCTAAACATCCACAGTGGAAAGTTCCTAACTGATGGTGGTACTGAAGAAATAACGAGAAGAAATTAAGAAAAAAAGTTTTGCAATGTATCGAGTAAACGTTTGTGGCAGGGACAGCTATTGGTTGGAGGAAGAGTCTTCCAAGGGAAGTGGTGGGAACCCATACTGCTTTGGACATTTAAAACGAGACCTGACAAGGCACTACAGAGCGTGCTGCAGGGGGACACTGGCACAAACGGGCACACCAGATCATCTATTGCATTAATTTTTTTCTCCTGTTGAGGTGTCTCTGTGCAACAGACAATCAAAAAAGGTGATAAATCAAGTTGTCTAAGCAAGTGCGAGACAAACGTCTGGATAACACATAGAAGACATTGCTAGCTCTATGGCTGGATCGACACAGACCTTCATCACTGTGACACAACGTCGCTGTTGTTAAATTTTTGCTGAATAAACCTGGCTTCCATTAGTGCAGTTTGTCACTGTTAAATAGTCTTTTTAAATCAGTGTAAGACACTGTGTGCAGACAAGTGCTAGAACATGCCCAGCTTTTATTTCCATCGCAGCACTGTTCCCAAGAGGAAGAAGAGGTCATGCAGAAGACCTCTAGGGTTTTGGAGACTCTCATACAACAGCTCCTTGGAAATAAAGGTAGCTGGATACCAAAAACTGAACAGCATCTACCCCAGGATCAAGGCATTATAATGTTAGTGCAACATCATCTTTGTACCCTCTGTCTCCTTATGTGGTTCAAAGTAAGCTGGCTAAAAAGCATCTTTCCCTTCATTTGTATTATTTAATTACTTTTGCAGGATTTTTTTTTAGTTAAGTACCAAATTACAGGGTATTTGAAAGCTCTATCAAAAAATGTAAACATAAGCCAAACCCTACTTTTCTTACCCATGGAAAAACTGCCATCAATTCTGACTAAGGTCTGAATAAAGATTTCGGGCTTTGACTCATTTATAAACCACTCCAGGACTTCAACCCCAAATCCAATCAGCTGAAATTGCACAGATGAACAGAATTTGTTGTATGATCGAGAAGTGAGTGAACAATGATTGCTTCGGTCAATAGTCTAAAACCGCTGTGAAACTGCTGTCCCAGGACACACACTGAAGTGGTGTTCTGTGATTTTCTCATTTCCCAGGGGAAGAAAGCAAAACATTATTTAGGAAAAATATGGGATTTGAGAACTGTTCTTTGTATGCAAAGCATCTATTTAGAAAATCACCAATATGCCTGAGAAAGTAAGAATAATAAACAACAGCTCTCCCTGATGCTCCAAGAGAAATGATGCCAAGAGCACTTAGAGTGTCCCAGCCTCCCTTCTCTCCCAACGCTACCTGAAATATAGAAGGCTCTGCCTGTACAAGCATTTACTATAATTAATTAACATGAACTTCACCTTCATAGGCGCTGAGCACCTAGAAGTCCCACTGGTGTCAGTGAGAGATGTGAGGTCCCACCACCTCTAAAATTCAGAATAATAATTCCTACCTTGAAGAAACATTGTGGAGAGCTGAGGTGGGATGTCCCAGCCCTCTCTACCTCGGGGAAATATTTTAGCTCTCCATGAAAACCATTACACATTACAAGAAATCCAGAAACAAGGTACACTTAAAAGAAATGCAAACCTGTTCTCAGACCTGCATGATGAAGGCACTCGGTAGTCTTAATTCTACCCTGAACCGATGCCAGGCAAAAGCCACCTAATTCTGATGAATTAGTATCAGCGTAGATAACAAATTAGATTAAATTGGGTTTTAAAGGTATACTCAACTTTATAATACATGCTTGTCACTACAGAGTGATGCTAAATTTGCTTAGTGCCCTAATTATGCCTTTTATAAGGACATGATTAAGCAGTTTTTGAGGCAACTTCTTTTGCTTTTGACTTCCTGTTAGTGTTACATAAGACTGTGCTAACCTCATTGAATTTGAGATTAAAAATATATTTTTTTTGCAAATTAATTCACAGTTTGCAAAACTGAATTTAATTTTTCTAATTCCTAAAAGGAAGTTTCTGTTCAACTTTAAAGCAACACACTCCTCCCTTAAAACCAGTACTTGTTGGCACTCTTCTTTTCAGTGGTCTTCCAGAACAAAAAGTGCAAGTACAAAATAGGAAAGCATGACTTCGGCGGGCTCCCGGCAGCACGCCGCGTGCCCCCCGCGCCCCGCCGGCCCCGCGCCCGTCGTACCAAGCGGTCGTGGGGGTGCAGACTGCAGTAGCTACTGGACTGTGGAATATGAGAGGAGTTGCCCAGCATCCCTCCGTAGCCGGGCTGGTTCATCCCGCTGGAGGAGCTCCACGGGTCGCTGCTGTGATGGCCATCTGCAACACAGAAAGGAAGCACGGCTTTCTGAAGCCTCAGCATCTTGCACAACCGCCCGGCTTTGCCCTTCTGCAAACTCGGAGGCAACCAGCCCAAGGGGACCACGGGCAACCAGGCTACGGCGGCGTTCGGAGCCGCCTGCGGCAGGGGACACGGCCACCAAAGGAAGGCTGGAGGTCCCGGCAGGCTGGAGGTCCCTTTCAGGCTCCCACAGGCCACGCGACTTTGACACAAAGACATGCTCTAAGGAAAGGAGGAAGCTGAAGGGAGCAGCGGCGTGTCCTGAAACACTTCGTGTCAGTCCCACAGCTTCTGCTCCAAAGTTTCCCGCAGTGGTATTCCTTCTGCTGTATCCTAAACGCAAGTGCATGAACTCAGTTATAACAAATCTCATCAGGGACGAAAGTCTGAGCTTGGAAATGAAATAAACCAACTCTATTCATTAGAGTTAGTCTGGGCTAATGAGCTTTGGACACTGCCTTGAGTTGCTTAATGATCTGACATGTCCTGAACTTTGAATTCTTCCAAATCCAGAGAGTTTTCTGAGGGGTTTTTTTTTTTTTTTGGATGGTTTTGGCTTTTGGTTGTCTGGGTTCTCTTTTTTTTTTGAAGAAAAAAAAAAAAGAGCATCACTTGTACTGTGTCGTCTTTTAGGGATTGCACTGTTTCTGCATCTAATATGCACAGCATCCACCCATCCATTGAGCTCACTGTCAAGGGGCAATTTGCACCACAAATTATGAAACAGCGTTCCCCACATTTCACCAAGTCAAAGAGTCAGCTGTGCATTTTGCATTTAACTAGGTATTTGGAACTGCAGTTATAACAATCCAGTGAAAAATACTTTCTACTGGAAGAACACCACAGTTTTAACATTAAAAAAAAGAAAACTTTTCCGTAACAATCAGCAGACTCAAAGCAAGGCACGTGGGCTGGAAAAGTTCTCAGCTTTTTCAAACTACAAGAGTTGGTCTAATAAAAAGTTATTACATCTCAGCTTCAACCCGGCCTCATTCACCTCCTTCAAACCTCCTGGCAACACCAACGCTTCCAGCATAACCTTCCCATCGTTGTTTGCACAGTCATTTAATGAGATTTATGTTGTCAGTACAAATCTTTGAGAAGATAACGCTTAAAAATACGGAATGCATTGCAAAGTATAAAAATTTAATATCATTAGAAAACTGAAATTTCATAGAAATCTTTACAATTCTATAGGAGTTTCGTAACGGTTTGCTCTTTAAGCAGTGCTTATTTCTGTTTTAAGCCAAGAGCACCATTTTCTTTTGAGCCGCTGCCCCGACTTCGTGGGTTGGGAAACAGCCTAGATATGGACTTCTGCGCCAGCGGAGGGGACAAGGTGGGTAGCTTTTCCTACCGACATCCTCGTCAAGCCCGTGCCGTTTCCCCGCTAACGACCTCGCGGGGTGGCGACAGGAGCGGTGCTGCGACCGCTCCCCGGTGCAAAAATGCCATGGGCCAGCTCGAAACTCGGGTACGAACAGCCACAAATGAGATACTCGCGTGGGGCATGGCCGGTCCCGGCTCAGCCGGAGGCGGGCAGCCGAGGCGCTCGCTGGAGAAAGTCGATATAGAGAGAGCAAAATCTAGTCCCTTGTCCTGCAGATTCTTTAACCTCCTGAACCACGCAGATTTACTTATCCGCCCAAAGCTAAGTATATGCGTAAGTGTTTAAAAGTGAATTATTTTGCCCTAAACGTGGCAAAAGATGAGTAGCCTCCTTCTAGGTGAATGCTTCCAAACTCTTGGAATTTTATTTACCAAGTTATATGGAATTTCATCTTATTGCATGTAATCGTTGCGAGAAATACAACACGGTAACGGTGAAGACATAAAAACTGCCAGCCCATTCTCAAACGTGAGCAACTGTGTGCTTAATTTCTCCAAGGTTGCAGTAATTCCATACACAACATATAGACGTACTCGTAGCAGTGTATGCTTCGCACAACATAAAGTCTTTGTCATTAGCATAAAAACAACAGTGCACAAAGTACATGCATGAATTCGTGTGCGTTTAGTATACGCATAATATAAGTGCACACACATGCTGGAAAAACTGCTCCCAGTAACTCCGAGGATAAGAAGCTGGCAAGCTGTTCATTATCCTGTTTCGCTGCAGGATCCAAACAAGATGTTCAGAGACATAATGATCAAACGAAAACTTACAGGTCTTCATTTTAATGGTAATGCCACAGACCACAAGATGATATTCCTGCATGTCTCGACTACACATAAACCAAAATACAAACACGGAAAAATGTATGCAAAATAGATTTCTCTTTGAAAGCAGCATCTTACCTTGCATGAAGAAGGAGCTAGGAAAAGTGCTGGCTGCTGGTTTTGAGGATGGATAACCTGGTGAATCCCTATTGTAGTCGGCAGTGCTTGCTGACGGGGCATAAACCTAAGGAAAAAAGACTAATTTAGTATGCCTTTAGCAGGAAGCAGGAAAGAAATATTGAGTTTTTACCTTGCTCGGTATAAATCAGTTCACAACACTACATAATTCTTCTCTCAGAATACAAAAACCTCGGTATATGTGTGACCAGAAAATAAATTTTAAGCTTCAAAAGAAACTCCAGCCTGACATTTTCCAGCTTTAAACAAGGATATTTGCAAGGTATTTGTCAAACTATCTATTTCTGTAAATAAAATGAATAAACAGATGCACATATGCTCTTCCTTGAGCATCAAGGAGCTGAAAATAAACCAGAACTTGAAACAATGCTTATTTTCGCATGCAGAAGTGTACGGACTTCACGCATTCGAGCACAAAAAGGAAAGCAGCGCAAGGACGTCAAAGCCGTTATTTCCCCAACCCAAAAAATGAAGTTTAGAAAACAGCATTATCAAGAACGCTGACAAGTATAAACATATCTCGGGATACGAAATTCCCATGGTTCCGGCTCTTTCCCGAGAAGCTTGAGAGGACTATTAAAACCTGGACCTACGCAGGACCACCAACACAGCGTGTGTACACGTCGGGGGAAAAAGGCCGTCTCCCGCAGTACTTATTCTATCTGTGTGTGCGACGAGCTTAGCACGTGTGCCAAAAAACTAATTTACTTACATTTGTTTACTAACGCACCCGAGGTTTCCGCGACTCGCCTCGCGAAGCGCCTGGCGCGCTCCGGGCTCGGATGGAGCGGGAGCGCGGGAAGCAGCCGCCCGGGCGCGGGAGGCCCGGCGTAATTTATCCCCTCTCCCCACAGGCGCTCTGTATTCCCTGGAATTTCGCTCCTGCGCTGGGAGCGGCGCTCTCCAGATGGTCAGGAAGACCGAGGCACTGTCATCTCCTGATGAAAATGGATACCTTCCTGCCTCCATTTTGCGGCAGGCAGCAGATCACAGAGCTGGCAGGGAGCCCGCGCCGGCGTTCCCAGGTCGCAGCGCAAGCAAAGCGAGAGCCGCGGCGGCAACGAGCGCCGCCGGCACGGAGCCCGGCCGGGACCCGCAGCTCGACGCGGCCGGAGCCGAGGAAAATCGGCGTCGGGGGCACCGCAGTCGCGGCAGAGCCCGGTCGAGCGGCGGACCACGGACCGTGGGCCAGCCCTCCGCTCGCGCGCCGGCGTTTAATCGAGTTACGGGCTCAAACGCAGCGACGCGGCCAGCGGCACGCTCCTTCAGCATCCCTGTTTTTGCACCAGCTATGCCGAAAGCCACGCGGAAGAGGCCATTTCTGAGGGTTTCAATGCACGAGGGGGGGGGAAAAATCCCCCCGGCCTCAGGTCCTCCACGTCCCACCAACGCATCTCCCAGGCTTCGGCCGCGACAGGGGACCAGGGCATCTCCGAAACCCCAGGGAGGGATGCGGGAGACATGGGCCAGAGCAATGGGAAGGCAGAGGACCCGAGCATGGAGGACCCACCACCCCCTCGCGCACCCTTCCCACCCCTTCCCATGCTCCAGGCTGTCTCCCGGCCAGCGGGAACACCTTCTTTCGCAAATGCTCAACGCCAGGTAGCAGCAAATGACCAGGGAGACATTGCAGAGGCTTTCAGAAAAGAGATCCGAACGCCAGATTTAACGCTAAAGCAACTACTGTCACATTAAAGATGGGCAGGGATGGAGAAACAGGCCTGATGCTTCAACACACCTACGGTACACGAATGCAGGGAGCTAACCCACGGGTTGGAGAGGGGCAGGGACATCAACGGCGGCACGGCGATGCCTTAGCGAAGCACGCAGCAGGCACCTCTCGTGCTTTCAAACAAAGCACTGTGCACGCTGCTTGCAAAACAGAGGCATCGCACGGACGTATCTCGGGGAGGTATAACAACCGGCTTTAAAACAGCTTTACTGCATCGTGGCGTTTAATTTAGGGTATTTGCTCGGTTCTGCTACATCACAATGTATTTAAGAGTTCGGGCCATTTTGCTCTGCTCCTGGTGCTGGGTCTCGCCTGCGGGCTGCATGTGCCGACGGGAGCTTTCCCTGGGCCCTTGCCACCCGCCGGAGCCACGCTCGGCAGCGGGAACCGGCCACGGACTTCATCATCACCATCATCATCAGCGCCCCTCCAGAGACGCCCAACCTCTCCATCGTTCCATCAGTTGCTCTCTTGTAACTAAATTCAACTATTTCTCCCTAACTGCCATACGAGGATCTACACGGCAAGCACAACAGCTTGATGCAGATTTCTGAGAAGAAAACAGCCAAAACTAAGTATTTTAAACGTTCACAGAAAAATCGCATGAACTTGTACTATGCTTCCTTCCCACGCGGCACCGTAGCCGGCAGGGAGACGCTTCCCAGGGGAAGGGCAAACCCAAAGGACGGTCTCCTACCAGCGAGCCCGGCACGTCCAAACCGCTGCATGGCAAGGGTCCTACCCGGGAAAAATTACGTGGGCTCTTGTCTTGAAAGAGATGACGGAGAAGTCCCCTCCTGCATCCTCTGCTACGTCCTGCCACCAGGTTAAGGTTCCCACCACCTTGTCCTCCCTTCTCCACACGTCCTCTGGAGGGGTTTCGTTCCCTTCTTCCACCGCTGCTTGCCGCCCCGGTGGACCGTACGCTCCTAACGCAGCACCCACCGGCAGGGCCCAGCGCAGAGCTTCACCCAAACGCCCCAAACGCCCCTTCCCTCGGTGCATTTCTAAACCCGCTCATGGCAGCTGGGGGCCGATCAGCCAAAGCGTCCCAAGCATCCCGGCTCCAGCTCTCCTCCGGCGGCGGCACCTCCGCTCAGCCCAGCGCCTGCTTTTCCCGCGTTCCCGTAGCGGGTAACGACCGGCAGACGCGACCCCGGCTATCCAGAAAGGCGCTGGGAAAGGCCCTGCCGCCGGCGGGCACGCGGCCGGCTGCTGCTGCCGCTGGGGCCCCGCGCCCCGAGCCCCCACTCTCCCGGTGATGCAACGGGAAAACACACCAGGAACAACCAAAATCCACGGAGCCAGCGGCGAAATGAACTCCAGGGAAACCGTCTGCCGGCGTTTCTCCGCGTGCCGGCGCGGAGGACCGCGCGTTTGCGCGAGATGCGCTCGTCCGGCAGGGGCGGGCGCCCGGCGGGAGCGACGAGCACAGCCGCGCATCCACGGCCGGGTCTCGCCTGCCGGCAGCGGTGATCAGTCCTCAGCGCTAGCGACAGGAAGCTCGCCAGGACGAGACTGCAATTAAAGCTGGGTCAAACGTGCCGGGTGATTTTTTTCTTTTTTACTGTTCTTAACGATGAATGAAAGCTTTGGCAAGCGTCGCCCTGGGCAGCTCCTGGACGCGCAAGTCGGTGCGGAAGTCGCGAAGCAGAGGAAACAAAACCAGCACGAGGAGGAGGAGAGGGCAGACAGCTTTTAGCGGTCACGGAGAGAGCCAAAATAAATGCCAGCTTACAAAGCGGCATGTAACTGGGTGTAACTCTTCCTCGCTGAAGACAGGCATTTATTTTTCCTGTTAGTTTCAAAGCAGAATCTCACAAAGCGAAAGCCGCCGGAGTCAGGCGAATTAACCCATTTCGCTGTGGCAGGCTCAGGCATCGCAATGAGCTCAAGCAGCTGCACGGTGCTTTTTTTAAAATCTTGTATTTCCTTAAGAAAATCCAGTCTTTCAATATAAATATTCATTATTGTCAGGTTTTTATCACACCAAGATCTTCCCGGTATCATGACATCAGTTCAGAGCACGCATGGAAATCCCTCTCAGATTAAAATGTGCAGAAGTCCACAGATGTGTTTTCCCCCGGATCACAGGGGCTGGCAACAGGGAGAGCACAGGGAACGATCAGCCCCACGAACACGCAATATGCTCACTGGCCCATGTCTTCCTCCATTATCCCACAGAACAAATAACATTTAAAAACCCCAAGAAAGTGTATTATTTATTCATATTGATAATCCATCCGTAAGTGTTTGCCAGATAATTTTACAGAGCAGGAATCGTGCCTACAACCTAACTTAAACAGACGCATAAATGATCACGAATAAGTGTTGATAAAGAAAGACAACCCAATGACTCGATCCAGAATTGCCAAAGTAAAGCAGGTTGAATTTATACCACCGGTGAAAGTGGTAACATGCTGTCTGCAAAGAGAAGAAACGGAGTAAGCTGCAGATGCGTACAGCCAACTTTCTGATTTGACAGAAAATCTATTATAGATTTAAAGATGTTAATATTCTTAAAGAGAGCCTGAATTTAGCAAATGATTGTGACTCATGCTGGGAGGCCTGGAGAGATGATGAATAACGATCTGGGGAAAACAAGCCATTCTGCAATATGACACCATGAAAAAATTATCACATTGTTTCGATTTTTGGGAGCCTGCCTGCAAGTTCCCAACACCTTTTCTTCTCTAGTTCTTCGGAATTCTCTCTAATTCTGCTAAGAATGTGGTTCAAAATCTTTCCGTTTTCGCCATTCGAGGGCTCCTGAGCGGGTCTCCAGCAGCGCTGATCTAGCAGGGATGAGCGCCGCGTGCAGAGCCGGGCTTTCCCGTGCCCGGAGCCCGGCTTTCCCACGCCATGCACGGAGCCGAGCTTTCCCGCGCCTGCACCATGCACGGAGCCCCAGCCGGCCCCAGGGAGGGCACGGGGGGCCCCTCGCCGTCCCCTTCCTCCCTCCCGGCCGTTCGGTGACAGCTGGTGGCAGGTGGCCCGGCAAAGGGACCCCGGCGGTTTCCCTCCCCTTCCATCTCGGCCCCCGCTGCCCTCCGCTGCTGCTGGAAGACGCCAGGTTTCCTCCCAAACGGAAGCGCGGTGCCATCGCTCCTGCCCCGGGAACGGCGAGCTGGAAGGAGGACTCCCGGCACGGCAGGGCCGGCCAAGGCAACGCGGCCATCCCGCCCTGCCCTCTCACCTAAGGACGACGCTCCCCAGCCTTTAGGCACCCCCATCCCCCCCAAAATTTTGGGGTTTTTTTTTGCATTTTCATAGCCGTTAGGAGCAGATCCCCCCTCCCCTGGCCCGACCTGCCCCAGGTCTCCGGCAGAAGAAGGACACTTCTTAAACCGCAGGTCCCTAATTCAGGCCACATGTTGCTGCTGGTGCTTTGGGGCGGGAGGAAGAGGGAGCGGGCGGTGGGGGAGGAGGGCCCTGATGAAAAGAGCAGCTCCACAAGTGAAGCACATTACCAGCCCGGAGTGGAAAGGGCCGGAAGGAAAACCCACCCACCTCACCCTGCGTTTATTCTATCAACCTGCAATTGCAGCAATCAAAACCAGATGTCGGCTCTTCCAGATCTTTCTCGCAGGACAAACATGCAAAAGGCCCAGGGCCTGGCGTTGCCATCAAACAGTAATTGATACCATATGAGCCACGAAACAGAGCAGCACATGCAAACCAACCCCTCGCCCCGTGAGAGGTATGAAATTGCAGGTCCCGCTGAGCCGTTAAGTGCACGGTGCACCATGGAAAACAAGTGTACATAGCTACGGTAACCACCTGTAAGTCACAGCCCCAGGAAGGGGTCACGGACCACGCGAAGCCCGGGGGGATAGCAGGGGCCAAAGGTTGTCCAGGGTTAATGAAAAAGGTTGTTTAGTGCTGCAGAAAATGAATGCAGGTGTGAGATTGAGCACAAAAAATAAAAAAAAAGGAGAAAACCCTCAAGCTTGCCTCTGCACTGCATTTTGCCCCACGTCCCCCAGCAGACACGTGTCCTCCTGCAAGCACCCTACGTTGCGTGCGGACAACGTCAACCCCGCGCCGCGGGTTGGCACCAGGTTGGATCCTGTGATTGCCACCAGCAGGAGAGTGGATAATTATTAAAGAAAAAATTATGAGGACCTCACTGAAGGAGACCCATTTTGTGCCACCTCACAGAGACGTTTCCCAGTGGAGCCTGAGGCTGTGGTTTCCCGGTGGATATGCTTATTGGGATCAGCCGAGCAACTGCTCTGCTGGCAAGGGAGCTTTGCACGGGGCTGGCCCAGATATGCAAAACGTCTCCCTTTGCTCTTGCCTCAGCAAAGCCACCGGCAGAGCATGCTGCTGCGTACGCGTGGGGCTTCCGGGGTGTCCTCCTTACTTGCACAGACGTGATCAAGCAGAAACTTGCAGACACTGGTGTAGATGCAACAGCTACTGCAAAGTGCCAGTTTTACAAACCACAGCTCATCCTGAGGTGAAACATGGAAAGCTGGACCAAACCACTCCTTTGCTGTGCACTGCTTGTTCCAACTCCACCAGGAATCACCACTAATGCAAAGAACTGCCTTACTCTAAACATACCCTAAACATTAGCTGTCTCTTTTTTTTTCCTTTTCCTTATCCCACCCTATATGATCCTCTAAGTCTGCAGATCCTGCTCAGTTAAAATATTTTCCAGATGGGGCTGCTGAATACTACATCTTGTGAACGCCCAAAGTTAAAAAAGGGTCAACTAAACGAAAGAAAAAAATTACAATATTATGTCACCCCCGTGCAAGAATACACATTCTAAAAAAGCAGCAGTAACGTAAATAGATCTGGAGATTATCTGCTCAGACTCTGATTTCTTTCAGCCATTTGTCTTTATCAGGCAACTTTCCTGGGTCATTACCAAAGCAGCGTAAGAAGAAATACTATCATCCTCAGTCATTGCTGGGGAGGTTAGGAAATTGCAGGTGAATCCTAACGACAGACCCTGCCTTTTCTCCCACCACTCCATGGTTTCCTAGCGTTGGCAGGTCCATCGTTTTCCTTGCCAATGCCCTTCTCCAACACGCGCAGGCGGCTCCGGGAGAGCAGACCATCGGCAGGCAGAGTCCACCCAAAGGTCCCGTCAAGTCGGAGTGGTTTCCAGTGGGTTTTAGGGAAAGAAAAGGAAGGGAGAGAAGCGTGAGGAAAGGATTACGCAGAAAAGTAGGTGAAGACATTGGGAGATGACCACATACAGTAGGAGAAAGCCCCAGGGACAAGGAACAAAAAGACAAGAAAGCAAAGCAGAAAGAGAAGAAGAAATAAGAGAAAAATCCACAGAGAGGAAAATTTAATAACTAAGTAGAAATGTGCCAAAGTGACAGGCACACAGAAAGACCTAAATATTTTTACAAGTATATTACCGCACGGAAAAGCAGGTTGCTCAGCAGCAAAGAAATCTGCCAAGACAGGTAGGATCAAAGAAGAGAGCCAGATACAACAGCTTCAGGACAGCGGGGACCAAGACCACACTGCTTTGCTATTTGATTTTTTTTTATTTTTAAGCTGTTACGGAGAAAGGTGTCCTTTGGCCACCAGAAGAGTGACCAAGCCTTTGTATGGAGCCCTCCAGAGAGATCCCCGCTCCAGGCTCCCTTGAGGAGCGATGGGAAAGACATGGGATGAAACAGCAAAGGGGAAGCTGCGGCACGTTGTCGACTACCTGGGACATGTCACACCAGCCCGTGCGAGCCATCACCCACGCTCATGTAAGACGAGGAGCTAAACTCCACTCCCTTGATCTCGATGTGCACCGGGAGGAGCTCCCCCACCTCAGGGCTCGGGGGTGCAGCCTGGACAAGGTAACGGGGGTTTGGCCACGGAAAATTGCTAAAATCACTTCTGGCCACGCCTCAGGTCCAGCACGGCTCTGCTCATGCTTTTAGAGACACAAAGCCTGCTGTCATTAACCCTGCAGGCACTGGGGGAGAACGCGCAGGGGAGGGATGGAAAGAAACACCAGAACGGAAGATAAAACAGAGAAACGAGAGTTTCTGCAAAGAAACAAGAGAAGAGAAAATGATAGAGTGTGGTCAATCACTGCTAGAGATACTAACACCATGGAAGCTGGTGAGGAGCTGGCTGCTCTAGAGCAAGGAGAAAGGCCTGACTCACCTACCTGATTTCGGTAAGGGCAACTTGCAGCCCTCACTTTGGTGAGAACAGCCGACTTGGGGCAAGGCTGAGAAAAGGACCCTGAGGGTGCAGAAGAGGACACACACAACAGGAGATGTGTCAAGGATGGAAGGAGAAGCAAAAGAGCAAACTGCAGAGAGCAGGCAGGAAGAAAGGACAAAGAATCGGGGGTCTTCAGCAGAGGAAAGACGTGACAAACTTAGAAAATGAAGCTGACATCCTGCTCTCGCTGTGATTTCAAAAGTTGCAGCTACTCAGCAAGTCAGAAGCAGACCTCAAAAAAAGCAATAAGGAGTGAGATGAGGAAAAAGAGTGGGAAAATAGAAATAAAAGTGATGATGAAAAGAACAAAGGTGCCACTTGGCAGAGTTTCAGGGGTAGTCATCGTATGCAAATTCTGATTCACATTTAATGTAAGATAGCATGTCTTCAAGCATCTTTTTTTTTAAATAAAGGAGTTCCCAGAAGAGGCAGAGCACAGGAAAAGGACTATTTCATGCATTTTCCTTCTTTTCTGGATCTGCTTTGTAACCTTCCTTTTCTGCATTGCATTCCTGAGAATGATTTTATGTTTTTTTATTTTCTATGCTCTGTTTACAAATACATGCAGAGACAGTGAATGTATCAGACATCTGCCCACATTTTTCCTCCCAAATTTCTCTGCAAGAAAAGAGCCTTAATCTTGCAATCTTTCAGTGGTTCTGGTCATTATCTACCTAGCACAGTGTGATCAAATAATTTAAAGCATATACAATCATTAATTAGATCTTATCTGTTTGCCTAAAGTCCCCAGACAAATTCCTGATAGTCATGTTTTATATATTCAGTGGTATATCCTCACAGCTTGTGCAAATCAGCACAGCTCCACTGCCGGCAGCGGGGCTGAGATGTTTATCAGCGAAGAAAGAGAGGACTAAACTCGGCGGAGATTTAACTGGCTCAAGTTCACGTGGCTACATCAGGCGGCGGCAGAAAGCCCACACTGGCTTTCTGCAGGACCACGAAAGCTTGCAGGACCACGAGAGCTTGCAGGACCACGTCTGGTCCCGCGGGCCGCAGGACCGCGAGAGCTACCTAGACTTGCATGTGTCGGAGCAGGCACACATGGGACTCACCAACCCAAAGGGACCAATGCTGCACGCGCGGGAGAGCCAACACCTAGGTACACCGGTTTGAGATGACGCCTGAAGGACTGTCCCCAAGAAACCTGCTCTAACGCCCTCTCTTAGCTGCCGAGCCTGCAGCTTGGTGGGGCCGGGCAGACCGTGGTGGCCAAGGCACAGCAGCCTCGGTGGGTCTCCGTAGCAGGGGGGCTGCCTTCCCCACGGGTTGCCCCTGCGCCCCGGGGACGTCAACTGCCCCCAGCACAGAGCACCGGGAAGAGCAGGGAGTTGAGCCCAAAGTTCAGCGGGAGCCAGGTAACGACCCAGGCATCCACCCCGGGTGGAAACGCCGGTTTCCGTGGCGAACAGAAACAGGCCCAAGCTGGATCTCACCTTCCCACGGTCTTCCTAAAAATCAGAAATGCATCCCGGCCCAAACTCGGCGTCTCAGACCTGTCTCAGGCAACGAGCCGTGAGCTGCAGCCCCTGCGGAAACGTCTCCATCCCTGCGGGACGGCAGGGGAGCGGGGTGACAGCAGCTTCAGGTGCTGAGACACAATAAAAACAATGAGGAAAGAAAATGTTTGCTTTTTATGTCAGCAGAGATGTCAGTACCCATTAATAAATCTATCTGCTAAATCTACTCTTATTCATGTGGGACATCGCCAAGTTAAAGTAAAATAAATTATCTTTAATTAAATGGAATTGTCGTCTTCCTCCTGCTATCATCCCCAATTATTACATCCTAATCAGCCCTTTTGGGAGAAGGCATGAGGGAAGGCTGAAAGGCACATTTACTATCAACAATTTCTCTCTCTGTCAAGAGATGGAAATTTTATTTTAATTATTGTTTAGGACTACGATTTTCACCCAGTTTTTTGATGAAAGCGATTAAAAGTTTTAAACGCCATCACTCGCAGAAAGAACGAAGTCTGCCAGTGCCGCGTCCCCGAGGGCCTCCTCCGGCGAGGGCCTGGCAGAAGCCGGCTGGAAGCACGCAAGTCATCTGCTCGAACTTCTCTACTAGTATTTGCAGTGGGAGATTTACGTTATAAGATATCCCAACTCCAAAGCCAAGGCGAACGCGTTGGAGCGCGTGCGCGGGCGGCTGGAACGAGGCAGCGGGTGCCATGGCAAGCCAACGGCGCACACCAAAGCCGTGCTCCAGCACTGCAGCAGAAGGTTGGACCACTTGAACCTCGGCGTCCCGGGGAGGAGCCGGCAGCGGACACCCGCTTTCTGCCGCCCGGGCCCAGCAAGCCGGGGAGGCCCAGCCCCGAGGGACCGCCGAGTGACTAATACCGGGCAAAGAAGAACACCAAGATGGTGTGAACCTGCCCAGCTGAAGCACGAACCTGGGAAATCCAGCGGGTCCCCACGTAGGGTTGGGTTCATCTACATGTGACTCAAAGCCAGACCATGCCGTGTGAACGCGGGCAGCTGGAGACAGAGGAAAACGCTGCCCCAAGCCCCCGCCGAGTGCTTGAGGAGCACTCTGAGCGAGGGGTCCATGAGGGTCTGCATGGCCAACGTGCCCCAGCTGCGGCTTGCACGGAGAGCGCGCAAGCATGGATGGAAGACTCTACCCAACCACCGGGAGAGCATTTAAAATCCCTGGTTTTCTTACGGCGCTTAGCTGTTGAATTATGTTAGTTATTATAAAAATATGAATACTGCAGCTTAAATAGTTGCATTTACAAAAAAAATCTCACTAAATACCCACATTTCGGAAATCTCGGCCAGCTTCAGCTGTCTGAGAATTCAGAGCACCAAAAACCCAACATCACATTAGAACCTGCTTCACCCACCGAAGACGCCGGCAGCCCTACTGCTTTCGGGGTCAGCTCGGCTTTTAAAAATGGAAATGCCCAGTTGGTCTTATCTTCCGCTCAAGCTAACAACAACTGAGCACTTCCATTTTTGTCTTCCGCTCAAGCTCGCTGCTGAAACGAGTGAGCTACCAAACCAGCAGGCAAATGGTCCAGAGCTCACCGCAAGCATCTTTCATGCTTTCACGGCCGTTTGAGCTGCGCCCATCGGAAGCACAACCTTCACCCGTCAGACACCTTCCAAGAGGTAACCGCTAAAATAACATCGCAAGCAAAGTTTCCAGAGATGCATCAAATCATTCAGGTTATCGCTGCCCAAAACCAGCTCATGGAGCCATTTTCCGACGCCGATGCCGCAGGCACCTTCCCCTCCGCCCGCCCTGCTGCCCCGCCAGCAAACGAGATACGCCACAGATAGTAACGAAATTATTCACTGGGGAGAAAATATAGATTATGACGAGAAGCGAAACAAGGAAGAGTCGCTGCATTCTGATTAATTAACGCAACTTTTTTTTTTTTAAATGCACTTTTCAGGGTGTAGCACTGTTTTCATTTAGCGCTGCTTTGAATTGCCGCCTACAGAAGTTAAGAGAAAAAAAAAAAAAAAAGGAAAAGAAAGAAACCACAGCTATACAAGCCTGCTGACTTCTTATAAAAGAACCAGTTTTAAACTTGTTTACACTACCGATTCCAAATGAATTCAAGATGGTGGCTAGTTAAAGAAAGGGAGCCCATGCCAGGGGTTTTGATCAAAGAGCTTCAATTCAACAATGTTCAGTTTTAATTGACCGCTAATTAAGCTACATTAGTCAAAGAAAAGTCTATATCGCTTCGGAGCGATGAAGAAAAGCATTCGTTTAACCCTGTCCTAGCCTGCCCCTAGACCAGCAGCCTTGGACGTGCTTCCAGTGCCAATGCGCCGAAAAAAGCCCGAGGGGGAGCAAGCGATGGAGGAGGGCTGGCATCCCGACGGGCACCTGCGCTCCCAGTGTATATGTATATGTGTATATATGCATATATATATATATATATAATTTTATAAATAAATATACATATTTTATATATATATTATATATGAAAGTATATACGAAAGTAGTTCTGCCCAACTACAGAAGTCTCGCGTTCCCCAACAGGGCTCCAACGACCAGAGATGCCTCTGGAGAGATGTGCTGACCCGCACGCATGCTCTGGCCCTTCTTCGATATGACCAAGCCATTTGTTCACACGTGATTCTGGCTCCAGGACGCCAAAGGGAACCTTTGCCCACTGCAAATTTAGGCTCTGAAATCCATCAGGGAATAAAACACTGCTTTTCGGTTCAGCGTTTGTGTCTTTCAAGAGTCTGCAGGATCAGGTAAACCAAAGAGACCCAACAGAAGTTTGCTTAGAGCACTGAAGTTAGAAACGCTCAGCGATGGCACAAGGACGATAAAATTGGTTCTAAGAAACGCTAGAAGTTCGCACTATTCCCGTTTCATAGCAAAAGAGAGAGGTTTGCACAACGCAGTAAACAACACTGTAGCGTTGCAATTCCGTAATGTCACGGCACTCTTTGATGAGGGCTATAGTTGTGGCCCTAACTTGCATTATATTTTATCCTAATGATTTTTGGCAACAAACTACTGCATTTCATATAATAGAATTTAATGAGTACCATATCTTTTTTTAACATTCTGCCAAATGCTCATTAAAATGCACTTGTTTTTGCAATGCAATAGCTAGCTATATGAAACCAAAATATTAATGCAAATTGGCATTTCTAAGTTTAAAGCAGTATTTGCATAACAGGAACCAAACATGGTGCGAGCTGAAAGAGAGCACACAACACAAATGCCTCTTAACACCATAATTATTGCAAGGGAAAAATGATGGTTTGTGCACACCACCACGAGCCCAAGGGTAAAGCATCTGCCAGTTTGCGACACTGTTATCTCCCGATGCCCAGTCTCCCCGAGAAGAGAGGGCCGGAAAAGATTCGGCACTTACTGGGGCTGATAAACAAGATAGGTACAGAATGCAATTTAAAAAAAAAATATGAACACATTTATGCAAATATGACTTTACCAACTAAAAACTACGCGAGGCCTTTGAACACACGGCTGCCAGCAGCAGTGAGAGATTAACTTGTTAGCCGAGAGCCACAGGCCAAGCCAAAGGTATTCCTCTTCTAATAAAGCAGTCATTAGCTGCGGTAATCAGCATCTTGAAGCGAACACGGCCGTGCACCAGCCTTCGTGCTCTGACACAGCAATACTTCAGAAAACCCGTCTCCGTCACAACTGGCAAAGGAGCTATTTAGAAACCAGCTACTCCCCAGCTACCAGTGAACTGGCACCAGCAGACTGAAGGACATCTCCCTCGGAGGAGCCAGCGCCGAAATGAACCTTCAAACTTTGCAGGCAAAGAAGAGCGGGCAAAGCCCGCCGTCGAGAATTGCTGCAGTGCGACAATTATTAATTCTGATTTTAAAACTAAAGCTGGACAAGGCCATGCTGCCTTTTTCAGTGCTGCTAGGAAGAATAAAAGTCACTCGAGATAATTTATCTCCTGGATCACTTGTAAAAAGTCATCTATAGATCACTTACGACCAGAGTGTCTTGTACGTGTAGGTAGGAACACGTGTCTGTCATTACAGGGGAGGGCTGCGGTCCTTCACCCCTGTCACCCGGCTCGCTGTCACCGCTACGACGTATGTGCATGCAAGCAGAGCTTTTCCCTGTGCACGCAGAGCTTTTCCCTGAATCCCGCCCCGAGGGAGCAGCGACAGTGGGATGGAGCCTGGGAAGCCGGTGTCTGCTGACACCGAGCTAAACTCCCACTGGCTTTGGTCAAACAAGCAAGCACTAAAGGCAAATTGCCCCAGCGGAGACAGTCCCCAAAACGCCCATTTCCCAAACTCCTGGCCCTGCCGTGCCGCTGCCTGCAGACGTTACCCCAGCACACGCGAAAGCGCGCTCGCCTCTCCCTTCCCTGCCTGCGGGCAAGGGCCCCCTCTGCCCCAGCAGGCACTTTCAGGGAGCACGGATTTGAGCCCAGGACTATTGCAACGAAGCCGCTGCACACGTGCGTGTGCCTACGAGGTTCTGCTCTGTGCATTACTGAAAAATTAAATAAAAATAAAAATAAACATCCCTTTTTCTGCAAATGCTGCCTTGGCAGAAGCACATGATCCCTTACAGAACCGTACGGGGTCACCGACACCAGGCTGCACATCACGTGTTAGCACAAGTCCACGTCCACAGTCACATACATAATATTTAAATATATATTAAAGGGCACTCAGAAATGCAGATGGCTGAGTCAGCAGCTCCGCTGCCACGACTCTGGTCTTCTGCATGCGACGCCACCTAAAACAACTTCTCTAAAACGTTCATCATTTGACAGCAGTCGTTCTTTGAGACCCAGCATAATCTCTCGTTTAAAGAAAACCCCAACCCTCGTGCCAGCTGCGGGCACACCGCCCCCCACGCAGAGCCTGCCCCAAATTTAGGGCTCATTCTGCTGAGCTGTTAACGTGGTGCTCATCCCGGGATCACGCAGAGCTACGGGATGGAAAAAGGATGGTTTGATTTGGTAGGATTTTATTACTGGATCCCCCCCCCCTTTTTTTTCCCTGGCATAGTAAAAGTTGCTATGAAAATTAGTCGAGGCTATAAATAAGACACTAAAACAGCGAAAGCAAATTGCCATCCTACGAGTTAATAGCACACCAAATTAAAGAGCTCGGTGCGGATCTTTTGAAGATCTGCAAACGCGGCCTCGCGACGCCGGCAGGTCCCCGGGACGCAGACGCGCGCTGCCCGGGGGCAACGGCCCCGCGGCGGGATGCTGCTCCGGCGCGCGGAAAGGGGAGACCAGGGGCGAAGAATAAAAGCGGAGGGGGGAAAAGAAAAAGAGTTGCAGGACTCCAGCGGGAGGGATGCAGAGAGGGCCTCCGTCCGCCACCGGGTAAATGTGCCTCTCCCCTGTGCCCATCACCCAGGCCTCGCGCCGGGCCGCCTTCGCCGCCCGCCACCACGTTGGCACGAAACGCAGCCGACTGCAGGGAGCACCTGGGAGACCGAACTCCCTTTGAAGGAGATTTGCACAAAGAGCATCGTACCCTAATCAGCTCTGAAAAACAACCTGGGTTTAACTTGAAAATGGCGAACAGTTTGCAAAACCCCAGTTTAGGGAGAGGAAAATCCAGGCACGCCGTGCTGGGCAGCGCCTCCGCCGCGTTGCACCACGTAACTGCCAGGAAACAGATTTACTACCCCAAATCAGCATGTATCACCTCTTACTACTTTATTTAAGGCTTTAACGCTAGGCAGGTCACTTTTTCAGGTGTTCATGGACAAATCGGTCCCGCGCCACAGCAGCTGCGAGCACTCGAAGCTCAGCACGGCCGGGAACGCGCCGTCTCCCGGCTTTCTCTCGCCCTCCCCGGACCATCTCCATCATAGCCGGAGGGTTTTTTTTTTTTTTTTTTTTTTTTTTTTAAATCGCAGAAATAGCATTAATGCTGAAAAATCTTGCATCGAATAGCTGCTGCAAGTGCAGAGCGTGCGTTTACACGAGGGCGGGGGGGACGGGGGTGCGGCGCGCGTCACGTGTCCCCAAACCGCGGGAATTCAGCCCATCCCAGGCCTCCGAACCGGCACTGCCCGGGCACCGCGGCCACCCCTCTGCCACCCTGAAATCCCACCTGTTTTTCAAGGAAACATCGATACTTAAGTGGGGGGAAAAAAAGGTATATGCTAAATATTTTGAAATACCTGTTGGGTTTGAAAATGTACCCATCACATTAAATCCAGAGGGGTTTATACAGAGCTTTTTGGGGAGCTTGAGGATTCCTCCATAGCAAAGAGAAACACACAGCAGGAGGGGAGATTATTTTTGCTGTAACCATCCCAACCGCCAGCAATAGCATATATTTTGATTAACCAAACAGGAATAAATGCAAACAGTTTTGACACAAAAATGCCGGCTCCAGCTTAGGCAACGCTAACCAAACGCAGCTCCTTGCTGGACCAAGACTGCTCTCAGCAGAAACAGGTTATGATTGTTATTGCGGGGTATTGGCACCGAGATGCTAAAATATACTTATGTGCTACTGCATTCCTGAGAGCAGGGTTTTAGACTCCTAAAAGTGAGTTTATGTGTTTGGGAAAAGGACTAAAGGGCTAAGAGACACGTGGGCAGCACCATCAGGCTGCGGCGGGTTGCACCGGGCAGGGAAACCCCGAGCCGGGGACGGGCAGCGGAGCTGGGAACCGCGGGCAGGGAGAGCGCGGGGAGCGCCAGCCTCTCTGGCAGCCCACCTCCGCCCACACCCAGCTCCTGAAAAAGGGAAGGAAAAAGGAAAAAAAGAAAGAGGAAAAAAGAAGAAAAAAGGGAAAAAAGGAAAAAAGACAAAAGAAGGGAAAAAAGAAGGAAAAAAGAAGGAAAAAGAAAAAAAGCAGGAAAAAAAGGCGCGGGAGGAGCCGCGGCACAAAGCGGGGGCAGCTCCGCGCAGGTGGCTGCTCCGGCCGGCTGCAAGGGGGGGACGAGGTCCCCCCTCCTCCGGGCACATCCCGGCCGCGGCAAGCCGTCCCGCTCCCACGGGCAGCCGCGTGCAGCCCGAAAGCACCCGGCCAGTGAAAATATTCGCTTTTCAAAATCAACTCCCTGCGCGAAACCCCCGAGTCCCGCGTCTCCGCAGTGCCGCGGCAGTTTTACAGTAAGCCGAGGCTAATGCGAACCAGATTTATGCCGAAACAGGAAACAAACAATTCTTCTGCACAATTTCCTGCAGATCGCTTGGAAAGGTATTTAAAGGCTGCACCAGCCCTGAGATCTTTTGTTAACCCCCCCCCCGCCCCTGCCCACAAAAAAAGCCGCTCATAATACACGCTCATAAGATGTCAACGCCGTGACGTGATTTTTCATGTCTACCATCAATCAGTAACCAAATAAAATATAATTCTATCTGCAATTTCTTTTTGAGGAAAAAAACGCCACAGCAACGTTCAAACCGGCGCAGACGCGGAGGTAAAGTTCGCGTCTCACCAGCACATGCAAAGCGTGCCCAAATCTGGGACTCAGCACAGCGCCCCGCAAAAATTCTTCAGTAATTCTTGAGACATTTCAGCAAAATTCAGCGCTGCAAACGCGAGCGCACGTCAATCTCCGCGGGGCCCCGCGAGCCGCCGGCAGCCGAGCAGGGAGCCAAGGCGCGGCGACCTTTACGGCAGCGCCGCAGGCAGCTCTGCAGAGCCCGGCGCAGCAGCAACTTGCTCCCTTCCTCCCCTCCCTCCAGGACGTGAAACGGGGAGACGCTGACGGTAACGAAATTCATACGCATACTCATCACTTGCAGAATTTCTTCCCTCGTTATCAGCAGAGAGCTCACAAGCTTACGTTAATTTATGACATAAACACACAGCCCTTCCACGAAACCCGCAAATATTGAAAAAGCCTCCTGGATATTTTGGCTTGTAATCACAACCCTGAAAATACCAAACATGCACCTCATATAGATACCTATTTTTATATATACATAACCCCCGAGTCACTTGCACTTGCTCGCAGATACAATTTGGTTAAGGAGTTGCAAATTCAGTGTTATTTTGTTACAAAATCTGTCCCTATACTTAGGAGATACTTTAAAGTATCTCCTAACTTTTGCTAATTAATATATTTTCCTGTGATCTTCTGTGCCAGCACTTCAATATTTCCAGCAAATTAAACGCTGACATTTCCTTAAACAAAGATGAACCATAAATATTTTGCTGGACGGCTGCAGTTTTGCTCAGAAAGGGAGCAAACACAACGGTCTCCAATCGGGATTGGGCGATTTCTCCCTCCTCGTGCTCAAAAGGCGAATTTCTCCCGACAGGCTCCCAGAACGAGAGCGGTCCTGTGCCAGTCACAAGTCCTCACTTGTCACCATTAAGCGCGGGACATGGAATTATTACGCTATTTGGCCCAGGCGCCTCGCAGGAACGGTACCGCGGAGCATCCGTCTTCACCCGAGAACTTTATGGAGTTGAAAAGCTTTGTAATAGGAGCGGCAGACTGCACGTAAACAGGAAAAACCCATTAGCATCCACTTTTTGTGATTTGATGACTTGACAAATAACTATTGCAAAACAACTAGTTTGAGAGATGGTTCGAAGCTTGTTAGTATAAAGCAAAAAGAGCAATTACAATAATTATAGGTTTCCCTATATGATTTAACACATGCGCATGGTGGGAGCTGCTGATGTGATCTTAAGACACCATTAAAGGAAAATTTTGCCACTTTTGTTTTCATTTTCATTTGCAATAATTTCTCCTTTATAGTGCCACGCATTGAAATATATTGTATGTGATCAAATAATACTTTATTAAAATCTCAGTGAGATGAAATTGAAAATAAGCAATTCTGAAAATCAAATTTAGAGAGTGACACTACAGCATCCCCTCCCAGGTAACGTGCATATCCTAAAATACCATCGGTACCTTGTGCTACACACAAGCAAGGGCTTCAAAAAAGGGCTCTGGCTGTTTCATTGCTTCCAATATCAAAATCAAAGCCTTCTTGGTAATCACAGATAACACAACACGTTTCTAATTCCCCTGCTGAAACTTCATTTGTGTAATATTTTAGGGGAAAAAAATGTAAATCGAAAGCTCAACATTTATATAACGACCATCAATGTAAACACCAAATACGGGGCTATGTTTACATTTTATTACGTGACACTTCCAGTTCGGCTATGAAGATTTTCTAAAACAAATATCCTGCATTTCGAGACACGCGAAGGGAAAGATTTCCCAGCGACGGACACGGGAAAGCAGTTCAGGGCAGGACGTGCTCTCCGTGCAGCCAGCTCTCCCAAAGCGCCCGGGAGCGGGGAGAAAGCAAGTTGCAGGGAAGGCGCGCTGCCAAGCTCGCCTTTACGGCGGTTTAATTTTTTTTTTTCCCAGTATTTCTGAGCGCTGCGCCCAGCCGAACCCCTTCCCACGGCGGCGCGGATCCGGGCGCTTCCGAAGGGTTCTGCGTTTTCCTCCTTTTGTTTATCCCAGGGAAGACCTGCTCCCGCTGCCCCGTCTCCGTCCGCGGAGTCCGAACCCGATTTAAAGGAGCAACTGAGTTGTCACCGGGGGGGAAAAAAACCCCGGGGGACTCGGGGCTGCCCCTGGGGCCCGGCCGAGGCGGGCGCGGAGGCTCCGCCGGGCGCTGGCACCCGACCAAGAGCGGCGCGAGGCGGCCGCGGCGCCGGGACAATGCCGGCCCTGCGGAAAGCGGAGCTCGGCTCGCCCGCGGCAGGGCCCTGCCGGCTTGCGCGAGGGCCGCCTTCTGCAACAAGCAAAGAAGAATAATAAAAAAAAATTTAAAAAACCCCCCCGGCAAGGCCACGCGAAGGGCCTGGCGGCGCGGGGGTCTCCGGCCGCGTGCGGTGTTTTTACGGGCACCCGCTGCGTGCGAGGCCGCCCGGCGCGCCGCTTCCAGGCCAGCCCAGCTGCTTCCCAAAAAAAACCCCAAAAAACCCTAAATTCAGATACCAAACTGCAAGACCCCCCCCAATCCATTCCCCCCCTCTCCTGCCAGGAAAACCCCGAGGATAATTAAGTCGCTCCGGGTGCCCAGAGCGGAGCACGACGGCTCCGGAGGCAGGCGAGTGCCGCTGCCCGCTCCCGGGCTGCCGGCTCGGGGAGTCCGTCGCTTCCCGAGGACGAACAGCAGCGTTTGGGAAGTTTTTCTCTTAAAGCCTTGCAGCAAATTTCCCAATCTTTATTATTTTAAAGCTCGGCTGTTTTTCCCCTGCAAACCCCATCGGTTTCCCTCTATAATCCGAGTAGCACGAGTGCACAATCCGAGCAACTACCCCAACGCGCTATTTGCGAGACGCTCACAACAAAAGACGAGGGCCACAACTCTCGCCAACGAGCGTGTTAAAAACAACCCAAAAAAAAAAAAAATCACAGTTATTCAAACAGCTGTCGGCCCCCGAGAGCGGCCTGCCCGCGCGCTACGGGCACACGCCGGGGCAAGGCGCACGCACACGGCCGGCCGGCGAGACGGGCCCCGCTTCGGCCCCCCCGGCTTTTATTCCCCCCCTCCAGCAACAGTTCCCCGCAGCTCCCCCTTCCCCCCCCCCCCAAATATTTTAAAATATCCTGAAATACTTTCCCTCCTCGAGACCCAGCCAGGGAAAAAAAATAAACCTCCAGATGGCGAGTATAAACCTTCTGCTGGGGTTATGCACAAAATACCAGACACGGGGTTTTTTCTTAAATAAAGCGTTTCTGCTGGAAGGGGGGGGGGGGGAAGGAAAAAAGGGGATACAAGGGGCTACAAGCCGCACGGCACAAATAAGTTACTACAGTGTCAGCATGAATGGGGCTTTTGGGGGAATTTTCCATCCTCTCGCGACTACTTTCGCGCCGAGCCGCGCGGGGCCGCGGAGCCTTGCGCGGTTCCCCCCCCCCCCCGCCTGCCCCCTCCTCTTTTTCCGCGTCTGCGCTATTTCGCCGCAACGCAAAACTTTTACGCGGTCACACAGCGCGTAGCGAAGGGGGAAAGCGCAGAGCGGGGCAGCAGGAGCGCGGCTCCGACGCCAAGCAGCGCGCAGCGCCGCGGAGGATGCCGCCGCCCCCCGCGGAGGGCAGAGCCGCTGCGCGGGGCGCGGAGCGCGCTTACCGCCTTGCCGTTGTAGTAGTACATGAGGGAGTTGCCGCCCATGCCGGGGATGGTGTATGCGCAGTACATGGTCCCGCCGCCGCTCCGTCCCTCCGCTCCCGCTCGCGCAACTTTGAGCGCAAAACTCGCCGCCCCGCTCTCAGCGCGCCGCCCGCGCTCGCATGGTCCCAGATGGCCGCGCCGGGCGCGCGCGATATGCAAAGCAGGGCGAGACCATTCGCGGCGCGGGGGCGGAGGCTGCGCGCCCCCCCCCCCCCGCCCCGTGCGCGCCCGCGCCGCCCCGCGCCGCCCCCCCCCCCCCCCCTCCGCCTTTCCCCGGCCGCCCGCGGGCAGCGGAGCCGGGCGCGGGCGGGCGCGGAATACCAATGCGCCTAATCGCCTCCCCCGCCCGCCCGCCCGCCCGCCCGCGCCCCTGCCTTCCCCCGCGCCCGCCCGCGTCTCCCCCCCCCCTTTTTTTTTTTTTTTTGTTTTAATTTGATTAAAAAGCGAGTGGCAGGAAGGGAATCGTATGATGCACATCTAATAACTCCGCCATCTGTCCCTGCTGCTGGCGCGCTCCCAGCATTGTGCGCAGCTGCCGGCGCGCCGCCCGCGCGCAGCCCCGCGCAGCGCCGCGCAGCCCCGCGCTGACCCCGCGCCCCCCCCTCCGCGGCTCGTTCTTTCTCCCCCTTTATTTTTTGGGTTTTTCGTTCAGGGCTTTGCAAAGTGCCCCCCCCCCCCCTTCCCCGCCCCGTCCCGGGCTTCGGTACTGGGCAGCGCCGCTCCGCGCGGCTCCGCGCTGCACCGGCCCTGGCGGAAACGGGGAGGGGGGGGAGGAAAAAAGCAAAAAAAGCAAAAAAAAAAAAAAGCAAAAAAAAGCAAAAAAAAGCAAAAAAAAGCAAAAAAAAAAGCAAAAAAAAAAAAAAGCAAAAAAAAAAAAAAAAAGCGGGGCGGGGGAGGGAAAAAAGAGACGCCGGGACTCACTTGAGCTTGCCAAACCCCGAGCATCACAGGAAAGGAGGGCCCCTGGGAATTGATCCCAAATGAAACTAAACCATTTGCATATGCCGGAGCAAATGCCATCCGAGCGCGCGGCGCGTCTCCGGGCTCGGCTTCAATAATTCAAAGCACCTATTTCCTCGCGGCCCGGCGCCGTAACAAAACACATACAGTATTAATAAACGGCGACGGCGGGCCCGAGCCGCCGTCTTGGGCGATGGCAAAGTTTTCCTGCCGACTTTCCCTACGCGGCCGTGCGGCGTGCGCGCATATGTTAAAAGAGAAAAAAAAAACGGGGGAAAGACTGAGCAGAGGTTTATCTAACTCACTTGTTCTGCATTTATCCGGCAGGTCCCCGGAGGTTTGGGTAAACAGTACTTGAATTATAATCACACATTTCATTCAAATTTCATGCTTTGAGGATTTTTTCCTCATTAGAACAGTTAGTTGTCAATCTGACAAGATCACATTTGTAACCTTTAAACCACCCTCAGTGTCTCGTACACGGGGCCAAAAATCCCAGGCACCGCAGGTCACCGCGCGACACGCTGCTACACCTACGCGGGAGGGAAAGCGCTCCCCGAAACGGGGGCTTCCCTTAGAAGGTAATTCACTATTGAAGTAACTCCACTTTATAAAACCGGTTTTCTACAGATGCAGCTATTAATGCTTCAGAAGTAAAAACAATCCAGCGTTCGGATGACCTAACAGAAAAACAGAGTTACGGTGTTTTGAATACGTACCTAGAAGCAAAGGAAATTCTGCATTTTCAAGGCGCAAAACCTGGTATTTTCTAACTCTCTCTCCTAACAAAAGCGGCGGTTTCACAGCGCCGCACAAAGTTACCCAACGACATCACATTTCAGCACAAACGTCACCGCGGCATTAGACGGGATGGACTTTTAAACCGCATCACTTCATCGCTTTCCTGCCGCTGGACGGCATTTCCAGGCGGCTCTCAGCCCCGACCAACGCGTCCCGCCAACGCCGGCGGACGGCCTTCGCTTGCGTTTGCAGCCCCCGGGCAGGGCGCGTCCCAGCTCCACTTGGGTCCTGTCGCGTGAGGGCCTGCATTCCTCGCCACGCAAAAATTTCGGTGCAAATATATCGTACCCGACACGACAAGAAGTTAATACGTCTGCGGGGAGCCAGCCCGTAACTACAACGTAATGCTTAGCACAGGACAATGAAAATTAATCACTTTGCCGTATCGCATTTGCATTCGACACCCACATTTAGATAACTTTAATGTGTTTTTCCCGCCTTGCTCTGCAACCTGTGATTGTCCTGGATACTCCTCCCTGCAGGAACAGAAACACGCATCCTACGGAAAAGTGTTGTTACCGACAGCGGCCAGGAACACGGTCAGGGATGATGCACGGAGACGGCACGGAGGGCTCGCGCATCACGGAACGGGGGACCTCCCGGGCGCCCGGCAGCACCGCTGCCCACGCGCCGGGACTGAAGAGCAGTTCCATAGTGGTCCTGCGGAGCCCCTTCACTGCACAAAACGCCAATATTTTAAAGGTAAAGGCTCAATGCTGCGGATGTAAACTTTTCTTTTGCTACACCAGATGGGAATGCCACCCAATGGCACGTACAAAGCTCGTGGACACGTAAAGTGCTCATACAACGCGTTATCTTCAGGCTCTGTATGTCATGGATGATGCCTGCAGCATCTTCTAGGCCGCTGGTACCAACCAAGGCAATTGGGTGCAATTTGTCCTCGTGCTCATTGTACAAATGCATTCCTGCAACACACGGGGACGAAGCCAGGTCGAGATGTCGCTCGTGCTCCTACGTGACCTGACATCGTAAGCAGAAGGCACCACGTTACTTGACCATGCTGTCACGATCCGGTTATCGTAGCGCTAAGTCAATCGTTGCTTTATGGGCCTCCTTCTCCATTCTCCGTTTACCGCGTCCTGGGCAAGGCAAGACACGCTGGCGAGCGGTAAGAGGACACGGGTGGAGCTGCCAAGGGATAACCACCGCTTCCCAACTCCCGCGAGGTAACACCAGTGCCGTGGTCTGCTTGCTCGCAGCCTCCCTCACCCCTTTCTGAGATCCTAGCACCAAACGCCAAAAGAGAGTGAGGGAACATCAGAGAAATCCAAGAACAAGAAAGGAAGAAACAGGAGCTTCTCCAGCGCCCAGGGG